>NW_026592710.1:2530348-2537399 GCF_907164565.1 Psammomys obesus | reverse complement strand
CACACGGCGGGGGCGGCGGCGGGGCGGACGCTCTCAGAGCTGTCGCCGGCCGCGAGACTCCTAGGAGCGGAGCTTCGCCCTCTGGGTCTGCGGACAGCGGGGCTGGCGGCTCGGCGCACTGGGCGAGGGTCTAGCCTGCAGCCCGAGCTGCGAGGCTGCGATCCGCGCGGCCGAGGGCTCTAGAGGGTGGCCCCCACGCGCCGCCGGGTCGAGTGGGTTCTGCCCCGGGCTCCGCCGTGGATCAAGTTGCAGGAGAGCTCCGTCTGAGCGCTCGCTCTGCAGACGGCCGCGGCCCGGAGGCTGGCAGGGGAGGCGCGGGGCGAGGGCGCGTGGAGCGCTGGGCGTGGGGACGCGCGGCGGCGCCGCCGCGCGGAGGAGGCGCGCGGGGATCCCGGGCCCCGCCGCCCGCGCCCACCGCGCCCTCCGCAGAGCCGCCCGCGCCGCTCCGCCGCCTCCCTCCGCGCGTCTGCCTCCGAGAGCGCTCGCCCCCGCCTCCGTGAGCCGGTCCCAACTCCGCCCGCCCGGCCGGGCTCACGTCACCCTCCTTCCCCGCCCCTCAACCTGGAGTCGGAGCCCCTAAACCGGTCGGCCGGCTTGGCTTGCCAGCCCACCTCGCTCTAGCTGGACTGGCGTCCTGGGTTCCGAGTGGCCTGGGCGGCGCCAGAGACAAGAGCCTGGCCCACCCCTTCCCCATCCCTGGCCGCGTCCTGGTCTCTACCTTGGGAAAGGCTCGAAAGAGGCCGCGGGCTCCGATTGGACCGCCGGGCGCCTCCGGATGGTGTTGCCACGGTAACCAGATGGCAAGCGAAGCAGTTAAGAGGTTCGGACCCGGTTCTAAGTACACCCAGTGAACGCGGAGGGATGATTTGGGGAGGGAATGTTCTCACGGGACTAAGGAGCTGGGGCTGTGCGAAAAGTTTCCTTCCGCGGAGCTGCAAGGCACCGGTGATGAGAAGGGGCTGCGAGGGGGACAGAGAGGGACCCTCATCGCTCGTGCCTGGCCTCTGTCCAGGCAGGGGAAGGTTGTAGCCTGCTTCCTCCTCCAGCCGTGTCCTGCTCCTTCCTCGTTTTATGGCAACTGCTGCCTTCTCGGAGCCAGAGAGTTCTGAATCTGGCTCTCTCCTGTGTCTTGTCGACTCGACTCCCAATCCCAGCACTTCCGGGTGCCTACCTGGTTGGTCTTATCCGCCTGGCTGGTTAGTGAAAGACAGGCACTCTAAGGTCCTCTTCCTCTGAGAGAGGTGACACAGAGGCAGAGGCTCCCATGGAGGCCAGAGCTGCTGAGTCCCCTAGGATCCGTAGGGACAAAAGCCAACATTGAACTCGACACACCATGGGGGAGGAGTGCAAAGTCAAGGGCCAGGGAAGTGAGCGGTAGCCAGCCACCGTCCTGCTTGGACAGGAGCGCCAGAGCCAGGACAGCAGAGAGAGGCCAGCTATGGTGGCAGAGTGATGCTCACAGTGGCTTCTGCCAGGCAGTCGCCCCCTCCGAGAGGGTGAGGCCTCGGGGATCGTTGCTGGTGGAGGAGAAGGAGCCAGCAGAGTCCCAGACCACCCAGGCAGGCCCTTCCCTCTGAGCCTCCAGCACAAGGTTTGTAGCGGCTGGAGATTCTCCTACCCAGGGCGGACAGGACAAGGGTGGTTCCGTTTTCCCTCTCAAGACCCAAGGAAAGTGTCAGGGAACAGAGTAGCCTGATGGCAAGAGACTGGCTTGGGTACGGGGTGCTACTGTCTTGGGGTCCTAGGTGTGTCAGGCAACCTCTCTGGCTCTTGGGCTTCTCATCTAGAAGACTCCTGTCTAGTCCCTTCCCTCTGGAGGTCTTCGTTTGAACTGAAGGAGTTGGCCAGGCACATGTGCAGCCTTTGCTAGCCTTGTGCCTGTCTGTGGTCCAGCTGGCTGACTCAGCACTGTCATTGCCTGGCCACTTCTGGGTCGTCCTCTTGAGGCCTGGTTCTGAAGGGTTGGAGGGAGATGATCCTACAAAGCTTGGAGGCCGGGAGGTTCTAACGGAGCTCGCTGGATCAAGTCACTAACCGAGAAGCAGATGCCTGCACTGCTGCCACCTAGCGGAAAATCTGGGGTGCTGCAAGGGAGGACCCTCCAGCAGCCCGAGGAGTCCTTGGGGAGACTTCGTAGCCTGGGCAGCTGGGGGTGATGTTCTGATCCTGTTTATTCTCCAGACCTTCCCACAGACTTATAAGACCCACTGTCCTCTTAGAACGTGGTAAATGCATTCCCCTTAAACTTACGATGTTACTGAAATATATTCTCAAAGATCAATGGCACAGGGTTGGGATGCAGCTGGAGGAAAGCCTGAGATCCTAGGTTCAATCCCCAGCACATGCCCAGAGAAGGATCACTGCAGCAGATGTGTGAAATAAAAATGCATGTTGTTGATCATTAAATAAGCAAGTGCAAACACCAATAAACCTGGCAGCCAGATGCACGCTGAGACACATGCAACCTAAGTTGCCGACAAAATGCAGTTGGCTTGTGTTTGGTGTCACTGGTAACACCCAGCCTTCAGCCTGCCACCGGCCATTATGACTTGAGAAAATGTTCAACTTCAGTGAGAGTTAACTAAGCCCAGATTGAATTCTCCTGCCCATGTTTCAAGACACTATCCTAACCGGGAGAGGCTGGACCAACAGGACAGGGATAGAAGCAAGGAAAGATGGGAATATTAGACTACAGAAGGCTCCAGGAAAAATGGACAGAACACAGTAACACACATGGGACCTCTCCGTTAGGCTGAGAGGAGAGCCTTCCCCCATCAGGCCTCTTAGGACCTGGGACCTCAGCCCACAACTTTAGTTTCCCTAGGATAACTCGCATCCAAACCTCCCCAAGACAAGCCATTGTGTATTATTTCTTTGCTTTTTTAACCTCTTGGTTAAAAAAAAAAATCCAGATTATTTTACAGGTGAAAAAACAATAACACTTCCACTTCCCCACGTGGACCTGTTCCCTAGAATTCCAGGCTCTCATGTAGCTTGCTGATCTGTTTGTCTCCTTGAGAGCTCGCTGGGGTGGGGGAAGGACGTGCCACTCCACCTAATACACAGATACATACATGCGCACACACGTGTGTGCGCGCACTTCTGTGCTGCAGTACAGGTGCACACGCACACACACAGGCACAAACACGAATATGCATGTTCCCACACACACCCACACAGCTGTCGGCCCCGGTGTGCACAGGCAGGGCCTCCTCCTGCAGCTGTCTGTGCGAGGCCCAGGGCCTCTCCGGGCAGTTTCTCCTCTGCCCGGCAGATATCCAGGCCTGGAAGTGCCCAGCACACCACAGGCTGCCGTCTTCACCTCTCCCTTTCCAGTTTCTCAACAAAGGAGCGGCAGCCCTGCAGGAGGTCCTCCTTGAAGCTCTCTGAGGCCATTTACCTAATGGCCTTCCCAGACTTGACTATTTTTAAAACCCATCCAAAGCCAAATTGAGCTGCCATTGTTCATTTTTCTCCAAAGGAGGTAAATGTGTCTTAAGCATGACATTTGATTAAGTAGCTAGGTTTGGGGTTTTAAATGGAAGGAAAATGCTGATTAAAATCATTATAAGTTTCCCCATTCACACAGGTGTCTTTCCCACCCTCCCTGCCTTGCTAGCTCCCCCAAAAGTGCCGGGGGGCCTTGGAATCCTTGCTGTCATCCTCGCTGTCTCCTGTCTCCGGTGAGGCTGCTCACTGCTGAGCTCAGGCAGGAGCCAGACTAGCCTGTCAGAGATAGGAGTGGAGATGGCACGCACTCCCACCCACAAAATGCCTCTCAGGGCAGGCTGCTTACAGCTCAGGGCCAGCAAAGGAAATTCAGAGCCTCTCCTGCCTCGTCTGCCAATCTGCTGTGTGCTGAACAGAAGACAGCAGTGTTCTGAGTCCTGCTGCAGGAGCAAAGAGGGCTGTCCATTCCATCCCGGCAGGAACACATCCCTTGTTGAAGAGCTTTCAGGCTTCTCTAGACAACAGCCTCATCTTTTCTATTTAAATGAAAAGGAATGATGGGAAAGAGGACCCATCTGCCTCGCAAAGTGGCGTAGTTGGAAAGTGTGTCCCTGGCACTACTAGGCTGGTAGGGGTAGGGAGCTGATGCTGGAGAGAAGAGAAAGTGAGCGGCTCTGGGGTGGGCAGATGCAGGCTGGGAACCACATCTGGAGAGCTGGAGAAGTTCCCTGGGGAAGGTGCTCAGTGAATACTCGCGTCTCTTCACTGTCACAAGTGCCCCATGTCGCAGTCTGTCTGTTTCTCCAAGCTTCCAGGTACTGTGCAGCCTTGGTGTAAGATGGTGTGGAATGGAAGGGAGGCAGGAGTCTCTAACTACAGGCCAGCCAGGAGAAGACAACCACAGGGAGAAAGAATAGCAAAAATAATTAGGACCCAGAGACCATCTGGGGTAGAAACTAAAGGGAAAGCCCTTCCCTCCTCAATTCCCCAGAATGCTCTGAGACTTTGCAAGGGTCCTGGAAGGGATGCAGGCCTTCTCTAGGAACTCAGGATAGGCTCTTAGCCAAGCCATGAAGATGGCAAGGCATAGGCAACCCAGGGCATGAGGAAGAAGACACTTGGCTGTCCTTATGCAGAAAACAAAGGGCTGGGCAGGAGTGAGTCCTGTGGCCCCCTTTCTCATCCTTGGCATTCCCACTGACTGGGAAGGGAACATGCACTTGAGGGGTTTATGGAGCCTGAGCTGTGGAGACAAGACCTGAAGTGCCTGGGCATGGGGTGAGGAGCAGTAGAGGGCGCTGCCATGAGCCTCTCACAGTCCTGGCTCCAGGCAGAGGCAGCAGAGTGTGGCCCTAGCTTAGAGTCTGCACTGCCCCTGTCTCTTTTGACTCAGTTCATACAGCCCACTGGCCAGCTCAGACCGGATTTCCTTCATTCAAAAGAGCAATGCCCCGCCCCCAGAGTTCAGCACAAGACTCAGCCAGGTTTGAGTTCCTGCTCATGGTCATGGCTTTCAGTAGCCAACACAGACCTGCTCACACCTCTAAGACCTAACCGGGATGAAACCTTCACTGCATCTCCAGCCTCAGTGCAAATGATGAGCTCAGCGATGGAGCCCACGCACAGTCCACAGTGTCCTCTGGGAAGCGGTAAGATCACTTCTATTCACCTCTCATTGGCTGAGGCAAATCACACCGCCAAGCTGATGCCAGCAGGGTGCTGATATACCAGTGGGATGCGGAAGCATGAGCATCACAGAGGGTGAGCCGGAAGCTCTCCAGACAGATATCCAATCGCTCCACACTCTCCAGTGCCAACATTTCAAGAAGAGAACTTGTGTCTTCTCATCCTCAAGGCCCCAAACTTGACAGACCGTGAGGAGAAAGGCAGCTGTTTCTTGGTAGTCTGTTCAGCTCTTCCCTTCCAGCTGCAGCCACAGAGCCTTGACTCTCAACACCAGGACCATTCACATTGATTTTAGCACCTGCCCCTGGTACAAGTTCCTGGCTATACCACTGCCATACAGAGTTGGCTGATGATCTGTGGGGTAAGTGGTTCACATCTGAATCCAAGATGGCAAGAGGATTCATCTTTGGTAATTATTCCTCTACACGGAAAAGAACACTGTGATCAGTCAATAAAAATCAGCCTCGTCACTGTCATCATCACCATCACTATCATCATCACCATTACCACCATAACCTTCATTACCATTGACATCATCAGAACGAGCATTACCATAATCACTATCACCACTGGGCTCATCAGGGTCAGTATCACCTCCATTGTCATCCTCAGCACCATCATTATCACTAACATTTCCATTGAGCATCATAGCCATCATCTACATCACTGTCACCATGAACATCGCCATCATCTGCCACAGTCATTGTATCCATCATCTCCATCACCACTACCATTATCATCATCACCAATTTTTGCCATTTGGTTGATGCTCAGGCCATGCCAAGAACCATTCTCAGCACATCCAAGAACAGCTAACCCTCTGTGGCCTCTTTCTTGGTCAGTAATTGCCAGAGTCTGTCTTCCCACGCACTTCCTCAAGTGGCATCTGGGCCGCTCTCTGCCAATCTAGAAAGTAATTCAGCAGAAAAGCCGCTTCCTTGAGCACTGCCCTTTCAGAGTCTCTGATCTCTCATGCGGAGCAGTTTCCAGAACATGGGTGAAGGGAGGGCCACCTGTCACTTACAGATGGGTCTGTGAAAGACAGACCCCAGGATGTTTCCCCCAGTGGGCCTGAAGTTCACTTCTGTCTGTCAGCTCAACCCTCCTGAGAGGCTTTCCACATGTATAATCTCAACTTCCTAGCAGTCCATGGTAGAGACCAAGGCCAGAGTCAGGTGGCCACTCACTTATTCCCAGACTCACATCTGGCCAGGGGGTTGTCCTGATCAGGGCAGTGCTGGGAAGCGTGGGGCTGAGGTTGGAGGCTGTACTCCAGGGTTGAACATGGCTGAATGACCCCGTGTGGACACATGACCACGTGTGGGTGGGTGACCATGTATGGATGCATGACCATGTGTGGCTGGGCGCATGAACACGTGGCTGGATGATCATGTGTGGCTGGGTGGCCATGTGTGGCTGGGTGGCCACGTGTGGCTGGATGATCATGTGTGGCTGGGTGGCCATGTGTGGCTGGGTGGCCATGTGTGGCTGGGTGACCATGTGTGGCTGGGTGCACGAACACGTGGCTGGATGATCATGTGTGGCTGGGTGGCCATGTGTGGCTGGGTGGCCATGTGTGGCTGGGTGGCCACGTGCGGCTGGATGATCATGTGTGGCTGGGTGACCATGTGTGGCTGGATGACCATGTGTGGCTGGGTGACCATGTGTGGCTGGGCGCATGAACACGTGGCTGGATGATCATGTGTGGCTGGGTGATCATGTGTGGCTGGATGATCATGTGTGGCTGGGTGGCCATGTGTGGCTGGGTGGCCACGTGTGGCTGGATGATCATGTGTGGCTGGGTGACCATGTGTGGCTGGATGATCATGTGTGGCTGGGTGACCATGTGTGGCTGGGCGCATGAACACGTGGCTGGATGATCATGTGTGGCTGGATGACCATGTGTGGCTGGGTG
>NW_026592710.1:2483358-2530338 GCF_907164565.1 Psammomys obesus | reverse complement strand
ATCATGTGTGGCTGGGTGACCATGTGTGGCTGGGTGGCCACGTGTGGATGCACGAAAGGTGCATGTTGTCTGGGACCTTTTCAAAAACCAATGTCAACAAAACAGCTCCTGTGATCCAAGGCTAAGGTCTGAAATTACTGTGTGGAAGACAGTGGGGAGGCTGGCCCTGACCTACCCACCCCACTCTCTGGCTGTACCATGAGGCAGAACTCAGGCCAAGGGCGCATGTCCAAGACCTGAATTTTCCTCTCTCCCTGCCCATTGCCAAGACCACTGCGTTGTTTTATGTGCAGTACTACTGTCCTTTCATTTCACTCATGGTGCTGGGCTCCTGTGAAACGCATGTGCTTCTTTGTGCCTTTGTGGCATGTGGTTGTGGATCTTGAACAATCGTAGGCTTGTCAGCTAATCACTCAGGGAAACCCTTCCCTTCTTTAGTAACAACATTATGGTGGGGATGGACAGGAGGAGACAGAAGTGTGCCCCGCTGAAAGTTGCTTCTGTCTTCTGTGGCTTTTGGCCTAATGCAATTCACACTTGCCAGTGCTTCCAGCAAGTGCTAAGGAGCAGGCTCAGACGTTCATTCCCCAAGGTTCCCAGCCCTCCGGTAGGAATGTCACCTACTCTCTAAACCCATTTGTTCCTTTTAACTGTTTTGTGGGGGCAGGGTGGAGGGCTTGTTTTACCTGCATGTGTCTGTGTACCATTTGTGTGCCTGGTAAGACAAGAGGCCAGAAGAGGGCATCTGACTCCCTGGGACTAGAGTTACACACAGATGGGTGAGAACTGCCATGTGGGTGCTGGGAATCGAACCCAGGTCCTCTGGAAAAGCAGCCAGTGCTCTTGGCCACTGAGCCATCTCTGATAGTAATAAATAGAGAGGACAATGTGGTATTGGAAGCACAGAGATGGGGGTCTCACTGGGCTGTGTCATGCACGTGTGCACACATACACACACACACACACACACACACTCAAATCCACATGCTGCTGCTACCACTACTGCTGCTGCTGGGGATTGAACCTGGGGCCTTGCCCAGGCTTAGTAAGTTCTCTACCACTGTCTTTTATATGCTGAGACAGCCTCAGTAATTTGTCCAGCATGGCTTTGGACCTGCAATCCTCTTATCAGAGCCTCCTGAGTGGCTGAGACAAAGGACAACCGGCATGCACCACCTGGCCCAGCCCAAGAAAAGTTTCCGAGTGTTACCCACTTCCTATACGATCTGCTCCCGTGTGCCATTTCCCTGATGTCCTTGTCACACTTCTGGCTTTGGCCCACCACCTAACGGGATGAGGAGCTTCCCAAATTCTTTGTTCCTTTGCTCTCAATTTTCTGGCAATTTCATCAAGCAAAGAGATTAAATGCTAGGTCTCCGGGGACTGTGACATAGCTCTGGGTGGATGCTCCAGGCGGTGTGTGATGGGGGTTAGTTTTGGAGAAGGCCACAGGGAGCCTTAAGCACTGAGCAGGTGTTCCAAGGCTGAATCAGGCCGTAGCCTCCCCAGTGAACTTACAGAGTTCCAAGCTAAATAAAGCAACAGGAACAATCAGGACAGGCTCAGGGGAGGAGGAGCACCAGGAGGGCCTTCTCCCCCCACCCCCCGCCCCCGCCATGCCCCCTGCCAGGCAGGTGAGGTGGGAGTGGGAAATCAGCAGAGGTGCTGGCGCCAAGCAGGAGGGCAGCTCATACAAAGCCTCCCGTGCTGTCCTCTTGCTGTTGTTCAGGGGAAAACAAACAACTTCAAGGCCTCTCCAATAAGTCCCCAGGTGGGATCTCCTGCCAGCTGTATGGCACTGCTGAGCACCATCCTCAGCATCCTCAGGACTGCAGGAGAAGGGGCTGAACTGCAGCTGTCCTCCAGGGCCAGCAGATGACCATTCAGGAGCCCCTCAGGACCCACCGGCACCCGGCTCCTCGTGTGAAATGGTGTGAGGCCAGCTTGTACCTGGAGCGTGACCGCGCCTGTGCCTTTTCCCTCTTGAGCCTTGCAGTTTCTACTACAGTTCCGACCATCACTTGGGGAACAATGACAAATAGCCACCTGTTTTACATACACAGAGTGTTTTTCGAATATTTTCAGTCCACAGATGGCTTCAATGCCAGCATGTGGAATCCTGAAACATGGAAGGCCCAGTGTAGGTGTCCTGTGGGCCTCTCTTGTCACATGGGGCACTCTTAGATAGCTACTGTCCATAGCACAGGCCCTTGGCAGAGAAGCAGAGTTGTGGCTGGTGCCTGATCTTCTGCTCATGTGTGCCTCTCACCTCGAGGGTCTCTGGTGGCTGGCCTGCCCACAGGCAGCTGGGCTTTGGCAAGCAGAACATACCAGGTCCATTCTCATAGGCCTTAACACTGATCAGAACTCACAGTCCACAGCTGTACTGGGTGAAAACATCTAACTGTCCCCTGAGCTCTTCCCTAAGGTCATTTCAGACCTTCTGTGTCATCAGCCCCTTATCACAGGATGTTCTCCTGAGCTCTCAGGGGTTGGAAACTCACTCAGCACAGCCTCTGGTCCTCTCACCCACAAGAGCAGAATCACCCCTGGATCACTGGGGAGTGCTGGGGTCTTAATACCAGATGCAGGTAAGCAGGATAACAACTCAGGGAGGTAGAGGTACCTCTGCCTCTTCCCTGGGCACAGTGTCTCACCCTACAAGAATTTACGGAAGACCAGGATTGGATAAAGAGTCTACCCTGGGCTGTCCAGGGTCAGGAGATCCTGAGCCTCCAAGAAAATTGACAGAAGGGGTCAGAAAGATGTGTTGGTGGCTTTTGCTAGCCTGTTCCTAGGGAAGGGACTATGTATTCAAAGAGAAGCAGGCATTACTAGGTCCAGCAGCGCTCACGGGCATGTGACCAGGCCTGGGGTGCCATGTCCTAAACCTCAAGCATGTACTGGTAACTGAAGCCAACCCTGGGCAGGAAGGAAGGACATGGGTACAGTCCCTCTCTGTCCCCCAGGCCGAAGTCCTGGCCTGGTGCTGTCCTCTTCCAGACAGATGAGGCTCCTGTGTGAGTGTGCAGGCAGAGTTCACTACTTAGCTCTCCCTAACTTCAGAGTGAAGCCATGGCTGAGCAAGTGACCCTGATTACTGGGCCCTTGCTCCCATGGGGCTGGCCGCTTAGCGCTGGCCCTTTCATCTGGATCTCAAAGGGGCACAGCCGTGCTGTAATGGGACAGCAACTCGCTTGAGGACCAAGGGGCCGCCTTTGACAGTGAGCTTTCCAGCTCTTTCTGCCAGCATGACAAACAGGAAGACTGGCTTCAAGACAGACGTCAAGGGAGAGAGATGCAAGCAGTCTGAAGCAGGTGCCCCTGCTCTGCCCTGTGGGGAGCGAGGCCTGGGTGTCTGTGGCATGCTTCCCATTGCAGGCCCCAGGAAGCTGGAGCTCAGCTGTAACCACACCCGGTGGCAGAGGTCCTGCCCGATTTCTGGAAATTCTAGCTGTGTGTCCTTGGAAAAGCTACTTAACTCTTCAGGTCTTCAATTGCCCCTTCCATAAATGGGGTCAGCTGCAGTTTCGAGGCCTCCAGGGTCCCTCGGTAATTATAAAGGTTGAGATGAAGGCATGCTGAGGTGATGTGCTGGCTGGAAACTGGACAGAGGCTGACGCAGCAGCAGGGCCCCCTCCTCCCCTCCTCTCTGTGCTTGCTCCTCAGCCTGTGCCTACCCTTAGCCCTGCACTCGTACTGGGCTTTGCTGCCATCCTGCCCTCATCTTCACCTGGTTCAGGCTCCCATGAGCTGGGGCCTCAAAAAGCCCACTTCCTGCTCTTGTGTTCCTTGGACAACTTGGCTGGGGCTTTGGGACTCAGTCAGCTCCAGTGGGAAATCCACAGGCATCTGGCTTGGATTCTCTGCGTCTTTGCCACCACCTCAGTCGGTGGCAGTCTTCTTTGTCACTTCTCTCTCAGAGCACTCTCCCTTCCCGGGCAGAACATACATCCGGTCACCCTATTGATGCCCAGGTTTCCTCCAGAAGCCCTCTCTGCAGAGCTCTAGGTCCAAGAGGCAGTTGTCTGTGCTCATAGCAATGGCCATATCTCTTGGAGACCCTCCCCTTCGTGGGTGTTTGGAGGCAATGCAAAGATGTATGGTGGAAGGCTCACAGCCTGCCTCTCACAAGAGCTGCAAAGCCACCACCACACAGAGAGAGGAGCACACAGAGCCAAGGCCTACCTCCTGCAGATGAGGCTGGACAGCCTGGTGTCCTTGCTGACATACTGAGTGGGCACCTCCCTTCAGTGTTGTGGAGTAGGAGGAAATATTTTGCATGTGATTTTCTTCAAGTGTCCCCAAGAGATTCTGGATAGCCAGGCTGGAAGTGGGCTGCGTCAGGGCTGTGGACTGCTCCAGACCACTGAGATCAAAAGGCAAAGGGGTCTTTGTTCTTCATTCTACAAGGCTCCTAGCTCGGAATGATAATTGATGTATTTAATACAAAATTGTTGAACATCAGCTTGGGGAAGGTAGCTGCTTAGATGGACAGAAACAAACAGTAACAGAGGAGAACTTGTGTGTTCTATAAGATTTATGGCCCAGGGTGGACAGGTAGTCTACAGACTTAACCTGTTCTCAGGTTAGAGTCCTAGGCTGAGACGTCAAGGCACAGAGAGACAAGTGCAAGCTGTGGGCACACAGCATCTAACCCTGAACACTGAGTACCTAATGACCCTCTTCACACATCTGTATCCAGATCATTTACAAACCCAAGGCACCCGTTAAGTGAGACAAAGCCAGCACATGACAAGCACTGGCCAGTCAGACTCCAGATACACCCAAGAGCTCAGCAAATGCCACTTCGATCCAGCAGCACATTGGTGTTTGGGGTCTGCAAACGAGAGAAGATGCTCTGCCTCCTGCAGCATGGTTTTCTCCCGTCTTGGACACTGGGGTCCACTGTGGTGCCACACCTTAGGTCTGACTGGCTGAGACGTGGCTCTTGCTGCCGATAGTGTCCCCACACAGATCAGTCTCTCTTGAGGTCAGACTGGCAGTGACAGACAGGTCCTGGGTCACCTTATTTTATGAAGGGAGATGGTGGCACCTGGGGTTCTGCAGCCTCCTGAAAACAGATACAAAGTGAAGTGCTAGAGCTCAGGAGGTCTGGCTCATGCCCAGAAGAGTGAAGCCACTTTCCAGGAAGGGGAAGAATGTGGAGGCAGAGATCTGGGGGTAAGACTGGGATTGGGACTCTGCTGTGGAAGAGGGTACAGTAGCTATTTGTCTTGGGCAAGACATGGTCTACTGTTGTCCTTGTTCATCCCTGCTGAAGATCATATGAGCAAGAGGTGGGAGCCTCTCCATACTGAAAAAGGGCTGAGAACATTGTGTGGCTGCCTATCGTCAGAGGTAAATTGAAGAATATGGGAGCCCATGCCTGCTTGCCCCCCCCCCCCATGAGGGAGCTCTAAGGTGGGCTGGGCACCCCAGTTCTCAGCCAAGTGCTCCCTGAGACCCATTCATCTTTGTATTGCTCTGTTCACATATTTCGGGAGAATGGTGTTGGGGTGGGAGGAGAGCTGGAATGAAGCACAACTTAGTAGGGGCAGAGCCAGGGGCAGCAGATCAGTGGTGGCCAGCTGGCATCCTGCAACCTCTGTAGCAGGATATCCCTGAGACAGAATCCACTTGACCAAACTCCAGTCAGCTCTAGAACCAAGTTCCCAGTAAGGGAACTGTGTGTTTCCTCGAAGTACCAGCTTGGATGAGAAAATCAGATTACCCTTGACCCTGCTACACACACTCTACCCCATGGATGGGGAATGGGATGCTGGGTGAGGTGGGGCTGTCCTGGCACAGCAGGAGTTGAGGAAAATAAACAGCTGGTGTGAGGCACCAGGTCTCAACCAAAGCATCCATCTCTACCCTTTGCATTGGGTCATGGGCTTTTGTTCTCCTGTCTTCCAACATCAGTCAGTCCCATGAAGCCACCAAGATCCCCATCAGGCACCACATAGATCTTCCTTTGGTTCTACCAAGCTTACCCAACTGGGCTGAGAGCCTTGAACATCTTGTCTAGTCTTAGGGCCGAGTGACTTGAATAAATGACTTATGATTTAGAGGTTTGGTCTTGGCCTATATGCTATTGAGAGATAGTGGAACCTTTAAGCTGTTTGTCTTAATAAAAAGTCTTAGGTCATTCGGGGGACTGAGAGGAATTGTGGGTCCCTGACCATGTTCTGCCATTGGCCCACTGTGGTGTGGTGTGCTGTCTCAGCACAGGCCCAAGGTGACGGAGCTGGATAGTGATTTGAACCTGCAAATCTGTGAGCCAACATGCTCTCTCTCTCTCTCTTCCCCTCTTTCTCTTCCTCTCTTCTCCCTCCCCTCCCCCTCACTGTGTATCTCTCTGAGATACACAGGTATTTTTTTTTTTACAGTGAGGAATAGCTGCCCAACACTAGATCAAGTGGAGTAGCCTGGGCCTTACTCAAGGAAAGTTGACCCTCACCCAAGCACCTAGGAGGTTTTGCCATCCCAAGGAAAGGTAGGGATCACCATGTGTGGACTTGTAATGGGTTGGCTTGCCAGAGAGACCAAAACTATAGCCCAACAACAAAATAAAATCAGCTCTTGGTGTTCAGTTCATCCATCCATCCATCATCCATTCACTTATCAATCCATCCATCAGCATCATATCCATCCATCCATCCATCCATCCATCCACCCGGCATTCAACCCATATTTCTATCTATCTATCCACATACCCACCCACTGTCCATTCATCTTTCCAACACCTGTCCATTTTCTATTCACTTCTCAGTCCATTCATCCAACCACCTTCCATTCATTCATTCATTCTCCCACCCACCATCTAGTCGTTCATCTGTTCATTCATCCTCCCACCCAGCATCCATCCATTCACCGATTCATTCACCCATCATCCAGCCACCAGTCACCAATCAGCTAGCCATCTGTCACATACCCTGAATGGATCCTGAATTTAGTTGACCTCTGACGCCTGTTATGTTTGCCTGGCTAGTGATGGTTTGTACAAAGCTTGCATCACTCGACACCCTGACCCTCACAGAGTGGGTGAAGAAAGCTGAGGTAGGGTCCACCCATCTATGCAGTCTCTCTTTCCACTTTCTTTTCTCGGTGCCCTTTCCTGTAATCACCTGTAGCTTCAGATGATTAATCACCTATAACTCTGGATCCTGACACTCACTAGGAGTCTTTTTAGTAAATGACTGAACCCAAGGAGGAGTTTGGAGGTTCTGGACTTGTGTTTGGGCTCAGAACTGCAAGCAGTTCTGTGTGGAGCTCATCTGGGAAGCCCCTGGTATGGAAACACAACGTCCTTCCTACGGGGAGGTCCCCTAATAACAGGCTCATCTGTAACTTCAACCCCAGCTCAACTGTCTTGTAGCCTGCCACTCCCATCCGAGGACCTTTCAGAGCTATGCTGTGTTTAAAGGTGTCTGCTGAAGATCTTTGTGGCTGTGGCTTTGAGGGAACTTAGGAAATCACAGCAGTGTGTGCAGCCCAAGGATTAAGAATGCAAATGTGTGCTGTGTGGAGAGCTGGACAGGAGGGCCTGTGCAGGAGTCAAAGGAGAACAGGAGGGCCTTTCCTGTCAGGAAGGAGGGAAAGGCCTCAGCCCGGCTCCGGCCTGGTGGCAAGTGTTACACAGCAAGCTGGCGAGGGTCCACCGCACAGGGCTCTGCTTGGTCTTTCTCTCGCCCTTCCTCCTGCCCCTTTGCTCTAGCCTGACTGAGAAGGGTTCAGTCTTACTCAAAACCCAACTTGGACGTCACTCATGGCCCTGAGGAGTCACCCGGTGGACACACACTTGGGTCAGACAGAAACGTGAAATTTCAAGGCTGGCCCGCGTCCCTCAGCTCCACACGGGAACAAACACCACAGCTTTGAGTGTTTCATTTGGTCCAAGTAAAGCCTTAAGCCTCTTGTAAAGGACATCAAAAGTCAACAGTTCCCACCTTAGGACAAAACTGTTGCCACGTTATACCATGTGCTCCCTGACACACTAAGAAAGGCCCGTGCCATTGAAACCTGTTTCTTCTGCGGCACTCTAACAACCAAGTCTTGTTTTAGGTTTGCAAATATTTCTGGGTAAGAAGTTATTAACCTGATGACAGCACTTCCGAACAAGGCCGGCATCCAATCCCTGCAAAGCTTTCATCCAACATGGTGGGCCAGCTGCTCGGAGAATGGGATGCTAGGATGTGGAGCTGTTAAGGAGCTCCTATGTGAGTCAGGCTGGGACTTGGAGAGGACTGGTCCGAACTTGCTAGCAAACAAATTGTCTCAATTTGAGTGGCATCAAATAATTCAATGAGCCCAATGAATAGAACAGCAACAAGGAAGAGCAGCTTTTAAGGCTTACAGAAAAACACAATTATTAACGACAAAGCTTGCCAGCCAGAAGACGTCAATTCGCCTTGATCCAAGCCAAGAAGGGACGAGACATGTTCAACAGTGAAAGTACTCACACTTGTAAGACTTAATTGTGCAATTATATAATCGCACTTCACAGGAAGCACCCTGCAATGAAACCCCGCTTTTAATTATTCCAGGACCAGAAGGGAACAACATTAAAGGATCTACAAGTCTGCTGTGTCTAAACTCTGAGAAACATCAACAGAACACAGAGAAGCAACTCCACACAGACAGCTTACTCAGGGAGCTACCTCCCGTGAAGGAGTTTTCGAGGCTTCAGAGTCTTGTAAACTGTCTTAGGGGAAACAAGATGCCAGCGCAGCCACGGCTGAAATAGTTACATACTTTAGTATGAGAAAAAAAATTTCAGCAGTGAGCAGAATTTACTTTTAGCTTACCAGGTACCTGAGCACCCGTGGAGAGAAAATTGTCTCAATTAAAAATGTCATGGTCCAACAGAGAGGAGTCCCTGGAAGGTGTTGGCCATTTCAAATTTATTAACCAAAAAGGGGGAAAATGCAACTTTTCAGAACACAGAAATTTTATGAAAAAAGAAACAATGTTAAGAGTTCATTGGGGAAAAATGCCTCCAGGAATATTCCAGTGGATTCCTCCATGTATTAAGAACCAAAATGGATAAACGATAAACAGGGGCTGGAGAGTTGGCTCAGTGGTTCAAAGCACCACACCTCTCGCAGTTGACCCCAGTTCAGTTCCCAGCACCCACATGGTGACTTGTGAGCACCTACTTCTCCGGCTCCTGGGGATCCAGTGCCCTCGTGAGGCCTCTTAGGGCATTACACACAGGTGGTGCACAAGCATATATACAGGCCAACACTCATGCAAACACACAAAATAAAAGTAAATAAATTCTTGAAAATCTTTAAAAGTATCATATAGCTATGTATTTCTATTTATGTCTATTCAATGTTTAATATGTCAATATACACATAAAATGTTTGCATTTTATGTACATTATAAAAGCATATTATATATTTATTTTATATACTCCTTTATTCTAAGATTCTCCCCAATTTGCATAACAAATTGGAAAGTTATTTTACACGTCACCAACTTTGCCTACTCAGTCTTTCAGACATTAGCTCTTCTGCGTGGTCTGCCTTCTGAAGGTGGGGAGAGTCCCGCCTTCGTTTACCTGTGTTGTGTTTGGGAACACAAAAACTATTCAGTAAGTTCTGACTTGTGGAACTCGCAGGTGAAGTGGGTTCCAGAATGAACAGAAGGCTGAGTGAGTTCTCTGTCACAGACCTTGGCCTCTTGGGACCCCTGAATCCAGGGACATGATGCGGCCTCACACCTGTGCTCCGCCAAGCAAATACCTCGGGGATCATTTTTACTTGCAAGCCCCGGTTGAACGTGTCTGATCCTGTATTTATAACGGCCTGAGGAGCTCAGCTCGCAGCAACAGCCCTGAGTGACAAGGAAAGTGGTTAGAAATTGTTCCCTGTAAAAATAATGAGCCCCACTGAAATGAGCCAATCAAAACAGCTGCTAATGGCTTCCTGTGGGCACAGGTGTGCCAGCGCAACGCTTGCAAAATGGAGCACCCTGGATTGTTTCGGAATGAGGTCCAGTGGCCTGGAGCCTGAGGACGGCCATACTTCCTGAGTTTCATACTCAACCCCTCTGCCACTGTCCTGCCCCCAGGCATCGTGTTGGGGGAGCCTGGGTATGGCAGGGCAGATCAGGCCAGGAGCAGGTATCACCTTTAGAGTGAGATAGGCTCTGGCTACACAGTAGCTACCCAGCAGGCACCAGCCAGTTCTCTCAGAGCCCTCTGTTCCCACACCCCAGCACTCCTACTCCCAGACCAGATAGGATAGATACTGCCATTTGGCCCCCAGGGCTCAGAACACTCCCTGCCCTGTCCGTCACTCTTCCGGGAGCATCCAAAGCTCCTCATCCGTGCCAGCCTCCCACTCCTCCTAGACTTGTCTCAAACAGTGCCCCATGGGCAGGCAGCCTCTCTGCAAGCTCACCCCCAGTGCCATGTGTGCTGACACCAGAACTAGCATGTGTTCTGTGAACAGAGCCTGCTGGAATGGGGACACTTGGGACCTTGGGGACACACCTTCATTTCTGGAGCATCTGAACTGTGTGGGCATGTGCAGAACTGGTCCCCAGGACTGGCTTGGCCAATGTTCCCTGCACACAGGACACAGCATTCCATGGTGTATTTACCATACACTGTCTACAACCATCTTCTTACACATTCCGCCCCACCTCTTCCTGGCTGTGCTACTTGTCCTCCCTGAGACAGAGTCCTCTCACATGTCTGCCTGCAGCAGGAAAGGCTGTACTGTGGCTCACGGTCTTGGAGGCTTTTAGTATGCTGTCGGTCACCGCTTCTGCCATCTCTTGGCCATGGTGACAGACCGGCATCATGGAGAGAGCAGGTGGGAGAGCACGGCAGCTCCCTGTATGAGGACAGAAGGTGAAAAGAGAGAGAGGAAGGGTCTGGAGCTAATGCGTGCTGTTTAAGTCCTGACCCCCAGGGAGGGCACACCTCTCACAGCCACCTGCAGCCCCACCTCTCTCTCTGTCTCGGTCTCTCTCTGTCTCTGTCTCTGTGTCTGTGTTTCTCTCTCTCTCTCTCTCTCTCTCTCTCTTTCTCTCTCTCTGTCTTTCACTCCCTGAGTTTTCCATATCTTCCAGTGTTTGGAAAAGAAGCCAAGATCCTCTAAATCACATTGGGTTTCCTTACCCTGTCCTTCCTTACCCTGTCCTTCTGTCCCCAGTGTCCCAGGTCTGGGCCTTGTTTAAAGCCTGGTCATCTTTGGTCACAACTCTGAGACCAGCTCCTCAAGGGTCATCTTTCTCCCCTTTACGGTGCACAGGTAAGCAGCTGGTACTGGCCATCCTTCCCGGGTGCACAGGAAAGTCAGGCGCCTTCTTCCTGCTGTGGTGCCCTTCTGCTCTCACAGAGAGATGGGGCAGGGACCAGGTGTTCATCAAGTGCCTGCACCCAAACGCTGCAGGCCAGTTGTGGTGACATGGGGAGCATGATGATGGCTTCGAAGTCGAAATCAGAAAGCCTGGCGCTCTTGGCAGCCTCATTAGTGACTGGGTGCACCTGGCCTTGTGTGCATTTGGCCTCGCCTACGTTGGCTTGATGGCTCCAGGCCCCACCCTGCCACTGCTGCACCCCTGAAGCCACGGTAGTAAAGATACCAGGCAGAGCCTGAGGTAACAGGTCCAGCAGTCAAGCCCCCTTGAGGGCTGGAGGCTGTGATGCTCTAAATCCTATCCACGAGCTGTCAGCTGTGGCTTTTCTCCTCTGCTTGTCACCTTGCTCTCTTCACCAATGAAGCCAGCTTTGGATGAGCAACGAGGAGTAGTTAGTCCAGCCCAGAACAGAGCTGCATCCTGAGCTGCAGCTGACTGTGGAGCCCAAGGGTTCTCTGGTGTAAGTGGATCTTAAACTCAGCCAGATAAAACCCACTACTCTGCTGCCACCAAACGGTAAGTGTGAGCATGGTGGAGGTGTGTTAGCTCTGGCTCGAACCAGATGAAGCAAACTGGACCATTATCCATTTTATCAGTGACTTATTTTTAGCACAATTTAACAATTACATGTAAAGTGTGAACCATAAACCTGATTTGCAGAGAAACTGCTAATTTCCTGCCTCCACTTGGACACCTGACAATGTGTGAGCCTCCATTTAGCAGCCCCAATACTGTTCTCCCCACAACCCTATGTACCCCAGGGCCCACTTAACTTCTTTTTTTCTGTTTATCCATGGAGGGTGCTTTATGATGCAATGAAGGAGCAATGGTAACCCAGCCCTGAGTCTGCCTGAGGTCCTGGGTGGGAGTGAGAATGAGGAACAGAGAGAGGCCCAGACCATGAGGTATTCTCATCCCTAGTCCCCTGGTCTGGGGTCACCTCAGAGAGCCCAGGGTCCATTAGGGAGCATCCTGTTCTCAGAGAAGCCGTGCAGGGATGAGATTCTAGACACAGATTTCTGGATAGTTCTGATGGCCTTTCAGTCAAGCACACCCAACTGGCAGACCAGGAGAGCCCAGGGACACCAGCTGTGTGGAGGGAAGATTTTGACCTTGGCTGTCAAGACAGTTGTCATGGTGTTCTGATCCTTCAAACAGATTAGCAAAAACGAAATGGGGGGGGGGAGTACAGCAGGATGAGAAGAGAGAGGAGAAGCTGGGAGGGACAGTGTGCTGCCAATGCTCAGGACAAGGGACCCAGGACCTTGATCTTAGACCGCCTGCACCCCAAGTCTTACCATTAGCTCTCGTAAGTCACAGATCAGCCCACCCTGGGAACCTGCCCACCTCTCACTTCCCCTGTCCTCACTGAAAACAGCTGAGGCCCATTCCAGGGGGCTGGGACACGCCCTCACTAGCTGCCTGTTCTGGATGGATGCTCTCAGAGAGGCCATCCCTTCCCTCCACCATCTTGTCCTTCTCTGTAATGATTGGTAAAATGACAACTTTCTTGCCTCCTGTTTTATTTATCTTGAGAACAAAGGAGAATGTTTGAGATCTCGATGCCACCTCCAGCCCCAGACAAAGCCAGGTGAACAGGGGCTCCTGAAGACCAGGCCTGCACAGGGCCCATGTGAGGCTGGAGGCCACTGTGTTATTTCACAGCAGTTCATTGGAATCACCGTGTGAGTTATTTAGTGTGCTTGAGGACCTTTTGATTTGAGGTCTTGTTGAGCTGAGGTGGCCCTGTTTTGCCTGGGTGGCAAGGGAAGGCAGTGTTCTGCCCTTCCATTGTTTATCTCTGGTGGTGCCTTCTTCATCTTTGCAGGGGAGTCAAATCCATCTTCATATAGGAAAATGAGACATTTTTTCCTATAGAATTCCTACCCCATCTTTTCCTGGGGGCTCCAGGAACCTTGAAACACTACCAACAGTTTCCATAGCCCTGACCAAATGATCCCACCAACTGAAGATCAAAAGATTGGCCAACCAAAGCCAGTTCTTTCCTTTGGGGCTCTTGATTTGTGCCATCTTCGTGTTCTTCTGCCAGAAGTGGTTTGGGCTCCTCAGGCTTCCAGCTCTGCACAGCCTGGCTTGGTGGACTGATAGTCACTAGCAAGGACTAAGGGCAGCCAGCCTTCAGTGGGCTAAGAGGCCATGGCAGATGGATCTGGTAAAGGAAAGGCCTCACCAAGGACAGTAGAATGAAGTCCATTGTGACATGAGGAGAGAGGAGACCACATACAGGCAATAGAGAAGAGCAATTCTTTGTTTTTCCAAGATAAGAAGAAAGGGCTGTAATAAGCCAGCAGAACTCAGCACACTTAAGTAGAACTTCAGCTCACTCTATCCCTATACAATCCTATGTATTCTAGGCAAGGGAAGTTATTAGATTATTACAATACACATTAGTTATTTGATTTTTGTTAAATGCATATATAAGGGCATGTATCTTTTCTGTCTTTACCCAATGGAAGTGAGAGACACAGCAGGCTGGGTAGGAAAAACAGGGGACACGGATAACTACAGAAAAACCTGTGCTATGGCTCCTCAGGAGGTATGTCCTAGGTCCTTTCTGGGCCCCCAAAGCTCAAACAATCAAACAAGAACCTTCCCCATTGGAAGTTCCACTACAGTATAGAAACAGAAAAACAAAAGTCTCATGATCACAACATTATTCAATACATGACAGTCCTTTAGGAACCCATGAATGGCCGGACCCTGGCTAGACCACCAGGCTGCACATTTAGAGACCAGCGCATTAAACATGGCATCTCCTGCCTTGTCCTACCAAGGGAGGTTGATTATTTCTGGCAAGCATTGTCAGGTACTAACCAGTCTCTGATTGTGTGATGTTAACTTCCCGATGGTGAGCAAAACAACATTTACCCCTTGTCTGGAAAGGCTCAGGAGGAGTCTTTAAGGATGGGGCCAAGGATGGCCTCCCTACACAGTCACATAATTCTTGGTTCCACTCAGGAAAACAGAAGAGATCACGATTTTTGAGTGCCAGACGAGCTGTGTTTTCTGAGTCAATTTTCCTAACAACTTGACAAGCAGCAGCTTATATGTCTAGTTCATCTTGGGAACTCAATTTAGTGTAGTTAAGTAACTTTCCCCAAATCAGACAACTGGTGGTATTTGACACCATTCTGTCTCATTCTAAAATTTATACTTGTTATTTTTCCCCTATCAGCCCAGCTTCATTTCTGCAGGCTTTAGAAGGAAGAGAATTTGTGTCTGGGCCTGACCTAAGGCCACAGATATGTCCAGAGGCAGAATGAAGGGGAAACTGGCAGAGGCCCAGACAGTCCCAGCTGACCATGTGCACATCAGAAGCAGCCCAGCATCTAGCCAAGTTTCTGTTGCTCTGATAAACAGCAAGGCCAGAAGCAACTTGGGAAAAAAATGGTTCATTTTTGCTTACGACCCATTGTTCATCACAGAGGGAAGCCGGGATAAGAAGTCAAGGCAGGAACCTGGAAGCAGGAACTAAAGCAGAGATTGTGCAGGAGTTCTGTTTTATAGGCTTGTTCTCCATGGCTTGCTCATTCTGCTTTCTTACACAACCCAAGGCCAGTAGTCCAGGGATTACACCACCTCCCATGGGCCAGGTCCTTCTAATCCAACCATCAATCAAGAAGACATTCCGCAGACATCCCTAGAGGCCAGTCTTATAGCGGCAGCTCCTCCATTGCTGTTTCCCCTTCCCGGGTGACTCTAGTTTGTGACAGGTTGACAGAAACTAACAAGCACATCCAGGAACATCTAGCACAGATGACCTAACTCTTAGAAGCCATGCCCAGAACAGTTATTTGCATTTTGCTTTTCTAGCAAGAAAAATGAAGTGTGCTTCACTCTGTCCCAATTTTGAGGAACAAAGCTGCAAGGGGGGGCTAAGTGGGGAGGGGCTGGGGATGTTGGATTCCGGTCCTTACTCCATGGAGAACCGGCTTACGCCTGTGGTCCTGAACTCCTTGCATACTCCAGCTGGTCTACTGGAGAAAGGAGTTCTCAGTGCTGAGAAGGGGTCATCTGAGTCCCTGGTAATACCTGGCAGGGGAAAGGCAAGAGCAATGGAGAGCTGACAACTGGGCAGCCATTGCCTGTCTTTCCTGGTCTCCCAGGGGTTAACTGAGAGGTCAGTGAGAGGCATACAGATATTTGCCACTTGCAGTGATAGATAATAGATAGCCAATGTATCTGCTCTGGGGATGAGGAAAAAGTGACCAGAGCTGGGTTTCTGTTGGGATACCACATCCTGGTTTCTCTCCAGGTGCTCTTGGCTGTGCCAGCTACAAGCCTTTATTCTTGATCTATCCCAGAGCTGCCATCCTTTCCTGAAAGACAGAAGCCTTCTCTTAAACACCAAAGCCCTATCTTTCCATACTGAGAATATTCCCACAAAAAAGCAGAAAAGTCAGCTCAAATGTCGTGCTGCTTATGTGGGTGGTTTTGGCCAGCCTGTCGGGTAGCAGGGCTCTTCCCAAGGACACATGGGAAACAAAGCTTGTTTCACAGTCTTACAGCACAGTGTTTCAAAAGTAGACCACGTGTGTACTGGACCCCTGAGCATGTGAATGGCACCTTCTCCACCATAAGAGGAGGCTGAGACAAGGGTCTGCATAAGCTCCACAGCTGGCTGGGGAGTGTCCCCCAAGACACTGTGTCTGAAGACTCAGTTGCTGACCTGAGCCACTGCTGGGAAGGAGGTCCAGAACCTTCTGAAGGTGGTTTCCTGTGAGAAGCTAGGTCATTGCCTCCTTGGAAGGAGTATTAGGCTCTCTCTGTCTCTCTTTCTCTCTCTCTCTCCCTATCTATCTCTCTCTTCTCCCTCCCTCCTCCTCTTGGATTCCTGACAACCATGAACTTTCCTTCTTTATCCAGTCCACACCAGGCATGCTCTGTCTCACCATCGGTCCAAATATCCGACCCCACAATGAACTTCTGAGCCCTGCAATCTTGAGCTAAAAAGAATGTCCTCGTAAACTGATTTGCCTCAAGGATTCTGTTGTGGTGATACAAAGCTGCGCATTTCAGGAGCTAACCTCGGACTGTCTGAATCACCCTCAGTGTCATCGGATGCCTCTTCTGAAGAATGGTGCTGCAGTTGGCGGCTCTGGGACGTACACATGCAGAAGAAGTGGTGGATGACAGAAGCAGAGATTGCTGAAAGATTCGAGATGCTGATCTGTAAGGCAGACAAGCAGAGGGGCAGTTAGAGAAATGGGGTGATGGATTGGATGGGGGGAGGGCAGGAAAGAATGATAACTGACTCGGGAGTCTGAGGTTAGACTTCCTGGGTTATAGAAGGCTGGCAAGACAGCTACAGGGATACAAAGAACACTGGCCCCATTTAGGTGGTAACATTTGGTTTTCAAATGGAGTCAAGCAAGGTGTGTTGATGAGACCAGAGCCCTGGTGGATGGTGGACATTGTGAGTGGCCATTGTGAGTTAGTTCCTGGGGCTTGGGGACACAGCTGGAGAAAGAAGCAAGAGGTCAGAGTGGAGGCTGGAGGCACTCCACCCTTTTTTAGGCTGGCCAGTGAGAAATAGGTGGCAGCAGGAGGCTGAAAGGCAGTGGAAGAGAGGGGGGACGTAGCTCTGAGGATGGAGACAGGCAGCATCTCAGGAGCATGTAAGAGTCTCCTGAGATAAATACACAGAATGAGCTGAAGTCAGGTGTGTCCCTGCAACACAGATGTCCTTAGCAACACGGAGAAGGTCAGTGCTCAGTGGCAGGGATGGGCTTGACAGCAGTCCAGGCAGGTTGCAGCTGCTGAGAATCCAAAACAGTTCCTGGAATCTACTTAACCCGAGATTTGTTGTGGCATCACTCATCCCTGCTGCCCTCCTCGGAGTGAAGCATTATTAGGTCATGCTCGAGGTTCTGCTAGCCTTGAGGTCTGCTCTAAGCACCGGGGCACACAATGTGCAAGCGAACATTTTCTTCCAAGAACGTTGCTGCCCAGGCTTCCTGGCTCAGAGATTCTCTAGGAGACAAGGGAGCTATGTAATGAGTATCTTACCTCTTCCTTTCCAGTGGCCTGGTCAGCCTCTGGGTCCTGGGCAGAGGCCCTTCAAGGACTCAGAGCCTGAGCAGATCATTGTTAACTCATCATGGTGAAGACCAGTTATGTTGTGAAGGTACCTAAATGTGTCAGGAGGGCTGGGCTTACCCTGTCCTGTTAGCTGTGCTGCAGACTGAAGACTGTGTCTGCAAGTTTCCTTCCAGATGCTCATCAGATTAGGGTTTGAAGGTAGACCAGCTGTCTCAAACCCTCCTCTATGGCTTGAATTAATACAGTGATTTAATACTGCATATTCTAAATCACTGTAACTGAACAACGGATAAATCCAAGACTCCAAATGACATCCATGTGTGGGAACTAACTTCAGACCCAAAATTCATACCCAAGCTGCCTCCTGGTCCCCTCTGCTTGTCTCTGGACTTGGAAACCTCTCACCAGCCACCCAAGAGGATTTCAATGTCAGATCATGACATTTTCTTTCTCAAGGCAGAAAGCTAAGTTTTTAAAAGCAGGGAGCCAGACACTCTGATAGTTATAGCTTAAGCCAGATTGTCCTCAGGAGGAAGTGTCACTGTGGTTGCACTGCAGAGCTGTTGCTAAGCAAGTGACTCAGGCCTGGGCAGTGCCCTGGTGTGTCCGTTTTTTATCCCTGATGTATCTGCAGCTGGTCCTAAGTAGGGGTGCCTTCCCTGTGGCTTAGAAGTACTATGTGCACCCACAGGATTGGGCCATATCTGTCTAGGAGCAGGACAGGACTGAGAGAATGTACAGAGAATATCTTGTGATTGTATGGATACAACACCTGTAAACAAACAAACAAACAAACAAACAAACAAAAAACCTATGGCCTAGAGGAAAGGGTAGAATAGAAAATGGGACACCTGGCAGCCAGAAAGGATTCTGGAATAAAGCCAAACGTGAGAGATTTGCCTTGAAAAACATGAGGAGGACAGATGCATGGTATCTGAGCAGAGGTAACCAGCCACATGCAGAATGTAGATTAGTACAAGTGGATTATTTTAAGTCATGAGCTAGTCAGAGAAAAAAAACTAGCTTTATGGCCTAGGTATTTGTAAATACATTTTAAGCCTCATGAGGCATTATTCTGGGATCTTGGGACCAGGTGTAAAAAAAAAAACACTACCACAAGACTCCCAGCTGAGGTGGTGATGCCATTGCTGGCACCCTGGAGCCCTGACAGCAAGCCTGAAGGCTGCAAGGGTCACCTGCTATCTCCCAGCATCCCCTGCTCCAGCATCACACTGGAGCCATCAGGTGTCAGAGAGCTGTGACTCACATGCCACCATCACACCTTGACTGCAGTGGCCACACTGGCCAGCACTGCGCTCACAGAAGAGAGAGCCTGCATCAAGGCCCACTGTGCTGGCTTACATGGGGCCATTTCCAGGCAAGCACACACTGTCCTCTGAGTAAATCTCTCCATACTCCCTTCCTTTCCCCATCTCATCCTTCTCACTAGTCCCTTCTGCGCCTCTAAGCAGGTTTGCTTATACAGCCTTTTTTATTCAATAGATTTCGTTTTTAGTTGTGCATTCATGTGGAGGTGTGTGCAAGTGAGTGTAGTTGCCCTCGGAGGCCAGAAGAGAGTGTCAGATCTCCTGGAACAGGAGCCTCATGTGCTTGTGAGCCACCTGACTTGGGTTCTGGGAACTGAACTCCAGTCCTCCACAAAAGCAGGAGACACTCTCTTTAGGTGCTAAGCCATCTCTTCAGTCCCTTGCTTCTGCTTGCTTGTAATCTGTATGCGTGATTTTGTGTATTTATATAAAGTCCACAAGTGGGAGAATATGTGTGTGTGTGGTGTGTATGTGTGTGTGTGGTGGTATGTATATATGTGGTGTGTGTATGTGTGTTGTGTATGTGTGTGGTGTGTGTGTGTGCGTGTGTGTGTGTGTGTGTGTGTGTGTGTGTGTGCAGCTGAGGGAGGAACCAAGAGCCTCATGCACACTAGGCAAGCTCTCTGGCACTGAGCTGGACCCCAAGTCTACATTTCACTTCTCATTTTGACACAAGGACTCAGTAAGTTGCCCAGGTAGGCTTGAACTCACTGTGCAGACAAGGCAGATGCTACACTTGGATGCCTCATGTCTAAGCTCTAGTTACCTGCCTGCTTCACATCCACATGCATCTTGGTTCAGTGTGTGTGTGTGGCATTCCCAGGTGATGCTACACATGCATCCTTGGCAATGGCTCCCTAATGGGAAACTTAGGGCGTCCTGGAGGATTAAGTGACATGGGGTTGACAGAATCTGTGTGTGACTGAGTGGCTGCAGTCGCCGTGTGCTGTTTCTCTGCACAGTCTCAACAGGACAGGAATGAGACACCAGCTGTGAACTTGCTGGTCTCCCTGGGATTCCTGTTGTGTATGTGGGGAAACTGAGTCTCTGAAGCACTGGCTGTCACCTTCAGATCCCGGTCTGCCCAGCCCGAGTATATTGCCCCATGCAGCATCATTTATGATGACTTTGGAATACAGCGGCTCTTCATTTGATTCTTTCACAAGACCCCAGTGAAGGTGCTGGCACGCCACCAGTTCCCCAGGGCTCCAGGGTCAATGTTCCATCCCTGTCCCAACTCCCTTTCTCCTAGAGCCAGGCTGCTCAGCCCTTCTATTCCAGGATGTTCTCCATACATTTTGAAATATGGCCTGTCTACAACCCAGCTCTCTTCCGTCCCAGAAAGCCCCACCCCTGGGAAGCCCCACAGCACCCTCATGCCTGACATAACAGGCCAGGCAGACACATGGAAGGCGATCCCACAGGTGACTGAGAGCTTGCTAGGGTTTGAGTGTGAGCTTTAGGGAGAGAGAACGTTGTAGGGTGTGTCCAGGAGAGAGCTTAGGAGGCAAGCCTGTGGCTCATACCTTCTCTTGGGGTGTTGTGATGGCTAATTTTATGTCAGCCTGATGCAGGCTAGAGTCATGTGAAAGGAGGGAGCCCCAATCAAGAACATGCCTCCACAAGACTGGACTGTAGGCAAGGCTGTAGAGAATTTTCTTATTAGTGTTTGATGAGGAAGATCCCAGCCCACTGTGGGTGAGGCCACCCCTGGCCTGGGGGACCCAGGGTTCTATAAGAAAGCTGGACAAGCCATGGGGTGCAAGCCAGGAAGCAGCACCGGTCTGTGCCCTAAGAAGCACCCCTCTCTGCCCATTGCATCAGCTCCTGCCTCCACATTCCTGCCTCCAGGTTCCTGCCTCCGGTTCCTGCCTTCATCGGGTTTTTGCCCTGATTACCTTTGGTGATAGACCTCAGATGAGGAAACATAAGACAAATCAGTTACTTTTGGTCATGGTGTCTCCTGATAGCAATAGAAACCCTAACTAAGACAGGCGCTATCACTGGATAGTGTAAAAATCTGTGAGGGAGCAAACAGACCCTGCTGATAGCCAGGGGGGCTAGAGGTGGTACTTTACCTTTAAATACTACTGCTCAGATTCTTTATTTAATTCATAGGTTTAAATTGATTGCCTTGTATGTAATATGTAAGTTTAAATTAATTATCTCATAATTAATAACTGCATCTTAATTAAATACTTGGTAATTAATACATACCTTTAAATGAAATGCTCACTATTTGATAAGTTTAAATTAAGTATTTAATGAGAATTTAAATAAGATGCACAGCCCACACTGAGGTTTTGGGCACAATGCACCCAGTTCTTGATAAACAGGTAAATACGTTGCAATTTACCAGGCGTCACCCGGACAAGGAACAGCGAGGTCAAAAGCTAGCTGCTGTGTCACGTGGAAGCTCACAGTTCTCAGCCCTGATGCTCTGAGCAGTTTGACGTGTGTCTTCCTCCTGCCGGAGTGTGAAAGCTTTGAGGTGGGATGCTTGGTGACCTGCGTCCCCGTGCTTGGACCAGAGCTTGAGCACACGCGTCCCTGGAACAACCCTGTGGAGTTTCTTCCAGTAACTCACACTGTTCCCACACAGTCCACCCTGAGGGCCCTGCTGTGTGGCCCCTGGGTCCTTGCTGGGCTGTGGGCTCCTTACACACCAGTCAACGCCTACCTCAGCTTGGAAGGAAAGGGCTGGCTTGGCTACCCTCATCCACGCATTCAGAACGCAGCAAGCTCCCTACATGTGTGCACAGGCACACACATACACGCACAACACACTTGTATATATCATCATGCAGCTGGCTTCTTCAAGGAGACACAGATGGGGAGGCCCCCGTGTCTTCTGAGGAAGAGCAGAGGGGCACAGCTGTGATGGGCTTCTGGAACCTGCAGACAGTGGCTCCGTCTCGGACCTGCCAGTCTACAGTAGAGCAGCCCTGCCCAGATGAGACCTACACCTGGTACCTACGCTACCGGCCCTGACCCGTCAGAGAAGAGGGCCTTAGCCCCAGTGACCCCTGCGCTGAAACAGCCGACCAGGAACTCTTGAGTGGCTGCCTCATTTTCCATGGGGCAGCTTCCAAAGGCTGCCAAGCCCAGTTGTGTGGAGGCTCTATGACAGGCCAATCTGGGAAAGGCACACTGCAGTTCCGACACTGGGTGCCCAGGTCCCAGGAACCCTGGCTCACCACCGGCTTGTTAACTCTGCATCAAGTGCAGTCAGGTGAGCTGTAAAATGTGCTTTCTTTTCTTTTCTTTTTTTTCTTTTCTTTTCCTTTTGTTTCGTTTCTTTTCTTTTTCTTTTATTTCTTCCTTCCTTCCTTCCTTCCTTCCTTTCTTTCTTTTTTTTTTCTTTCTTTTTTCCTTCCTTTCTCCTACAAACAGCCCCATATAGGCAACCACTTGCTAAATGTGTGATTTTTTTTCTTTTCTTTTAATATTTCTTTTTCTTACAATGAGTTGGTTTTTTTCCATATCAACTTGGGATGCTTCAAGGCTTCTTCATGGCGCATCTTATGGGCTGTGCCTCAACTGTGTCCTCTGAAGCTGGGATGCTGCCTCTATGGCCGGTTTGGCCAGGCCTTGCACCAGTGAGTGACCACAACACCCATGACCACGGGTGACACATTGATGGCATTTATTTATCAGATGTGTTGAGCAAAGACTTCCCACCTCCCTGAAGTCTGACAGCCATCATAGCCACAGAAGTTCAACCAGCCTTTCCCCTCTCCCTCCACCCTGTTCATCCAGCTGTTCCTGCTTCCTCTCCAAAGTCACTGTTG
Organism: Psammomys obesus; assembly: GCF_907164565.1. Classification (NCBI taxonomy): domain Eukaryota; kingdom Metazoa; phylum Chordata; class Mammalia; order Rodentia; family Muridae; genus Psammomys; species Psammomys obesus. The sequence goes on along the minus strand of NW_026592710.1, from coordinate 2,507,777 downwards.
CTAGTAATTGGTAACTCTGTCCAGTGGCCAGGATACAGTGCTGTACCCAACCAGGCCAACGCTACAAACTAAGGTTCCGACTGGCAGTACCCTCAGGGAGCTCCTGTGCAAGAAGGAAGATGGATCAGAGACAAGAAATAACACCCATGAAAACATGTGTTGATGGGAATAAGAAGTGCTGACTGGAATATAAATCATGGAGATGGGAGCAAGGGATGTGAGGAGCAGTGTTGGGAGCTGCTGAGAGTGGGCCGCACGGGCTCTCAGGGTGAGGGTGTTCTGGGCACAATGAAGAGCCAATGCAACGGTCCTGTGCAGACGTCACATGCTGGGCACAAAGGGAGCAAAGCAGCAGGAGCAAAGGCAGATGCTCACAGCTGGCTAGGAGTGAAAGACTGAGGGTAATGGCTTTTATGAGAAGCAGACACTCTCTGACTTGGCCTCTGTAGCCAGAGAGTGAGGGCCAGGTGGACAGCTTGTAGGGAGCAGGCTGTAGCCATGGCTCTCAGTCAGGATCCAACAGATCACCCAGGGTCCCTTAGCCACCGGTGCTGTTGATGCTGACTTACCAAGAATCCCACAGCCTGGAGGCTTTGTTCTGATCGGCGTGGTGCTGTGGGAGGCAGAGCCACTGCCCACTGAGTCATCCAAAGCAGATGCAACAGAGTAAGGGCTCCGAGCGCCACAGCAGCCACTGCTGCACAGGACTGTCCTCTGAGGCAAATAGACACCAACTCCAGGAGTTCTTCCACGCCCATTTGCCAAAGTTCATCATGGCTGGGCTTGCAGACTGTGCAAGGAGAAGGAGGAAGCAAGGAGAACCATTGGATCCTCACAGCCACAACCCCCAATGTAATTCTGTCCTAATTCCATGTGGTCTCCAGGTCTTGGGAGGGGCTAGGGAAGACTAAAGGAGAATAGCTCCATCTGCAGATCCCTGGGAGGACATCATCCCTGATGATGTAGACCTCCCAATGGCTGTGTTAGGGGCACCCGTGACCCTGGCCATAACCCTTTACCAGCACTCTGTAAGTATGCCTAATGGACTCATTGGTTCCCCAGGCTGAACTCTGCTTTGTCATTGGGACCTTACTGGGGGAGGGGTAGATGTCACCTAGTCCCTCCCAAGATGTCTCCTGACTCCCTCCCAGAGCAGCTCAGATAAGGCAGCTTAGGAACAGGATGAGTTTCTCTCTCCTAGATAAAATCTTGCATTCATTTGCTGAGTTGGTGTCACTAGAGCTGACAGAAAATGTGTCTGTTCTGGTCCCTAAAGCCCCTCATGTTTTCACAACTCCATCCCCACACCCTGGGTCAGAACAAGGATCTGAATAGAACTCTCCAGAGTCAGCTGAGGTGCTGTGCTCAGCTGACGGAGGTGACCCAGCCTGACTGGTGTTTAAAAACTTGTTCTGAAGCCACAGGGTTTCTACACAGCCTGCCTGGACCTTGGAGGGATGCAGCGGGTCAGCTACCTCCTTCCTACTGCAGGAGCTCCAGGTGGGCTCGGCCAGGGTCCTCGGGCAGATCTGGGGTCTGCTACACACATAGTCATAGCCCCATTCTGGGGACAAGGCAGACTTTTGTGTTCTGGCTGTGGGTTTCCCAAGCTGGCCTGAGAGCGCAAAGAAACTGAACTTTGGGGTGATATCAGAGAGACAGAAACACACTAAGTCCTTTTTGTAGGGTGAGTTCAGGTTGAAGGGTCTCACCAGTGCTGGCTAGTTTTCACGATAGCTTGATACAAGCTAATCATCAGAGAGGAGGGAACCTCAACTGAAAAAAAAAATGCTTCCATAAGATCAGCTGCAGGCATATAGGACATTTTCTCAATTAAAGGTTGATGCAGGAGGTCCCAGCCCATTTGGGGTGAGGCTACCCCTGGGCTGATGGTCCTGGCTTCAATAGAAAGCAGCCTGAACAAGCCGGAGGGAGCAAACCAGTAAGCAGCAGCCCTCCACAGCTACTGCATCAGCTCCTGCCTCCAGTTCCTACCCTGTTTGAGTTTGTGCCCTGACTTCCTCTAATGATTAATAGTGATGTGGAAGTGAGCAAAATAAACCCTTTCCTCCCTAAGTTGCTCTGGGTCGTGGTGTTTCATCACAGCAACAGTAACCATAACTAATACATCACCCTAGCAATGGTTGAATGGCTTCTTGAAAAAGTCCAGTGAGCTCCTCCATGCGCCAGGGTAATTGCTCTGCTCTCCTCACTGGGCTCAAGGGCAGCCCGTCTTTGTCCTAGTGTTGAAACATCTCGGTGTGACACACACCATCTCACCTCTGCCTCCAAGTCATTTGTGCACCCAGCTCCAGCCCCTCCTCCTCCATCACCGACATCGCGCACACTCCATCCTCTGCCCTCTGGGCCTGAACAGGAGGCCCCCACCCTAACTCCCTTATGTATACTCACCTTAGTTTCACCCTCTGCGAACGTCACGGTCCCAGCAGTTTCCACCCACAACAGGCTGATTCTGGGTCTGAGATGAGGCAGAAGACCATGGGGGAAAGACGTGATTGAGTAAGCTGCTTAGGGTACAACGACCCTGAAACAGACAGGAGGGGAGGAGGGAGCCAGCGCAGGACATGGCTCCCAAGGCACACCCCTGGCGATGTATTACCTCCAGGGGGTCCCCTCTTTCTACAGTTACCAAGACCAGGCAGAAGAGCACCACCAGCTCTTTGAACCAAGTGCTCAACTCATGAGCCCACGAGGAAGATTTCACTTCTAACCATGACAGCCTTCCTCAGCACCCAGCCGGAAGGCCACCAGCTGTGTCCCCAGGAGCACTGTCTGTCTCCCTGGAACTGGAACTTCCGTGGTTGTGAGATTCCTGATGTGGGTGCTGGTAACTAGACTCAGGTCCTCTTCAAGAGCGGCAAGCATTCTTAACTACAAAATAATTTCCCAGTGGCCCACTGCCACCATTATGAAAAGCTCCCTCGGTAGCCACAGTCTTCATTGGTTGGCCCACCTGCCACTCACAGCAAGAAGCCCCGCCCTCCCTGAGTTCATTGACTAGTTAGGCTTCCCTGACAGTACCCACATTCAATCTTTTCTTAAAAGTGTTATTACATTTATTAGTTAAATGTATATGTGGAGGGGAGACTTAGGGAAAAGAATGTATGCGGCACACACACGCACACACACACACACACACACACACACACACACACGCACACACACACACACACACGCCATGCCATGCACCTGGAGGTCAGAGGACAGCTTGCGGGAGTTGGTTCTCTCCTTTAACCATGTGGGCCCCGGAACTTGCACTGAAGCGACACCCTGTAGCCAGGGCAGCGTGCCACCAGTGCCCCGCCTGTCTGCAAGGGCCATAAGGGTTGCTCTGCGGGGCTGCTGGGTTGGCTGTGAAGTGTTGCTCTGAGCTTCCTCAAAAAGCAACAGCAACGCCTCCACTGAGGATGGGGACCAGATTCAAGAGCCTCTCATCCCTGCTGTAGCCGAAGAGCCTGTCCCCTCCACAGCCAGTCTCCTGTCTCCATCTTCTCCAGGTGGAGCCCAGGCTGCTGCTCTTAGGAGAAATCTCTGAATGGCTGAGCCTGGTGGGTGAGTCTGGGTAAGAGGGTCAGGAGCCTGGGGCCCGCAGGAAGGAAAGGCACAGGAGTGAAGGAGGAGTAGGAGACCTGAGAGCATGTCCCCTCCTCCCTAAATGAATAGCTGTGCCGCCAACTCTCATTTCTTCAGAACTGGCAAATGACATTTTAAACCCATTTCCGCTCTCCGATCTTCTCTCTGAAGATGTGTTAGGAAGGGAAGGGGGGCGGGATCCAGTGGGGACATTTGTTTCAGCCCAGATTGAAGAATCGGGGAAAGTAAAATATTTATGTTCTCGGCACCCAGCTTGTTTTCTTCCAAAACCAGAGAGGTCAGAGCCCTGATGAGGGAACAGACTGTTGACTTCCGTGTCTGAAAACACCCAGCGCATCTCCCAGGAAGGCCCCTGCCACATCCCTTTGTTCTGCCTAGGCAAAGGAAGCTGTCTGTGTTCCAAACAGAATTCCAAATTAGATTATTTAAATGGCATTAGCAGCTGCTGGATGGGAAGAAGTGAAGGTTGGTGTTGCCAGAGCCTTGAGCGAGAGGGAACCTCCAGAGAACATCTGGTCCAGCCTCCATGCGAGCTGGAGGGTGCTGAGACAGGTAACCCGGGGCAGATGGATGGATGTTCTCCAGCTAGAGTCCCTGGGGACAGGGCACCACCTCTTCCTGGGGCACCCACTGCCTGGTGACCACGCGCTGTAGTGCCTGTCTGAGAAGGACACCTGCTTTCAGGATGGCACTAAGGGTGCCTTGCATGTGTTTGAAGAGAAGAGACGGAGAAAGAGAGAGAGGGTGGGGGAGGGAGGGAGTCAGAGAGAGGGGGAGAGACAGAGACAGAGAGAGAGGAGAGAAAGAGAATTAAGAGAGATGGAGAAGAGAAATGGGTAGAGGAAGGGGAAGAAAAGAGAAGAACAGGATGAGAGACAGGAGAGGAGAGAGAAGAGAGAGAGAGGTGGGAAGAAGTCAGGCATGGTGGGAGGTTCTTGCTCACCCTCTCTACCACAATTCACCAGAGCAGAGTGTGGAGTTGGGGCAGCTGCAGTTCCTTGCTGAGGGGTTTCAGGCCGGGACCTCTGAGGCAGCGACTTCCCTGGCCATGGTACCAAACGTGCCATCAAATGTCCTTCAGAATGATCCTGCAAGTGTGCTTCCTGACATCAGTGTTTAAATGGCCAGGAATGGTGTCTCACACCTGTGATCTCAGCACTGAGGAGGAAGAGGCAGGAGGTGCCATCTCAGCGTCAGGACAGACTCTGCCTCAAAAGCAACACCAGCATTTAAGTGGGTGGACTGTGTGAGACAATGACCCTCCCTCATGTGATGTCACTACCCCTGAGAAACAGCTTTACCTGCTGTCAGGTCTAAGCTCTGTAAATTAGTTGATTAGATGGGGAGTCTGGGAGGGAGTGTTTGGATGATGAGGTAACAGCTGCTGGACTCTCAGAGAACACAAGCTGCCTTTTGTGAGTTTCCTGTGCATTGGGAAAGCTTTGGGAACTACGGGAAATGGGCCAAGAGCAGAGAGGTGCTGGGCTGTCTGGAGTAAGACTGAGGAGGACCTGATGACACCTGGGCTTTATACTCACTCCTGTCCTCCTGTGCCTAGAGGAACTTTCAGCCAGTTTCCAAGCACCACCCTAGAGGGGAGAATATCAGCTGGAGAGTCCCGTGTCATTCCCCTCCTCCCCCGAAGTGACAAGTGCCTTTGCTGGAAGGGCCGCACCATGCCATGCAAGGTTCCAAATGGCAGCTGCTTACCCTCCAAGGAAAGGGGCCTCAATGAGCTAAAGGGTGGAGGCTATGCTCCGGCTTCCCTTGGATGCCTCTAGCACAGCAAGCTCAATGTCAGGAGTTAAAGGACCCAGGGAAGGAGACGAACCCTCCAAAGTACAAGTGCCACCCTGCCCACCACCTCCATAGCCTGCCCTTGTTAAAGGCTCCCAGGGTCTCCACTGCCAAGGGTAAGGCTGGGCCTGAAGTTTGGCCTCATTTGAACTTTCTGAAGCTGTTTACTTGTTTGACACCATCTCCTGCTTGAAAAATATCTACATTCATCCATGTTGTTGCCTGTCTCACCCGAACTCTGAGCAAGTCCTGCATCCATCAAGGGCTCAGCCTGGTGTTGAGCTATACCAACAGAGAGACCCAAAAAAGAGCCTCAGATGCCTCTGTGTGGGCAGCACCTTCAGACAGGGTAGTCCCTCTTGGGCTGGCTTTCTTTTCCAGCCTTCCACATGGCACACACTCTTAGCTTTTATTCTGAATCAGGACATGTTCTTCCTCATCTTCCTTATGGCTCTCTTCATCTCCTATGTCCTAAAATTGAAAACAAGAAGCCAGGCTTGGGGGGCCTCTCCTCACACACATCCAGTCTCTGGACAGAATAGACATGGCCTTAGATAACACTTGCCTACCCATGATTCTACATTTAGGTGCACAAATGGAACCTTCCCAGACAGCCAGGGTTTCCATGTCCACTTGCCTGCTTAGCCTTCTCCTTCAGCTAGGCCCTATATTTATATATCCACTCACTTTCCACTGTTCTGTGAAACCCTAACACCTTAAACTCACTGTGTTCCAAACTTTCCTCCAAATTCTGTCCCACTTAATCAAAGGACGGCAACCCCAGGTCCCGGGGTCCTTGGACTCACCCTTGCCTTCCATCCGTCTCATGTCCTTGAGAAGTCGCAGGCCACCTGCCAGGCTCTCTTTCTATAGGACCCTCTTTCTGCATCCAGTAGGAATAGACAAGCTTGACACAAAAAACATTCTTCTGTACAGCATGACTTGTCAATGGAAACTTTTCTATAGAACATGTCATTTGTCTAGAAAATTCAAAGGAAATTCTTTAAGCCAAATCTGTTTGAGGACATCTGAGGGCAGCGAGGCTAGTCAGGGCATGAGGAGCCAAGGCCCAGGAATAAAAGGCCAGCTCAGGAAGGAGAGCCAAGGGCTTGGCTTGACTTTTTTATTAGAAAAAGTTGCTGAAATAGCAATTTCAAAATGGGCAGTAAAGTTTAAGCTGGGCAGAGCACTGTGTGTGCCTGGGTTGGGTGGGGGAGGTGGCCTCATGCTGGCAAGGAGAATGTGTCACAGCGTGCATGTTGGATGCCATTCAGGATCCAGGAAAGACTGTGACCCAGTGCTGGGTGACTTTCTGGGGAGATGGAACAAATTGTCTCCTCATCCCAGAGAAGTCACTGTTAGCAGATCAAATAACAATATCATCAAAATGCATTTTGGAAAACTAATGTTTTATTGAAATTACTAATATGATTGTAGGTGAGAAGCATGGCTAACTCAAAGGCAGTGGCACCACCTAAAAGTCCATCTCAGCATGGGTGATGACTCAAGAAAGCTGAAGGGTTGGAGCTGTCTTCATGACTTTCAGGAAACATTACACCTCAGAGGGTGCCTTCCCTCCCCATATGTTCTTACAGCTTATATAACTTTAGGAAGGAAAGCTCTTGTGAATCTAGTAAGTTTCAGAGACTTCCTGAGACTTGTGAGTTGTTTACTTCCTAAGTCTTAAGAATTCTCCTCCAAATGGAAGATATACAGCATCCAGGAAAAGGACATCCAAGATATGGTCTGGTACTAGACCTCCAACAAAGAGAAAAACAGATAGAAAGCAGACAAACAACACACGAGATGGTCAAGGGTCAACTTCAGGCAGTGCAACTTAAGGCTGGCTCAGATCACTCCACTCCCTTTCTAGAAGAGCAGTAGAGGAAAGGGACCTGTGTGTTCTAGGACGTATTTATGTGTTCTAGCTGTGTGTTCTAGGACGTATTTATGTGTTCTAGCTGTGTGTTCTAGGACGTATTTATGTGTTCTAGGACTTACTTATGAGCATAAGTACAGATACTTCAAACCTAAGAAAGAAAGCTTGAAGTTGAACCTGGTCAACTTCAGACCTTTCCTACATGGGTGGTTTTGTTAAAATCCTGGGCTTTCTATGTCTTACTGAGTTGTTCAAAAATGAAGGTTGGAAGAAAGAACCAAGAGGAAAATAGACAGCACAAACAAATCCTCAGTGACTCAGAGATGGCCGGTGTTCAGGCTTGAAAGTAGCTATGACGAATATGTTCAGGAAATTTAAGAACAAGATATGGATTCTTGGCCCAGAACTGGAAACTATAAACATAAATCAAAAAAGAAATTCTCAGACGTGAAAATAAACAACACAAATTAAGCACTTACATAGACAGACAAGCCCAATGAAAGATGTGCAAAAGGTTTCTACAGCCACTTCACAGAGGGAGATGTCCAGCCAGGCTGTTAAATATGAAAAGATACTCAACCCCATTAATCACCAAGGGAATAAAATTAAAGTTGTAAGAGGACACCACTCGGCTGACTGGAATAGGTTAAATTCTAAAGCCCACACATCAAGTGAGGGATGCTGAGTCTTCCCAGTGCAGATGGGAGTGTACATACACACAGCACTTACTCTGAGAGAGCACCAGGCCCCACTGACAGTGGGATACAGAGTGGAAACAGTCTTGCCGTTTTACATACCTGTGCAAAGCACCATCCCTGCCAACTTCACAAAGGATGAGTTTATTTCGGCTCGTGGTCCTGGGAGATTTGACTGGTGGCCACTTGTCTCCATGTTTCTGGTCTCAGTTTGAGGCAAAATAGCATGGTCATGGGAGTCGAGGAAAGAGTTTCTCTGTGGAGTACAATGTACAAAGAAAATGCCCCCCAAAAGAGACCAAGAAACAAGATATAGCCCTAAGGACCTTCCATCTCCTCCAACGGCCCCTGCTCTCCATTCTGATAATGCCATCATATCCCAAATCTATCACGAGGCTAATTTATCAGTTATGTCAGAGCATTTATGATCTAACGGTCTAAGAAAGTGCCCCCAGAGACACACCAGGGGAGTCTCAGTCCGAGCAAGCTAACACCCCAGAGCAGCTGTTCTAAGCTGCTTCTCAATGCTATGGTAAACACAGTGATAAATAACAACTTGAGGACTGTCTTAGTCACATTTCTATTGCTGTGAAGAGACACCAACTCTTGTAAACAAAAAAACAAAAAGCATTTAATTGGGGGCTTGCTTACAGTTTCTGAGGCTTAGTCCATTATTATCAGGGCAGGGAGCATGATGGCATGCAGGGCAGGCATGGTACTGGGGAAGTAGTTGAGAGCTACATCCTGATTCACTGGCAGAGAGAGCGAGTGAGAGAGAGAGAAAGAGAGAGAGCAAGGGGGGAGAAGGGAAGGAAGAGGAAGAGGGAGAGAGAGAGAGAGACTGGGCCTGACATGGACTTTGAAGCCTCTAAGTCCACCACCAGTAGCACATTTTCTCCAACAAGGCCACACCTCCTAATCCTTCTAATCCTATCAGAGTTCCACTCCCTAGTGACCAAGCATTCAAATATATGTGATACGCCTATGAGCCATTCTCATTCAAACCACCACAGGGATGAAAGAGTTTATTTAATCTTACAGCTTACAGCCCAGCATTGAAAACCTTCAAGGCAGGAGTCCAAGGTGGGAACTTGGAGTCAGAAACTGAGGCAGAGGCCATGGAGGAGTGCTGCTTTCTGCTTGCTCTCTCTGTCATCTTCTCAGCCTGCTTTCTCAGGAATATGACTCCACCCCCATCAGTAAGAAAATGCACTGCAGACACGATCACAGGCTGATTGGATGGAGGCAGTTCCTCAGCTGAAGTTCCCTTTTGCCAGGTGACTCCAGTTTGTGTGAAGTTGACCAAGGTTAACCAGGGTAGTATCCACGACAGCCACCAAGCCACACATCCTCTATACTAGCATAAGTGAATGTGTTGTGTCATGTTTGAGCAATCCGAGTCCGCACAGCCACAGAAATGAATGAATTCCTGCCTCAGTCAACAACTGGATGAACTGTTTGGGATGCCGAGCAGAAGGAGCATGTGAGGAGAACACATTGAAAATTACCATTGCAGAGATTCTAAAGCCAACAAGCTCATCCCATGCCTTTAGGACTCAAAGCAGTGTTTGCTCTAGGACAGAAGTCTCAGGGGTAGGAATGAGGTGGCAGTGACAGGAAGGCAGAGTAGGCATGTGGTAATTCACATTCCAAGCAATGTCATCCACCTGCGACCTTGGGGATTGGGTGCTGTCCTATGCAAACATGGCTTAAACAGAAAACATTCACTCAGAACAGTGACCCTGGGCTGGGAGACGGCGCAGCCTGTGAAGGGCTTGCCCCTTGAACACAGGGACCTGAGTGTGATTCCTAGAACCCACTTAGGGCAACATCCACCCCTATAATCCCCGTTCTGAGGAGCCGGAGACAGCAGGATTCCTGGATCTTCCTGGCTACCCAGTCTAGCAGCCAGTGAGATCCAGGCTGAGTGAGAAGCCCTGTATCAAAAACTAAGGCAGACCGCAACAGCTACCTCTGGTCTCTACAGGTACATGCATGCTTGTGTGCACATAAACACACACACAAACACACATGCATACACAAGCGTGCACACACGTACTTATGCACCGGCACACAAACAGCCCTATATGCGTACACACACTGTCCTATTTTCCTGGGGAGACGTGAGGCACCTGCTCACCCCACATAGGGGAGTCATGACAGACACAGCAGCAGCTATAGTAAAGTCCAACCTGGTGAACCAGTGAGTGAACTGTGGTTAGTAACAGGAGTGTGGCTGTGACTGTTGGTTTTTTTCAACTTGATACAAACCTAGACATGTCTGGGGAGAGGGAATCATAACTGAAAAATTAAAGGAAGTATTCCTAAGATTAGTCTACACACGCGTCTGTAGTGTATTTTCTTGGTTAATGATTGATGTAGGAGGACCGGGCTCACTTTGGGGAGTGCCACCCTTGTACGGATGGTCCCTGATGGTATAAGAAAGCAGTCTGAGGAAGCCATGGGGAGCAAGCCATCAAGCAGTGTTTGTTCATGGCTCCTGCTTCAGTTCCTGCCTCCATGTTCCTGCCTTTAGCTCCTGCCCTGACTTCCCTTCATGAAGGACTGTAATTGCAAACTGAAATAAACCCCTCCCACCCCAAGCTGCTTTTGTGTTTTATCACAGCAGCAGAAACCCTAACTAGGACAGCGGTTGAAGGGTCACAGGGTGAAGGATCACTGGAGCAAGGGTGACTCAAGGAAAGATGCACCACCGAAAAGCCCTTCACGGGTGAGGACTCTCAAAAGCTTCATCCCTGGAGCGCTGTGTGACTTGCAGGCAGGTCAACAGGTTCGAGTCTCCGGACAGCTCAGATGTTCCGCCTCTCCTCTCCCTGTAGTCATTTGTTGCTTTTATCACCAGGGGAACTGACTGCAGTGAATCGTGTCAGCTTTCTGGGAAATGGAAAGTTTGTTCACTGTCTGAGTCTCATGAGTTCCCATTCCTTCAAGTCAAAAATTGCTGTAAAATGTGTGTGTGTGTGTGTGTGTGTGTGTGTGTGTGTGTGTGTGTGTGTGTGTGTGGTCTGATCTCCGACCCCATTTCACACCATGCATCCATCTGTAATCCTGGTGTTTAGACTCTCTGTCCTGTTAAGACATCACGTCTTGGGCACAGGGAGTTTGTGCTGTCCTCACGGCCTGGGAGTCTCCATGCTTGATATTGTTGTTCTGAAACCTCAGCTATCTCCTTGGAGACTTGCCTTGATGTCTCAGTTGAAGAAGCTACCTCTTCCTGCTCCAGAATTTCATTCTCTGCAGACTGGCTCTCCCTCACTGGTGTTCTTCCTCTCCCTCCCGGCTGCCCTCCCTCCCTCCCTTCCTGCTCAGTAGACAGGAACCTGCAGAAGAGCAGACCTTGTTTGCCTTATTATGCACTTCCAGAACACATCAGACAGTGTTTTGCATATATATGAACATAATAATTACATGTGAAATGAATAAAACAAGTTTGGAAAATGCCCACCACTTATCTCTCCTAGAAAGTCTAATTTGCATTAGCATTTTAATGATTTTAAGAAGTCTTACAGTACAAAAGAAAGCTGCTTAGCCTCTACCAGGCATCTCCAGGCCTTTGCTGAACACAACACAGAATCTTCAATCACACCTGCCAACTTCCCCTGCCTGAGGATGTCCAGGCCTGACATCTCTGGGTATGCTCAGTTCTCTGTGCCTGTCACACACTGAGAATCATACCCGTGCCATGTCTATCTCTGCAACAGCCCCAGGAGCCAGGGTGGGGCGTTTCCAGGTTCTTGATCTCTTTTGAAAAATCTGAAATAAAGGTTCACACAGCTTTGCAAAAGTAGTGAGGAAACTTTATTCAAAGCAAGAAGAAATAGGAGCAGGAGGAGGACGAGATAAAGAAGGACAGACTTCTCTTTCCAACAGCAGTAAACCAGAGAGTGAAGACATTCCAGGTCACACTACAGTTTGGGTCTTTCTTTTATTAAGTTCAAGAGCAGGAGGAGTTTGGCTGCTAAAGGTTGCAATTTGGGTCGTTTTGACTGACAGATTACATCATATTATCAGTGTTCTATGCACAAATCCCTTCCCAAAATGCATCCGTTTTTCAACCATATACAAACTACTTATGCATAATGATAAGGTGGGAAATAGGAGATTCTCACTCAACCCTCATTTGGGGGCAGTTTGACTTACTGTGCACATACCCAAAGCCAGGTCAGGCTGGACTGGCCGTCCTGCCCTCAGACCGGCATGCACCGGGAATGTATTTGAACAGAAAGTGTCTGAGCTTGCAGGTCGACTAACAGAAGAAATGTATTCCTCTGTAAGTAGGGCGTGCATGTAGCTGGATGCAGCTGGTTGCAGCTGGATGCAGCTGCAGGTCTTGGGTTGCCAGCAGGTGCTGGGTGCAGCTGGGTGTACTATTGAAAGTTGAGCATACCTGCTCACAGGTAAGTGTCCCAGGCCACTGTGTACATCACTCTAAGAATATTACACACATAGCAAACTTAGGGAGGCCCTAGGTTACTGGACAGCTTCCCATGCCTGTCTGCCTCGGGCCATCCTCCTTCTGTTTGGGGATATGGAGAAACTGAGTCACATGATGATGATGATGATGATCATGATCATGATGATCATGATGATAGAGGCTGCTGTGCCTGTTGGAGGCAGGTGTTGGCTTCCATCTCCCTGAAAACCAGTTTCTCGCCTTCTCAGTGAAGACAGGCCATGAACTAACAGCCTGACACAGCATGTGTGTGTCCCTATACACCCCTGAGCTCACTCCTCGCCGGCGTGAGCTGTGGCGATGCATTGGTTGTTCAGCTTCCTGAGAACCGTGCTTCACTTCACAGCCATGAAGCATTCTCAGGCACAGGTCATTAGCCACGTAAAATTCTTTCTCAGCAGATAGATTCTGTGAGTTCCAGACCAGCCTGGGATATGCAGTGAGCTACAAGCCAGGCTCCATAGTGAGGCCCTGTCAAAAATGACATATCTCATAAAACTCTCATCCAAGCAGACAGGAGAGATGGCAAGCTATAACTAGTTCCAATTTACATGAGGAAGGGAGATTTAAGCTACCAGATGGCCACAGGTGTCTCCTTCTTGTCACTCAGTAGGAGCCATTCTAGAAATTTCTCCATCATTAGGGCTAAAATTACTGTCACATCAGCTTTTCCTGACTTGTGCTCTGCCCATTGTACGTCTCCACTCTTGGGTCCCATTTCCCAAAGAAATATATCTAGAGGCACACACAGGACTCGTCACCTGTCACAGCAGCTCTCTACAAGGCCCTATGCAGGTGGCCTGAGAGGAGTCACCTACAAAGGACGGGCACTCTCCCCAAGCCAGGATTCCCTGACCTCAGCACTGGTGACTTAGGGCTCTGCTGTGGGGTCCGTCCAGCACAGGGTGGAATGCTGAGCATTGGAGAACATTTCACAGTGTCCCCGACCTCCACCCTGATCCCTCTCCATGAGAACCCAGTGTCTATGTCAGGTTAAAAGAAAAAACAAAAAACAAACAAACCACCTCGTGACTCCAGGGAACCCAGCCACCCGTAAGCACTTGAGAGCAGAGCCCCCTGAAACAGTGCACTCACAGAACCTGAGGTGGCTGGTGCAGGGTGACCAGCATCAAGTGTCTCCTTTGGCCACTTATACTAGTAGAAATATTAATTTCTTCAACCAACAAACAGCGTTAAGCAGCTTGCACGCTAAGAGTGCCAGCCTAAGGGCCCCTGCTGTTCAGTCTAGTGGAGGAGGACAAGGTGGGAAAGCACTTGGTAAAATAATTAGGGGTAATGTGAACGGCGGCACCAGCAGCCCCTTGATGCAGGCTGCTCCTTGGAGGAGGTACACCTTCCCAGAATGCTTACATCATGAGGGTCAATAAGCCTTCTCTTCACAGGGCCCCCTCTCTGAGTTAGCATGACTTCCAGAGTCATGTGAATGTGAAGGTAGGAATGAGTCTCTGCCAGCTTCCCACACAGAGTAAGACTCCAGGAGGCCTCTAGGGCCAAAGGGGCTCCTCTCACACACATCCGCTTGGCCCGACATCCTGCCCTGGTGGCTCCACAGGGACATGCAGGGAACACGTCAGGTGCTGTAGAGTTAGGGATTGGACAGGCCAGGGCTGCGGCAGTTCTAGTTGGTGCTGAGGGCTCTGCATTCTCTGTGGTTTATTTAAAAAGCAGTTGTTCTGCTTTAAAGAAAAATCCAACAGAAATCCAAATAGCTTCTGTATTAGAGAAAGGCAGGAGAGGACTGTTTTCACAAGAAAGTCTATTCTACAGGAGAGAAATTCAGTTCAGTCTTGATGGAAACAAAGGGAGGAGGGAAGCAGAGAAGGGGAGGGGAGGGGAGGGGAAGGGAAGAAGATAGGACATTTGTGAAGTCTCTGTGAATGATCAGTCAGGAAGCCTCTCATCTGCATCTCCCTAGTGCTGAGGCTGCAGGCATGGGCCACTGTTCTGGCTTTTTCCACAGGTTCTCGGGATCCAAACTTGTGTCCCGGGCAGACAATTTGCCCACTGAGCTATGTCCTCAGCTCCCACTGTGACTTCTTTTCATTCTTTGACATTCTTCATGGGATGTCCTTGAGATGTCCTTCACATACAGAAATTAACATCCACGCAGGAAAAAAATTAACAAAAGTAGGCAAAGACAAAGTTCTGGGCTGCTGATACCTGCCTTTCCCAGCAGGTCCCTGGTGACTTCAGCCCTTGCTAGCAGGAAGTCCTGGCTGGGGGGTGCACATTCATTTCAAGATATCATTGGAGCCAGAACGGGGCATGAAATGCCATCATTCCTGCAGATTTCGCAGTAAACAAGTGCCAAAATATCCAAGGGATGGTGAACGATAAGGAGACATTTGGTTTAAAGTCCTCTTCCACCCCCATTGCCCATTCGAGATGCAGCTGTAAGGAGAGCCCTTCTCTCTGCGCCCAGCGATGTGTGCTGGCAGCTGTCAAGGCCAGGGCGAGGCTGGCACCTGCTGCCAAGTTCTCCATCTCTTAAATTGTCCTGCAGGTGCACAAGGCATCTACCTGCAGCTCCTGAAGGAGGTGCTTCTTCATTCTCTCTCTCTCTCTCTCTCTCTCTCTCTCTCTCTCTCTGTGTGTGTGTGTGTGTGTGTGTGTGTGTGTGTGTGTGTGTGTGAATTCTATGGGGTGGGGGAGCACATGGAGGCCAGAGACAACTTTGTGGAGTTGCTTCTCTGCTCCCCTGTAAATGGGCTCCAGAAATTGAACTCTAAGATTGCAAAGCAAGTTTTTTCATGGCTGAGCCATCTTGCCAGTGTTCAGGGCTATTTTCATTCTCTCCCTTCATGGTGTGACTTTCTTCCCTTCCAACTTGTTCATGAGTTCTTTCTCCACAGTGGTAGGAAGCGAAGAGCACAAAGCACACCGCTTAGGCAGCAGCCTTTTCTGTGAGGAGCAGCATAGAGTGCCGAGGCTTGTTGCCTGTGAACACAGAGCATCCTGTGAGCACCGTGGAGGATCTGAAGGATGCTGGCTCACTCACCTATGTCCCAGACCACTGTGGAGTAACCCACTCACCAAGCAAAACTTACTTTATACTGTGGAAAGCCCCCCACTTTCCCAGAGCTCTGGAGGACGGGAGGGACAGGTGCTCTTGGGACTGAGTAGCTTCTCCTCATAGATACAACTAAAATATTCATGATGTGAATATGGTTTAGGTGGCCACAGTCCGGCAAGTGAATTGAATCGAATTGTGATGCATTAACAGTTACTGGATAAATACATGGCTTTGCCCAGTAGAGCCAATGATTCTCCTGGGAATGGGAAATAGCTATTGCCCCTCCAGGCCAGCATGGAGGGGGTGGGGCTGCTGACATTGGCAACTGTGGTGTCTGCCAGTGTGCAGCTCATCTTACTGGGAAAAAAATTCTGGGGAGAGTGAATGCTTCCACGTTAACGTGCTGATGATGTCCTGAGTCTCTGAACACCACATCCCCAATACTTCAGGAATCTTCCATGGTGGGTGTTAGGATGAGCCATGCCACTGCAGAGGAAAGCGAGGCAGAGACATTAACATGGCATCCACGGCCCTGACCCTGAGGACGGCAGGCAGGCAGGAACTGGAACCAGCAGAGAACCGTCCCTGAGTGCGACAGACAGCATGTCTCGGGACAGGGACCCTTTTGGAGCTGATGCTGTGTGGAGAGGTGTGTGTGATGAGGGCACTCAGCAAGCTTGGGGAGGGGGGCACCCAGATGCTCTGATGCTGGTGAGTGCTTCATGGATGTTATGAAGTTTGGAGGAGAAGGTGGCAGTAGCTGGCTGTTCAGAGATGGAAATTTCCGTGGTAAGGAGAGGGACGAGAGTCCACGGAGACCTTGGCTTTCCAACTTGATCTAAGAGGCAATGGGGATTCACTAAAGACTCTACGAGGGGGATGCTTGCTGAGGCGGGAGGAGCCCGCAACATCCAAAGAGCCATGAAGAAAATGAGTTCTGGGACCGCTGATGCGTCTGATTTATATGGCGTCCAAAACTTTCCCTGAGAGCCAGCACATCCTTCATAATTGATTAGGCAAATAAAATTTTACCTCCGACTGGCTGGGGTAATAGCGTAGCTTTACACCCACTCTGTGCCCCCCTCCACCTGGCACAGGCTCGTGTCTAACCACCCTGAAGAAAGAATCCGCTGAGTGAGGACCTTGGCCATCAAGCGCTGCCTCACACTGATGTAACCAAGGGATGCCGCCTCTCCCATGTATGAATCGATTCCCTCTGTATTCAGGGGCCTTTAGGTGTGAGAGGAGCGATCTGTCTTCATTTAGGGCTGTGGGAGGTGGGGCGAGAACTGACACATGAAATCACCTGGCGGTGAGGCGGTGAAGGTCATTATCACAGGGCGCGCGGCCTTCCTGTGCTGTGCACAGCTGCGGCCAGCCAGGTGAGCCGAGGAGCTGCCCATCTAGCCGGGTGATGCCCCCACCCCAGACCTCCTATGTTGAGGTTCTAGCCCCTCATGACCTCAGAATGCAACCGTGTTGATTTAAAGACACGCTGTCCCTTCAGAAATTAAGAGAGCTAGGTCAGTGGGATTGGCTCTGCGTCGATGCCAGTGCTGTTCTTACAGGGAGATTAGGCTCACGGAGGGGTAATACGGCCACATGGAAAAGATGATGTCTACACACAAAAGCAGGAGGCCTCAGGAAGGACCAAGTCCTGAAGCCCTCGCTTCCAGCTTCCTGCCTTCGGGGCCGAGAACAGGTGCATGTCTGTTGCCCAGGCAGCTGTCATGGTCTGAGCAGGTGACTGGGTTGACAGACACCCAACTCTTTGTTATCTACTCGGCTTCAGTCACTGCACAGCACACAGTGTCTCACAAGTTAGCTGTTCACTGAAGGGAAGGTCAGCTTAGGGGTAACTGTTGTTCTCACACTAATTGAATAATAGGAAGCTGCCTGACCAGATCTCCAGCAAGCCAGAGCCTT
This sequence comes from Psammomys obesus, assembly GCF_907164565.1. Taxonomy (NCBI): domain Eukaryota; kingdom Metazoa; phylum Chordata; class Mammalia; order Rodentia; family Muridae; genus Psammomys; species Psammomys obesus. The sequence continues at coordinate 2,490,357 of NW_026592710.1, read as the reverse complement.
CCTAAGGACCTACCCCGGCATTAGAGCCCATAGTCTCACAGCAGCAGGCACGTGAGACCATGAGAGGAAAGCCTGGAGGAGCAGGCTCTGCTGCCCAGGCTGTGTGGTCCACCAGCCACTCAGTTGCTAGAGAGCTTGTGACCCAGGCCTAATGGGAAACTGAGCAACACTAACAAAGAAATGGTCTTCCTGAGACCCTCTTGCCTGCCACGCCCCAAGGACTGAGTGCTGAGTGGCCAAAACGCCTTCCCTGGAACACAGGGGACACACATGCCTTCCCTGAAACACAGGCAACACACAGTCAGACTCCCAACTGTGGTCAGAATCCCATCAGAAATGCACCTGGCTCTCTGCTCAGCTCACTGGACCTGCCTGCTCCTAAGGTGACATTGCTTTTTATGGCTTGACCCCATCTGTCTTTACCCATGCTGGGATCCCAAGTCCTTGCCAGCTCAGACGGCTGCAGGCCTGGCAAGAGTGGGGAGCTAGGGACAGAGACTGACGGGGAGGATGCTGCCACAGCCCAGCAGAGAGAGAGTTAACCTAAGCCTGCTGGATGGCTGGACTTCCCTGGAAGGGCCCCCATTCCTCCTGGAGGCATGGATTGCAGAAATGACCTGCCATCCCAGCAGACAGAGCAACTGCCCGTAACCCCAATTACTGGGACGGCGTCTCAGCAGTACGTCAAGGTGGCGATGCTTGCACCTGATCAGCACTTTCTTCTAAAAGCTCGCTATTTATATCCATCCCCATGCCGAGGGCCTGGTAGGGACTGACCGCGGGGGTGTTCGCCTTAATCGGGGTTCCTTGGCCACCGTTTTTATGAATCGATGCATTAAATCTCCAGAGGAGAGAGATTCATTCTGTGCTTGCTGGAGTTGATGGGAGATGGGGACTGCCACCTCCATAAAGTCCCTGAGACATCCTCCAGCTGCCCTTGGGAGGCAGAGCAGCCCAGGCAGGCCACAGATGCTCTGGGACTGTCTGTGGGTAACTAGTTCTCTTTGGGATTTCACCACTGTCCCCTACCTTGGTCCCAGCCCAGTGCCCAGGGACACATATTCTCATGTCACTCTGAGCATTGTTTTCATTCCTGTTAATGGGACACATACTTGAACAAAAGCAACTTTTGGAGAAAAGGGTTTGTTGGCCTTACAAGTTCATGTTGCAGTCTGTCATCTCCAGGAAGTCAAGATAAGAACTCCAGTGGCTATCCGCATCACATCCACAGTCCAGAACAGAGATAAACACACCCTCGCTCGCTCTCAGCTCACATAGCTTTCTCCCTCTTATACACCTCAAGGTAATGATATAGGATGAGGCTTCCAATCTCAATGAATACTCAAGACCATCTCCCCACAGGAATACCCATAGGCCAACCTCAGCCAAACAGTCTTTTATTGGAAGTCTCTTCTTGGCTGGTTCTGGGGTGTGACACGTCGACGTTTAAAGCTAACCGTCACAACGGGCAGCTGACAACCAAGTGCTAGCCAGCCGAGGGCTGAGCGAGGCCGCCCATGCCAAGCTGGAACAGGCGCAGGGCCAGCAGGGTCGTGGCTCCAGTATTTGAGCAAGAAGATCAAACCCTTCAACCAAAGCTCCCATGATCACGTTTCCAGCACAACGAGCTGGAGGGGACAGAGGGCCCATGGCTCCCACAGATGTGATATCTGCAGAAGCAGAAGGGGCATTCCAGTGGCAGAAGATCGAGAAGCTGCTCCCTGTGTGCCTAGGGGAATCAGTGCCTGGCGAGAGGTTTGATACTGCTTCCTCTGTAGAGCCTTCTGGTGGGAGTCCTTGAAGATGAACATTGTCTTCTTCATGCACACGAGGATCACAGATGGTGACCAGAGCTACTCCTCCTCCTAATGTGGGGAGGTGAAACCCCAGGCTCCTGGGCTGTCATCCTCGCCAGCTCAGCTGTCGGTCAGATGCTGTGAGATAAGGGCCTCTGGGCCCCTGGCTGGGCCTCCAGACTCTCGCAGTTCCCTTTCCTCTGCCTTTGGGAAGACCTCTGCCACCTAAGAATCAGTTACTGAGATGGCTGTACCAGGAGAAGCTCAATCTGGTTCCCAGAAAAGGCCATGGGAGAGAGGGATACACTGCTATCCCTGGCCTCCCGACTACCCCAACCACCCCAGCATGGGTCCCCAAGGCCCGGGTGAGTCTGTTGTGTAGCTCACCAGCCCAGCCTCCCACAGCACAGGAAGAGCTGCACTCCAAACACAGGCAGGGGAGAAGCCAGGTGAACGCCCCTCCACAGAGCACATTTCCTGAAGCACAGCTGAGGATGTGAAACATCTGGTAAGTCACTGTCAGGGGCAGCTGAGCAATGCTAAGGAAAATGCTTCTTTGTTGTGGTTGAAAAAGACCGCAGGTTCACAATGACACCTTCTCTCATGCCCCATAGTTAATTGAGAGTGTGAGATGGTTGCCTGACCTCAAAGATAGCTTTGACCCCCAAACTATCAAATATCCCATTAAATGCTAAAGCCGCTTTGGAGCCTGAGGCTATTGTGCAACCCACATGTGAAAAAAAACTTCAACCACTCATTGCCTGTGCTTCAGCCACCTCCTAGGGCCAGCCAGGCTGCCAAGCCCAGGACTGTCCCTCTGTCTGTGCCAGTGTGTCCGAACCTAACCCACCTCCTGGCCTCCCCAGGGTGAGGCCTGGTTGCAGTCACCAAGGCTTTTCCTCCATCAGCCAATCCAGGCTTCAGCCACCTCCATCCCTGCAGCCACTGTGTGGGCTCTGCTCCCTCCACCATGCCAGACCCCTCTACCCTCTGCTGAGCTCTCATTAGTGTTGACTCTGCAGTCTGCCCAGCTGCTGCCAGGCCCTTTAAGGCTTCAGTGAAAAAATTAACACTTCTCCAACTTCCTAAAAGTGAGCTGATGCCTGGCTTTCCTAACACCAGCTGATGAGACCCTGATGGCCACTCTGACAAGAACAGAGCATCAAGGGCAGGTGTCCATGGGGTCTGGTCCCTTTTCCTTCTGACCTTCAAGCAATGGGGGCTACTGACCTCGGTCAGGGCTCTGTGGGGTCCATAGATGCACATTTCTCTGTCTTTGGCACTAACTAGGCACTCTAATGCAGGCCCTGGCTTCATTCGCTGCTTCCAGCAGCTACCCATCCTGGGGTGCCAAGATGGTACTGAGTTGGGTAGGAAATGGGAGGCTTGAGGAAGATACAGCTGCTGTCTCTGAAGCCATCAGATGTGGCTCTCCAAGGCTCAGCCAACAGGGTCAGAGGTCGATCCCATCTGGTCACGGATACATCCTTTCTGCCCTCATGGTGACAGCAGCAATGAAAATGACCATGGCCACCACTATCCACGGGAGCACAGTGGTGTCATCACAGTTGCTGTGATGGTGCTCACAGCAACAGACACTTAGCAGAAACTGCTTCAACCCAGCTGTCCCTGCCTGACCAGGGTGAGTGGCCTCCAGAGAGCTGCCAGCCAGGAGTTCTGGCTCCAGGGACAGCAGAAGGCTCAGCACATGGAGGTCCCAAGTCTTTCTTGTTCCTCCCAGGTTTGTGCAAGTTCAGCAATGTTTTTTATTGTATTGACATGTATGTGAACATGCATTTTTATGTTTTTCAAAAAGACATGTGTGTACTGTTCAGAAATTTTAAGAGTCCTTTATATGATCACACCCATTTTCCATTAGCTGAAACTTTTCTGTTTTTATTACCAAGCTACTGAAGATTGTCTTACCTTTTCCTTAGGAATACAGTTTATGCAAGAAAATGATGGAAAAAATTAATAGGCAATTTTAGACTGATACCCGCATCTAAGTCCACTACACTAGGACAATTCCAGACTAGTGGATTTTGTGTTCATTTTAAACCCCATTGTCTACAAAAGACATACATCATGTCCATTTCATAACCAATATTTTCATTTTATTTTTATTTATTCTTCTCTCATATATGGCACCCCCAGGGCAGCTTCCCCTCCCTCCTCTCCTCCCAGTCCCTATAGCCATCTCCCCTTTCCCCTAGATACACTCCTTCTTTCCTTTCCCTTTAGAAAAGAGCAGCCTCCCGGGGACATCAACCAAACACTCATTAACAAGTTACAGTAAGATAAGCACAAACCTCGTGTCAAGCAAGGCTGGGTGAGGCAACCCAGTGGGAGGAAAAGGGTCCCAAGAGCAGGCAAAAGAGTCAGAGACAGCTCTTGCTCCCATTGTTAGGAGTTCCATGAGAACACCAAGCTACCTAACTGTAACATACATGTAGAGGACCTAGCTCAGGTGTATACAGCTCCCTGATTGCTGGTTTTGTCTCCATGAGATCCTGAGAGTCCTGGTTAGTTGATTCTGTGGGATGTGTTCTTGTGGTGTCCTTGACCCCTCCTGTTCCTACAATCCTTCCTCCCTCTCTTTCACAGGGTTCCCTGAGTTCTGCCTAAGGCTTTACTGTGGGTATCTGCATCTGCTCCTATCAGTTGCTGGATGAAGCCTCTCCAGCGAGATTTATTCTAGGCTCTGGTCTGTAAGTATAGCAGAATATCATTAGGAATAATTTGAATGACTGTTTTTGCCAGTTGTGTTTGGTTCTATCCCAGGCCTCTGGGTGTTCCTGACCCTCCAGGCCGTGTCAGTCATGGGCTCTCTCTCTCTCATGCATGGGTCTCAAGCTGGACCAATCTCTCGATGGCCACTCCCACAAGTTCTGCTCCTTTACCCCAGCACATCTTGGAGGCAGGACAAATTGTAGTTTGAAGGTTGGTGTCCCAGGCCCTCCACTGGAAGCCTTGCTAGTTTCAGAAGATGGTCAGTCCAGGGTCTGTCTTCCCCATTTCCAGGAGTCTTCTCTAGGGACACCCTCATTGAGTCTAGGGACTTTCCACTGCACTAGTTTTCTATCTCACCTCTAAAATGTCCCACATTCCAGTCATGTCTCCCAACACTCTCTTCCTCCACCTGATCCCTCTTGCTCCCATCCCTATCAGCCCCCAGCTCACCTGGGAAACCTACTATTCTATTCCCTTTCCCAGGGAGATCCATGCATCTCCCCTCGAGCTTTCCTTGTTACTTAGCCTCTCGGGGTCTGTGGATTGTCACATGATTGTCCTTTACAGCTAATCTCCACGCGTAAGTGAGTGATTACCATGTTTGTTTTTCTGTGTCTGGGTTACCTCACTCAGGATCACTTTTTCTAGTTCCATCTATTTGCCTGCAAATTTCATGATGTTATTTTTTTTAATAGCTGAGTACTATTTCACTGTAGAAATGTGTCACATTTTCTTTATCCATTCTTTGGTTGAGGTACATATAGGTTCTTTCCAGTCTCTGGCTATTGTAAATAAAATTGCTATAAACATAGTTAAACAAGTATCCTTGTGGTGGGACAGAGTGTCTTTTGAGAATATGCCTAGGAGTGGTACAGCTGGGTTTTGAGGTAGATTGATTCCCAGTTTTCTAAGGAACAGACATTTTGATTTTCATAGTGGCTGTACAAGTTTGCACTCCCATCAGCACTCTCGAAGTGTTCCCCTTTCTCTGCATCTCCAACAACATGAGCTGTCATTTGTGGGTTCTCTCTTAGTCATTCTGACAGATGTAATATGGAATCTCAAAGTCATTCTGATTTGGATTTCCCTGGTGGCTAGGCAGATTGAACATTTTTTAAATGTTTTCCAGCCATTCGAGATTCTTCTGTTGAGGAATTTTGTTTAGATCTGTACTCCATTTTAATTGGATTATTTAGTTTGTGGATGTTTAGTTTCATGGGTTCTCTATTTAAGTTGGATATTAGCCCTCTGTCAGATGTGAAGTTGGTAAAAATTGTTTCCCATTCTGTAGGCTGCCATTTTGTCTTATTGACAGTGTCCTTTGCCTTACAGCTTTTCAGTTTCATGAGGTTCCATTTATTAATAGCCAGTCTTAGTGCCAGAGATGTTAGCATTCTGTTCAGGAAGTTGTCTCCTGTGCCAATGTGTTCAAGGTTATTCGCCACTTTCTTTTCTATTAGATTTAGTGTATCCAGTTTTATACTGAAGTCTTTGCTCCACTTAGACTTGAGTTCTGTACAAGGTAATAGCTATGGATCTATTTGCATTCTTCGACATGCAAACATCCAGTTAGATCAGCACCATTAACATAGTAAAAATGGCCACCTTACCAAAAGCAATCTACAGATTCAATGAAATCCTCATTAAAATTCTAACACCAATTCTTTACAGACTTTGAAAGAAAAATACTCAACTTCATATAAAAAAAGAACAAAAAATCCTAGATAGCTAAAAAAATTCTATACAATAAAAGAACTTCTGGAGTTATCACCACCTGATTTCAAGCTATACTACAGAGTAACAGTAGTAAAAAACACATAGTGAAAACAGACAGGATGATCAATGGAATCAAATCAAAGACTTAGACGTAAGTCCATGAACCCATGGACACCTGATTTTTTATAAAGAAGCCAGAAATATACAAAAAAAAAAGCTGGGCACGGTGGTGCACACCTTTAATACTAGCAATTGGGGAGGCAGAGGTAGGAGGAATTCTGTGAGTTTGAGCCCAGGATATTTAAGGCTACATAGAGAAACCCTGTCTCAATTTTTAAAAAAGGAAAGAAAGAAAAGAAAAAAGAAAGCATCTTCAAGCTCATCTTTTGAGACACACTGTGGAGGGACCTTGATCAGTCTCCAGCTTGACAAACATGACCTTTTCAAGGTTTCGGACTTAACTGGAGAGATGACCCAGTGGGTGCCTGCTGGGTAGGCAATATATGTGTATATGTATATTAAAAGAATAAAGCCCTAGCATAATGCTGTCAACACTATTTTACAAGACTGGAGCAGTGCAGGGTCAGAGGCAAGGCGGGACAGATGCCCAACAGCAGGATATCTGCTGCGGTTGGGCGCCTGAAACACTCTGGATAAGAACCGGGTATGTGACTCTACCCACATCTGCCTTCCCGCCTTCCCTGTTCCGGGTGCGTGACTCCACCCACTGCCTTCCCGCCTTCCCTGTTCCGGGTAC
>NW_026592710.1:2474152-2483348 GCF_907164565.1 Psammomys obesus | reverse complement strand
GGAAGCGGGGTCTCCCCATCTAGAGAGGCTCAACGGGAGTCTTTCATATATAATTTAATACAGTATATTACATCAAATTTTATATAATATATTATAATATATAAATAATATCTAATATAAAATGTATTATATTATTAAGTGCACATATATATAATTATATATAGGAAGATACTAGACCTTGACTGTTGGCGTATACACACACACAGAGACTCACACACATACCACTACCAACACCAATAACACAAACAACCCTCCCCCAAATCTCAGGTCTCATTGCTGTCTTTTTCCAGGCTGATGGAGCTATGGCCACAACAGGAACATGTCACGTGTCACATGTTTTTAACGCCCCCCCTCCCCCAGCCACATCTCTTCCTTATTTCTGCTACAGCTGGTGGCCTGGGACAGAGAGACATGCCTGTGCTTCCATATACTCATTTTGCAGAGCTCCAATTATGCAAACGAGACCATCAGGCTGTCTATAGGTATGAAAACTCGGGCTGTCCAGCATCACCCCAGAGTCCAACCTTCAAAACATTTCCCCACAGACGTGGCATGAAGCATAATTCAAAGACTCTTAAATACACTTCTGCTATGATGGAGAAATGATTCTACCCACACGTGGAATTATTTTATTATTATGTGCATGCATTAGAAGATTAAGTGCTCAAATAAGCAAACATGGCGACAATAACTCCTGATGCTTTCCCACATAATTTTGCTTATGATATGTTGATTAAACTCAAGTTCATTACTGCAGACAAGACTGTCCTATTTAGTCCATTTAATGCCATCCAGACGGCTCAGCTCGCTCGTATATTCTCATAACCATCAGGCCTGTCCCAGGCTTGATATATGAGTCTCTGGCATGAATCTTCAACCTCACAGTAGCCAGACTGCAAGTGGAGTCCCCACACTAGTCCATGTCTCACTGCCTCAGGCTCAACCAGCTCATCCGGAGAAGGTATTCCGAAATGAGGATGCTGGTGGAGAAAGCCCATGGAGATGGGGAGGCTCCAGGGCACCCCTCCCCCTTCTCGCCTCCCCACATCATTTCAGAAGTCAGGCAGCTGCCAATGGCCAGGCACTTCAGCTGAAGGGTGTCCTTGCCCAGACGTCATCTGCTTCCTGGTCTCACACAGCATACCTTAGGTTCCCTCCCTCTCAGGGCACCGCTTTTCTCCTGGGCAAAGGCCCACCATGGCGTGGCCTTCCCAGAAGGTTCAGCCTAGGCAGTGTTGGCTCCCGTGGTGCTGCCATCCCCACCCTGGCAGCGCTGCCGCTGTTAACACACCTGCCCAACCAGCCACTGGTGCTTCTTAGGGAGCCCTCTTGGCTGCTGCCCTCCTGCCTCTAGCGCTGGGTCTGAAACCCTGGAAACACCCCCCCCAAAGATACCACTTAGCGAAATAGATTCAGGGCACAGTATCCTGGCACTGTTGTGTTGCAAAGGCTGACCGTAGCCCCCCATGCTTTAAGCAGTGGCAAATCTGGATCCTACAGGACAAGCTACTGTGCTCTATCGGTTCCCACAGAACTGATGAGATTGCGGAGCACAGTGTCAGCCATGGAGGGGAAACGCCTCCCATATCCAGGGGGAGCCATTGGTGTTCATTAAGAGGGTCAAATACAGTGCATGTTCTTCAGTGTGGAGGCACAAGTGTGCGAGTGAGTACACGTGCGTACACAGAGGCCAGAGGTCAGCCTCAGGCATCATGCCAGCCACTTTTTTTTTTTCTTTTTTTGAGGTGTGACTTCTATTGGCTTGGAGGCCATCACTTAGGCTGGACTGAGCAGTGAGCCCCAGGGATCCTTTCTTTGCCTCTCATAGCTTGGATTATAAGTGTGCAACACCTCACTCTGCTTCTTACACTTGACCTGGGGTGTCCTCCCGTCCTGGTGTGTAGAGTTGCTCGTTGTAGCAAGAAGCAATGCGGGATCTGGGCATTGTCTCAGAAATGTATCCTTCTTACCAGCCTCTCTGGGTCCCTTCCTCGATTGTCTCTGAGTCAGGATTGCTTGTGGTCCACGGAACAGACACTGCCCAGGGAACATGCCTCAGGGATGTATGTGGAGGTCTGGGGAACATGGTTCTTCTCATGAAAATAGTATGTGGGGTGAAACAGGAGTCCCCGCAGTTCTAGTAGAGGACAGCTGAGGAAGTGCACCATGCCAGAATACAGACATGTGGGTCAGGGGGAGCAAAGATGGCCAGGAGGCTGGGGGCATGCGGCTGCTGTCTGTGGAGGTTATTGAGAGTCTGTCTGTCCGGGACAGACAGGCAGAGACAGAGGAGGCACAAACACGAAGTGGCTTGTGGGTACAGAAGACAGAAACCAAGGGGCTGAGGGGATCTATCCACAGTGACTGCTTGCTCTCTGGTTTTGGAGGCCAGACAAATGGTGGCAGCGTACCCATGAAGGAGCAAAGTGTGGGGGCTCGGTCTGAGAAGTGAGTGGAGAAGTCTGCTCAGACAGCTCAGAGGTGCATCCCAAGACCGAGAGAGCCGCTGGGCAAGAGACACAGCACAGGCGCCACCGGCAGAGCTGATTACCTAAGAGAGTGACAGGCCCAGGGGTGATGGAGCTCACCTGCCAGGAAGAGGGCAGGGTGATTCTGGCCTTCAGTGCTGGAGACATTCAAGAGCACTTGATGTTCTTTCAGAGGACCAGGGTTCAATTCCCTGTGCCCAGGTCTGCATGCTTCCCAACACTGTAACTCCAGGCCAAGGAAATCTGATGCATAATTCTGGCATACCTGTCAGGCAACCACACCCTTGCATTCACACACACACACACACACTCACACACACTCACACACAAGGCATACATACCCACCTGCACACATGTGGCATACACACACGAGCACACACGTGGCACAACACAGGCCAATACTAACATCCACATACACTTGCATACACACGGGGTAGACATACACACCTGCACACAGACACACACATACCATCACCACCACACCTACAGACACACAAACAAGTCTTTCAAAAGGACCCAAGCACTTGGAACATTGCAGAGAAGTGCAAGACTAGAAGGCTACCAAGAAGCAGCTGCAGTTACTAACATCTGTCTTCCAGGCCAGAACTTCCTCCCGACGAGCAGGGAGTGTCTGCCCACATGGTCCCTACACGGGGTCCCTACATGCCTACAGTTCCTATTGGAACCAAAAATTCCCACAGGAAGATTTGCTTCCTTTTAACCTTCCATCAGTTGCTTATGCTGTAATGGGAAGTGAGGCTATGAACAACACCTAAGTGTACTTACTCAGCAAGCATTTCTCTTTCAGCAGTGGGGGGTGAAATGGAGTTGACGTCCCGGGATGAGGGGTGTTGGGGAGCAGGTGAGGGACTGTGTCAGGTCCTGGCATTCTCCTCACTGATGGAGAACGCTTCTCCTGGGATGAGATCAGTGTGGGATCCTGACATGGGAAGCAGAGCTCTGCTTCCAGGAAGGAAGGGTCCCTGAGAGGGAAGCTGTTCCATCTCACTAGCTGTGCTGATGGCTTTTGTCAACAAGAAGCAGTCACATTTGAGGCACGGCCTCCACCAGATTTGCCTGTGGGAAATCTCTGGGGCGTTTTCTTGATTAATGGCTGAAGAAAGCAGCATGCTGGGTGGTGCTAGGAAGGTGCTCACGAGTGTGTAAGAAAGCAAGCTCAGGCTGAGCAAGCATGAAGACACTAGCAACCAGTGTTCTCCCATGGCCTTTGCTTCAGTTCCTGCTTCAAGGCTCCTCTTTTGAGCTCCTGTCTTGACTTTGCTCAGTGGACTGTGATCCAGGATGTGTGATTCAAATAATCCCTTTCCTAACCAGGATGCTTTTGGTCATGGTGTTTATAGCAGCTATAGAAAGAAAATGAGGACACTCCTCACTCTTGGGCACAGCTCTGCCGCCCTGTGCCACCCCGATGAGAGATCTTAGTGCTGTAGAGAACAGTGGAACTTTCTGGATGGAATTTCATGTGCTGCATTCCAGCTCCTCAGCAAGCAGGGGTGCCCACACCCCACAGAGCAGACCTGGCACCCCACAACAGCCTCGGGGGTCCCCAGAGTTCTTCACGGCTCATGATATAGCTACCATTTTCTTGCATGCAGTGACTTCTTTCTAGTATATTCCAGGACACACTTACCTATTAGAACTGAAAATTCCCACAGGAAAGATTTGCTTCCTTTTAACCTGTTATCAGCTGCTTATACTGTAATGTGAAGTGAGGCTATGAACAACACCTAAGATCATGGAAGACTCAGGAGGTTTCCTACAGGAGAAAGGAAACACTGGTAAAGCAGAGGTCGTGGTCCAAGAACATGAAGCCTTAAACCCTCATTGGCAAGTCCCACCTCCAGAGCTGTGTGGAAAAACCTAGAGGGTTTCAGCAGATAGATGTACAGACTCTCAACTGCTTGCTGTCTTACCTTCAAATCTGGACTCCAAGGTCCTCACGCTAAATGCCACCGAAGAGGCTGCCTGACATAGTTTAGGATCCTGTTTGAGTTTTTCTAAGACCTAAACAATAATTGAATCCCCAGATACTTAGCAGAGTCTGACCACACACAGTGAAATTATTTCTTAGTCATAAACTGAAAAGTTAATTGGCTTCATTTCTTTAAATAGATTCAATTATTTAAGCAACAATGAATCTTCCAGAGGTATTTACAAGTCAGGGACGCCTCCAGGAGATGAAGGCTGGAAGTTGGCTACCCAAAGGCCTTTGCAAACTGCCACTGAGGGGCTTGCCGATTGGGAAGGGATTTATTTGTGCTTATAAAATATAAAAATTGCCCTCGGTGGCATGATTAGATCAGATGCGAGCAGCTTATTAAAAATTAACGCAGCCAAGAAATGGAGCCGCCCTGAAGAAGGGCCTGGTGTTACTGAGACAGCGGGGGTTTTGAGGTGTTACTGAGACAGCGGGGGCTTTGAGCGGGGAGATTTGTGTGTTTTGTGAGCTGTACACCGCCTCCTCAGCTGCTCAAAGACACAGCAAAGCCACGGTTGGGCTCTCTTGGGCTGTCCCTGCTCTTGATAAGCTGGGCTGGAACTTGATGTTGATAAGCTGGGCTCAACCTCGGGCTCTGAAGGAAAAGCTTGCTTCCTAATGCACGCAGGGGAAAAGGCCAGGAGGAATTCATGCCTGAGCCTAGGGTGCCATCCTCTACAGTGGATGTCCAAGAGTCCACCTCCTATCTCTCTTCTCCCCTCCACAGCCATGGCCGTGCTTGGATGTTAGTTAAACCCGGAACAGTGTCTTTGATTATCAGAAGCTCCAAGCCAACCTTCAGCCCTCTTTCTATTGCCTTAGTGAAAGCGCCCAATCCTAGAGTATGCGATGCTTCTCCCCATGTCCTCCATTTGCAATAACGGCTGAAAGAACACACTGGGACAGCCGACATCCATCTCTTTTTAAAACAAAGGAAGACAAGACTCGAGATCAAGGACCGGATGGCATCGAGGAACACATGGGATCGGAGCAGGGATGGCTAGTGTTTCCGCTCACAGATCAGAGAAGGCAGACTGGAGAGCATGTTCCTGCAGAGGCTCTCCCGGACACCTTAGTGGAGGGACAGGAGGGTGAGCTCACAGACCCCGGGCTCTGTCCACAGTCACGGTGCTGAAAGGCTTCTGAAGAACACCCAGCCTGTTGAGAAATGACAGTTCAAGCTGTGCTTGGTCCAGGGTCCAACAACCACACGGACAAGTGGATGGTTGGGCTTGGTCAGGAAACCACGCTCTGCGCGCATAGGAACCATGTAACACTCCTGTGAAGTGTCGGGTGTGTGTGAGTCAGCAGGCCAGTGTGGAAGGGGAAGGACTCACACCCACGTCTATCTGAGGAGCTAGAGACAGCTGTTGACTCCTCAGGGGGCACAGTCGGCTTCCCTTCAGAGTGTGTCCCTGGCAAGCCAGCCCTCCTCTGCTGGATGTCCCCACACCCTCGGTGGTCAGCACAAACTGGACCTGACGGCTCTACTAGAAAGGGGGGCATGAAGTTAGAAAGGAAGGGGTAGGTGGTTCTGGGAGGAATCGTGGGGAGTAGTGGAGTAAATATGGTTAGAATATGCTGTGTGCCTGTGTGAAGTTCTCAGAGCTAATAAAGTCTCACATTGGCGGGCTGGGTGTGGCAGCACACACCTGTGATCTCGGCACTCGAGGTGGACAAAGATGGGCTCCTGGGCCTTTCTCTGTAGCGAGCTCATGGGTAGCTGGCTGCCCCTGGCCTCTATCCCTCCACGGGAGTGCTGAGATTACAGGTGCTTCCTACCTCGTCTGGCTTTATGTGGTTTCTGAGGATCCGAACTCAGGTCCTCAAGCTTGCGTGAAAGAACTTTTCTCCCCAGCCACGGGAGAATCCTGAAACGAGTAAGGACAGCAGGGCCCACGCTGATGCCATCGGAGCCACACTCTGCCCGAGTGTGACTGCATCACAGCGTTGTGTGTGGACTGGCACCTGCCCCGGGTGCCCTCCTGTCACAGCGGCCGCTCTCAGAACAGCGTCGGAAAGACACTGCCACCTCATTGTTTGCAGAACACAGCCATACACCGCTTGCCTTTCCAGGAGAGTCGTTTGACGTTAAAAGTGCCAAAGCCAGTGTAAATATGGAATTAATTAAATCTGTCTCTGCTTTGGGTCTTTTCAGAATTAACTTATGAAATGTTTGCCAGTTAAATTATTAACATGTAACTCTAAAGTAATGAGTCAGTTTAAGGTAATTTAACCGTTGGAAGGATTACAGTGTGTACACGGAAGTCTCTACGCAGCTCTGTTCTCAGCCGCCGTGAGAAGTTGCCCAAGGGTTTTCTCGTCTGGCCCCTGCGAATGTGTTGTTTCAATAACTATTTTCACCCAAAGTGATACATTTGTTTAACAAGTGGGATTGCTGGCTCTCACCTGGATGGTGTGCTCCGAGCCCAGCTCTAACTGGTTGTTACTGGCTGGTTGTTGTACTGCTGTGCTGTGTGTCTGGGAGAGGTGGGTCTCCTCCGGAAGCTCCAGCTTGGCTCCCTTCCTTTCCATGGGGGCAGCTCAAGGGGAGATTCAGCTGTAGGTCCTTCTGAGAGAAAGGCATTCTGGGAAAGTGAGCCCTTCACAAAGGGGTGCCTGGTGCTATGGGGTGCTAGGGAGTACAGGGTACAGGCATGCTGTCAGTAAGGGCTGAGGTCTCAGCCGGCTACACTGGCACAGCTGCCAATTCTGTGCTTCAAGGCTGAGCAGTAAGCTCCCTGACTTTGTCCCATTCAATTCTTATTTGCTTCAAGAATCCAGGAAGGGGCCAGCGCTGCATGATGGGACGTGAGACCCCCACCGGACCCCATAGTGCTGTTAAAAGTACTAGTCATGCCCAGATTCCATGTTACACACTGCTTACCAAGCCAACTGTCAATCACTGGCATGTATCTAAAGACAGACAGGGAGAGGGTCAGGGCATGCTTTCAGTGATTGTGACAGCCTGGGGGAGAGACAAAAAGACTCCACCCCTTTGGCCAGAGAGTGGGGCAGCAAGAATGCTTAGTTTTGTCTGATCTGAGGAACTGGTCATACATTTGAGTCTTGGTGGGTGTTTCGGAGAACAACCGCTAGAGGAAGACCTGACATTTTGTGAATGCAAGCAATATGGAGCAAGCTTGGAGCTCAGGCTTCAGAAGCAGCAGGTGCCGTGCACTCCATGGAGGCATGAGAACAGCCTTTGAGAAGAGAGGGATGTGCCGAGGGGTGAAGGTGCCTGGCATGCTGGGGAGATGGTGCCATCAGCAGACCCTGGCTTTCCAGGGTCTCCCTTCTCCTGTGGGCCGCAGGAACCCACAGGCAACAGTCATGCCACACCCCACGCCTCTACAGTCAGGAAGATCTGTCTGCCCTGGGTATTTTCTCTGTCTCTGTTTCCATCTCTACCAGGCTCTGTGTGCTGTAAGACCCAGAGGAGCCAGGACAAAGCAAAAAGCTAAAGAACTGAAATGTTTACTTCTACAACATAAAAATCCAAAGGCGACGATCTCCATCCTTGTCCCAGGAGACAGGAACAGGAGCTGTGGGTCTGAACACAAGGCACTGGGATCTGAAAGGCTGCTGGTCCTCTCTAGGGCTCTCTATCTCTGAACGCTAACTTCATGCTTCCAAGAGTGAGTGACCCATCGGTGGGCTCAGCAAGGTCACCTTTTAGGCTTGGCCCTGCCAGTTGATGGCCGGTGGATAAACAGAAGCTGCACACTTAGGATCTGAGTACATGGCTGGAAACTGAGACTGGGGGACTAAAGGATGGTGGGAAAGGCATGAAAGAGAGCAACTCAGAGAAGCCCAAGGGCGGGGATGGATGTCTCAATACACCTCCCTTCCTTTCATTTTTAATACCAATGTTTCTGTTGCGATATTACCCCATAATTCTCACCACATCCCTTTTGCCTTTGTCTTCACGTGCCCGCGCTGTAATTTTCAATTTAATTAGTGCGGTTCTGTTAGGTGGCACTGGGTCTCGCTTTATCTTTGCAGCTAATAGTGCTAATTGTTCCTCCAGCCTTCGGTAATATCTCATTAACTTTATAGGCTATCGTTTCCACATCATCTACAGAATTAATTTTCTGAAAATCTAGAGATGTGGGTGCCTGCAAACATTTTCCTTCAGTATCAAAACAAAACATTTTTTTTTTAAAAAAAGGCACCTGGTAAAGTTAAAGAAGCAAACATGTTTGCTGCTGTGATGTCTCCCAAGAAATGCACATCTAAAACGATCTTTCCTTTATTTTTTTTTAAACCTACCTAAGCAATTCATCATTTTTATAACAGCCATTATCCATAAGGCATTTATGAATGCACAGATAAAAGACAGGCCTCGCATGCTGAATGTTTGGAGGCAATACAACGTGGGCCCTTCAATTATTTGCTTTAATATAATGAAGTGTCACCCAGATGACTTTTACGGCATTCATCTGATTTCTCAGAATGTTTAATAATGACCACCCACCTCCTCCCTGGAAAGACAGGGGCTTAGCAGATAACAGAACAGCTCTAAGCCGCCATCGCCTGCATCTATTCCTTCATGGCTCAATTTTGCCCTGCGCTCTTCTCTGTCACTTGCCTTTGAGCAAGGACACTGCCCCTACTTCTGCCTGGCTCCTTGTGTTGGAGACAGAAAAGGGCACATTAAGCTCTCTCTCCACCCCACAGCACACTCCGGATTGGGGTCCCCTTTCCT
>NW_026592710.1:2454930-2474142 GCF_907164565.1 Psammomys obesus | reverse complement strand
ACTCCGGATTGGGGTCCCCTTTCCTGTGTGACGGACAGCAAGAGGTAACTCTTCATTCTTACGCACACAGACAGCTTTGCTGACGGGACACACATGCCGGTGAAGAGTGCACCACACAGTGGAGCCTGGGCTTCCTGGCCTGGTCTCTGGGGTCTTTCTGAATTGCCTCAGAACCCTGAGTTGGTAACGCTGCTAGCCTGTCTCCGGAGGGCTAAGCGGTCATTCTTTTTGCTTTGGCAGATGTGTGGCTTCCTCCATATCTGACAATGTCTTTGCACGGCTGTGTTGACAGTTGCCGCTAACTAGGAGCTGTGACTAGATACCTCAGGCTGCACTGGGTAGGAGCGTGGTCATTGGTGAGCAGAGCCAGGGGAGCAGCTGGGCTGAGAACAGTGGGAACCATGCTCGGGCTGCCACTGACTGTGGCCACGACAAAGAAGTGGTCACGATGCAAGAGGCTCCAAGAATCAGTGCATGGTGGCCCCCGTTGGTGCTGGAAGAAGCTGGCAGTAAGAGTGTCTTGAAAGACTCACAAGGGATGGACAGAGGACTCCAAACGAAGGGCCTGAAGCTTGTGTGGATTGGCCATGCCTGTTCAGCGTGGGTAAGGATGATGTCCGCACCCCAGCAGGTATCCAGGAAGGATCTGGATGCCTGGGGCACACTTGTGTGTCCCCATTTATCTCCCATAGTCCCTGGCCTCTCCCTCTTCTCCTTTCCCAGACCTCACACACCAGATGTCCTCTGCCTTATACCTCTCTGTGTCCCCAAAGTATTCTCTGACCAGAAATCGACTCATTATCTTCAATTACATGTTACTAATTTAACTAGCAAAAGTTTCGTGAGCTAATTCTGAGAAGACCCAACAGAGATCCCACCCCCTGCAGTAGGAGAAAAGTGCAAGGTGAAGCTGTCGCCTGCCATGGCAGAAGCAGCTTTCGCCAAGATGGAAGTGTCTCTCCCCAGAACATCCGGACTGCTCAGTAATCCTAGCATCCACCCTGAGAATCAGAAAGTCCAAAGTGGCTAGAAGTCTCAGAGAGGCTGATCAGACATGACACTCAGTGTAGTGTCCGGTGACCCAAAGTGCCCAGAAAAATAGCCTGACAAATAAGCTCTTGGGCCTCCATTTTCATTCTCCCTGGAAACGGCCAGGGCAATTCAGCTCCACAAACATTTCTGGGCTTTGATGGTGGGCCAGAAAAAGCTACATGCTGAGCGCTTTTACATAACAGTGATGGAAACCAACTCAAAATAGTGTAAGCTAAAAATGGGATTCGTGGGCTCCTGTGGCTGAGACACCACAGGGGGGGGGATGCTGGCCTCAAGGACCCTCATATTGCTGTGACATAAGCAGGGGCCCCGCTAAATGTTTGCCAACCTGTCCATGAGATCTGTTTGTCTTCAAACCCACATCTGTCTTGGGCCTGGAGAGATGGCTTAGTGATGACAATTTTTGCTAGGAAAGTGTGAAGACTGGAATTGGATCCCCAGAAACCAAGTTAAATGCCCAGTGGGCACACAGGCCGCCTCCCAGAAACCAAGTTAAATGCCCAGTGGGCACACAGGCCGCCTGCAGGTCCACCTTGGAAGAGGGCAAGCTGGTTAGCAAGACTTCAGAAAGCTTTCATTACACTGAGATTAAACTTCATACCCTTGAGCAGTCACTTACCATTCCCCTTCCTCACACCCCAGAAGCCACAATCACTCTGATTCCTGTCTCTGGGAGTCACCACCTCCAAGTATGGCATATAAATGGGCCCCTCACACTGTGGTCCCTCTGATCTGCTGTCTTTGGGATCCGTCTTTGCTGGATCTTGCATCAACATTCCATTCTTTTTGTGGCTAGGCAATATTCCATTGCATTGCTCTATCACATGCTAATTACTCCTGTGTGAGTGTATGGATGTTTGAGTTAAATCTACTTCTTAGCTACCAAGATGTATGATATGTGTTCACGTGTGTTTGTCTGTGCATATTCCAGTGCTCAGGCTGATTCCCAGGAATAGAAATGGTGGATGCATTTGTTCATTCTGGCTATTGTGACAAACTGCCTCAAAATCAAGGGACACAGACAGCACATAGATGATCCGATGGCCCTGGCGATCAGAGCCCAGCTGCCCTGGCTTAAAACATGGCTGTGTGCAGGGCTGTGCCCCCTCTCCCCGGAGGAAGAATCCACTCTTGTCCCGGTCCAGCTTCCTGACACACGGACCTCCTCCAGCTCTGAGCCAGGCTCGAGCATCTCTTCCTCTCTGACCTCTGCTCTCCACTCACTTCCCCATCCTCCCTCCGGGTAGCAGAGGCACCGTGATCTCACTGGACGTACCCAGGTAATTCGAAGTCGTTGCCACCTTGGAACTTCAGGCTAACCCACCGTGGCTCCTCGTGCTATGGAAGGTGCCACACCCATATTTGAATCTGGAAGTTGGGATGGGGACATCTTTGAGGAACTCACTGTGTTACATATGGCATGTGACCATTACACTTTTAAGTCCCAAACTGCTTCACAGAGCGGCTGCGCCAACTCACATCATGATTCACAGGGGCTGGGCCAGTGACCTGCACCCTCAGGGTTTTGTCAGTGTCTGTGTTTATATTTGATTCAATCTATTAGTAGCTATTCGAGCCGTTTGGAAGTAGTTAGTCTTGTTTTCCTAAAGACCAAGGACATCAAGCATTATTCTACAAGCCTGTGGCCCACGAGTAGACCTCCTGAGATGAAAGGCAACCTAAATTCTTTGCCCATCATTAATTGGGTCATTTTTTACTTGCTTTGGTTTGTTTTATGGTGCTAAGGATTAAACCCGGAGTCTCCAGACACAAGTGCGCCACTGGTGAGCTGTAGTCCAGACCTTCATGTGTCACTGCAAAAAGATTCATTTAGATGTGGGAAATAGTAAGAGCTGGAGAGGATGGGAACCCCACAAGGAGAGCAACAGAACCAGAAAACTTGATCACAGGGATCTTCCCAGAGACTCATACTCCCACCAGGGACTATTCATGGAGATAACCTAGAACCCCTGCACAGAAGTAGCACATGGCAGTTCAGTGCCCAAGTGGGTTACATAGTAATGGGAAGAGGGACTGCCTCTGACATAATCTGATTGGCCTGCTCTTTGATCACCTCCCCCTGAGGGGGGAGCAGCCTTACCAGGCCACAGAAGAGGACAATGCAGCCACTCCTGATGTGATATGGTAGACTTAGATCAGAAGGAAGGAGAGGAGGACCTTCCTTATCAGTGGACTTGGGGAGGGGCATGCGTGATGAAGAGGAAGGAAGGGTGGGACTGGGAGGGGAGGAGGGAGGGGCTTATGGGGGGATACAAAGTGAATAAAGAGTAATTAATAAAAAAATAAAATAAAATGTCTTTTATTTCTCCCTTTCTCTCTCTCAATTAGTTTGACTATCTTTGCATTTCTGAAACAGCGCCTCCTGGAAAGGTTTTGTCTTAACTCAACATAGTAAGATTTATCAATTATTTTTTTCTGTGCTTTTTGCTTCTTTCCTCTCATCAGAAAACATGTCTTCACTCTAAGCATCTTGAGCCCCTCACCTGACATTCCAACTATTGCCATATCCACAGCTGCAAGTGATCTTATTTGGAGAGCACCATGAGCTTCTATGAAACTGTAGACCATGTTGAGATCGTATACGTGTAGACCATGTTGAGGTGATGTATGAGTTTGGGAGTCACTCACACCCATGCTCTGTAAGAAAGCCCAATAAACCCACTGGTCTCAATACAAGGAAAGTTTAAAAAAAGAAACACATTTCTGTTCTGAAATCGTGTAAATGGTCCCACAATTTCTGAATGTTAGAGTGTTTTACTTTCCTCATTTAGATTTTCACATAGCTGAAGCTGATGTGGCAGGAGGTAGAACCTGAGCTTATCTCATTTGCGTATGGGACCAATTGTTCCCACTCCTTTTATCATGGTGTTCCCTGTAGCCGCCTGATCTCCAATCCGTGCTTCCCTGCTGTAATAGCCCTCAGCTCTGCAGACCTGATCCACAGCCCAGCACGGTGACTCTGCTGCCTGGGAGACCGGTCTCCACTGCTCCGGGCACCCACTCAACTGTCCCAAGATGTTCTTGCTCACCTTTCCTCTCCTAGCTGAACTGTCCATCAGTTCATCCACATTTTCTTTGTAAACAGCTGGGATTTGTTTGGAGTTGTGAGATATGACATATTAGAGTGATGTGAAGACAGCTTTTTACACGATGAGTTAATGACATTCCCTACAGTACTTTAAAGTAAATCTTCTTTAATTTTCTCCATAAAAATTCTACGCATCTTCACATGGATTTATTTCTGACCTTTTAATATCTTTCTTCAGTTCCCATTTACAAAAACATAAATTACACTTTACTTTCCTTGATGACAAGTGAAACTGACTTTTTTTTTTCTCCCTTCTTTTGGCTACTCATGTGCCTGAAAATCTGTATTGCATGTCCCTAAGCACTCACTATGCATTATTTCAGAGACCAAGATGACACGGCGGCCTAAGTGGCTTCAAGCCTGGGCCCTGGAGCAGATGCTCTCCTGGGGGAGGGGATGAGAGACGAGTAAGTCTATGGCGTTTAACTGGCTGTGGTGAAGGTGATGTGGAAGGCAGAGAGCAGGGAAAGGGGCCGAGGTACGTGTTTCAAGGAGGACCACCCTGCCGAGGTGGTGGTGTCATAACTAAGGAAGCAAGAGAGTGAGAGAGTGAATTCTCCAGGCTCAAGACCCTGTAAAGACGAGGACACAAAAGAGGAGGGGCCGAAACAGGATGCAGTACAGACTAAGACCTGCCTTGTGGCTTTGCAAGGCCAGGCCTCTGTTTTCTTGATTAAATGTTTGTTTATACATCTTGCAGGAATAGATTCTCTCCTTCCATCATGTGGATTCCAGGGATAGAATTCATGCCCTGAGCCTTGGCAGCAAGCCCCTTTAGCCCCTGAGCCATTGCACGGCTCCTGGCCCCTTCTTGTGTCTGCACAGGCCAAACTTCTCTGCAACTCAGACTTTTATGACCATGGTCCCCTCTGCTGCTGGGTTTCCTGCTGTGGACCCAGGCGCGACCAGCTGAGAACGTCTGAGCGTCGTTGTTGGTTTTGTGAGTATAAGCATGTAGTAAACATAAAATGTATATCCATGCGTCTACCCGTGAGTGCGGAGGCCAGAGGCAGGCTTGGCTCTCATTCCTCGGTTGCTGTCTACCTTGTGTTTTGAGATGGGATCTTCCATTAGCCTTGCATTCATCAATTCATGCAGATGAGCCGGGCAGCAGGCCTCAGGGTTCTCCTCCCCCTCCTCAGTGGCTTTCCACTCTTCCCAGCCTTCTTCTGTGAGTTCTGGGTATTGCACTCAGGCCCTCACGCTTGCGCGGTGATGACTTTTACTGGTTGTGCCATCTCCCCAGCCTTGAAAGCATCTTGTCTACACACGTGTATATGCACACTCTCCCTGTGCTCCTCACTACAAGTGAGGTCCCCAAACAACAGCAGGCGTCTGTCCAGCTCCTGAACCACTACTAGTCACCATGCATTATTAACCACACTCAAGAATGAATCTCCCTTCCCAGCACAAAGCTCTCCTGACGCTCTCAGCTCGGCCTACCATACTCCTGTGCTCCTGGGCCAGCATGAGGAGCCACCTCCTTGTCCTCATGAACCACACCACCTTGTCTTTCTCAGTTCCAGGACCTTAGGTAAAGAATGTGAGTGCAACCTCCTCCGTCACTGGTACCCACATGGGGTCAGCAGCTTGGCATGCTTTCTGCCCGACAATAGTAAGGAGCGCTCCCCCAGAATCAGCATCACCAAGAGGCTCCGATGATAAACTCCGATGAGTTTATCTTAGGTTCAGAATATGCCTCTAGCTTCAAATGGGGCTTGGGAGAATCTAATCAGCAGTAGATTGGTAGAGAGGTGATTTAAGCTCCTCAAATCCCTCTACTATAAGAGACTTAGGTGCATATGCAAAGCCAGAACAAAGAGGGAATGAGCCTGTGTTCCCAGCAGCCAGCAGCACTGTTCACCTCCTCCACGGCCACCAAGAAGCCAGTGCCAGCCACAGCGCTGGCAGTGCTTACTGGGATGCTTCACTTCCTTCGCCAAGACAGGAGAGCTCTCATTCAGGCAGTGCACCACGGTACTGACGCTGACACGTGGAAGCCGCTGCTGACGCCATAGTGTCTTCAACACTCTTCTGCAAATTACCAAGGCTGCTTCTGAGTTCTCTTTCTTCTTCTTTTGCTTTGTTTTGTTTTGCTTTACAGTTTGTTTGAATAAAAGTCCAAGAAAGATTCTCTCTCTCTCCTCCTCCTCCTCCTCCTCCTCCTCCTCCTCCTCCTGTTCTTCTGGCACCCACCACCACCACCCACACTTTCATTTTCTTTTGTCCTTTAGGTCACTATGCACTTCTGACTGTGAACGCCTCTCATTTCTTTCAGTTGAATTCGGCTGCTGGTGTGACAGCAGTGCCCAGGCCTGGCCCGTGTGCGCTCTCCCAGCTGGCTCTGGGGCTCTGTCCGTGGTTGCACTACACACTCTTACTATCATTACTCTGACTGTGGAGGCCCGCAGAGTCCTTGCCTCCGCTCCTGAATGGCAAGGCCTGTGGCACGTGCTGTCTGGCCCCATCTCAAGTCTGCA
The DNA here is from genome assembly GCF_907164565.1 of Psammomys obesus. NCBI lineage: Eukaryota > Metazoa > Chordata > Mammalia > Rodentia > Muridae > Psammomys > Psammomys obesus. The sequence goes on along the minus strand of NW_026592710.1, from coordinate 2,467,500 downwards.
GTCAGCAGCCACTGGGGAGCCTGGCTCCTCCCCTGAGACACAAGGACCACAGTCCGGGCGGGAGTGTGCTGGCCCCGCTGCTCACCGGCTCTTCTCGTTGGCAGTGGCATCAAGGGTATCATTATTTCTGCTGGGTGTTTGTGTGTGCAGAGAGCAGAGGACTGTTTGCAGGGGCTGGCTCTCTCCTTCTACTACGTGGGTCTCGGGATGGAATTTAGGTCACTGAGCCTGACAGCTGTAGTCTTTACCTCCTGAACCGTCTCACTGGCCTCTGTTTAAGGAATTCATAGCAGACAAAGGCATAGTTTACTGGATCTCTTTTTCTTTTTTTTTTTTTTTTTTTGATTCTAGAGCCATGCAATATATATTAAGCCCCATAGATACTCTGTCCCCTACAGTGAGAGCCCTGTTCACACAGTAGGACATCAACGGCCGCCCATGATGCACATGAAAGTCTCTTACAAAGCTGGTGCCACCATGCAAAAAATTATGAGAACTTGTAGTCTTCTGCAGAGCATGAGTCTCTCTGCCTGTCTGTCCATCTTCACACATACACTGTCACAACAGTTTCTGTCTCTACACACCGCCTTTCGGCTCACACCGACATCCTGGATGCCACTCCTGAGAGGCTAGAAGGTCTCCCTCATCCTTTCCAGCTGCAGAGCCCCGACTGTAGGAGGCACCCAGTTGTCTACCTCCAGACCCCAGGCTGTGGCTGGCTTTATCAGTGCCCCCCCCCCCCGGGTGCTGGACTGCCCTAGATCTGGCCGATTTTCCTTCCTACACATTAGAGTGTGCTGTGGTGAGAATCTGCCCCAAGCCCACCTGTTGGTAACTTAACCCCCGAGAGCGCTGTGCTGGGAGGTGGGGGCTACGGCAGGTATGCAGGTAACAAGTCCATGGACGGCCACTGCTGCAGTAAGAGGTCTCATGGGGCAGGTTTGCTCCCTTTGTAAGAGTGAGGCCGATCCTCTGCTTTGTCCTGGGAGCTGTGAAGTGAAAACACAGAGAGAATAAGGCTCTTACCAGAGGACTGGAGCTGCTGGTGCCTGACCCGGACTCCCAGGCTGGACATGAACTTCCATCCTGTGAGGTGCCAGCCTGAGGGACAGGTTCCAGCAACACAACACACACACTCCATTTCCTCCCAGGATGCTTCCCCACAGCAAGCTGGCAGCCTGTGGCCAACAGAGCCGACTGTGGCAGATCTGTGGGAACCAGCATCTGGTGCAACCACAGCCTCACCTGGCAGACAGAAGGTGAAAACCAGAGCGCTCTGTGGTTTCTCCCCTTCCCCACGCAGAGTGGGAATAAACTTTAGGACGTCACAGAGCATGGCTCACACCAGCCAGCTTCCTGTCTGGGTCATTTGTGTGTTTGGGATGAAGGTGCTGGTTCGTCTAACAGGGTCCCCATCTAACCCCTGCTACCTCCTTGCAAGATCAGTACCCCTGGGCATCTGTCACAGAAAAGAACTGTGGCTCAGAGGGGCTTGGAATGTTCCACACCTCAGTTAATGTCTAGACAGACAGTAAGTTGAGCTGAAGATTTTTCTAATTTCAGGAATGTTATTCTTGTGCTAGCAGATAAAGCAAAAAGCCCCCAAGTCAGGAGTAGAGTAGCCTCGAACTCTGGATCTGCACCTCATGGATCTGCTTGAATGAACTTTGAGTGGCGCCATCCGCTGCTGGTTGCACTGGTGCCCTGTGCTGGGAAAGATTTTGGCTGTTTTCAGGTGAGGCTCCCCCAGGCCCAGCCCTCCCCATCCACTCTGCAGCTCCTCCTGTCTCCGTGGGTCAGCTGAGGGATGAGGTACGCAGCCTGTGCTCCTCTGCTGTCGGGCTTGCCTCCTCAGTCAAGATAAAGATAGCGGGAAGGCACAGGCCCGCTCCCCCTCTGCTAAGGAGTTTCTGCTCATGGATGACACCATTCTGACCAACGACAGAACAAACACAATTCAAGAAGACACTGTGAGTTTCCTCTGTGCTATCACAAACGATAGTGACAACTGGGGCTTTGGTTTCGCAGTTAGAGTCTGGACGCCTGCTGGTTTTCCTGAAGCTGCTCAGATCCTCTGCAGTCACTTTCCTTTCCCTACTCGGGTGCCCGCCTGCCTGGACTCTGTTTCCTCCCTGAGGCCAAAGTGTGCTTCGGACCCCAACTTGGCCTGCTCCAGCCCTCCTGGCTTTCCACAGAGCACTAGCAAACTGGCAGCCTCTTGCAGGACAGCTGTGCCCACTGAGTCTGTGGGACTCTCCGGACACAGAGCCAATAAAAGTGGTGTGAGAAGAGAGGAGGAAACTTAGCAGTGAAGTGACTGTGTCCCCACAGCTGAGAGTCCTCCAAGGGCCGTTTGCAGGCTGCAGAACCTTGGGGGCTGCATACTGATCTGAGGCCTTTGAGTCCAGAGGGGCCAATGGAGCAACTGCTAGACCGAGGCACGGAGTCTCGGAATGCGGAGGACACAAGCCCTGGAGTTCCGAGGCCAGGCAGCCTGAAGGGCCAGTGTCCAGGGTGTGGGCCAGTTTTGCCGGCTTTCTCTTCTGCCCTCTCTGGCTCTCTGGCTAGACAATCTCTCCCATATGGAAGGCAGGTCTTCTGCACCTGGAGCATCCGGCCCCTTGCTCCAATCTCCCCTGGAAACATCTTCAAAGATGCCCCAGAAAAGAATGCTTTTCAGTAGGTCTCTCTACCCTTTCCCTGTTTCTTTCTGGAAACTAGTTTTCACTATGTAGACCAGGCTGCCCTCAGACTCACAGAGATCCCCCTGCCTCTTTTTCTGGAATGCAGGAATCAACTGCTATTTCTCACTCATCCTACTAAAATCAGTCCTCTTCAGGGGCCCTTTTCAGCGATGGTGAACTTGATCAGACACTGCAAGGTGACTTAGCAGGACATTGAAGGGAGAGTAATGTCACCATCCACACAGGGCCTGGGTGTCCTGGTGGACAGGGAGAAAGCCCTGGGAAGGAATCCTAGTCACCTCCACCCTGCAGTTGACCTGGAGCCAAGTGAAGAGGTAGTTGGTCCAAGATCACTTAGTAGGCCCCTGAGTCTCACTGTTGACTGGAAATGGCCCTGCTGAGACCCAAATCCTGAGCAGCTCCTAGCTCAGTGTGGAGCTGACTCTGGCTTCTTCATCAGCACAGAAAAGATTTCCCAGCTTTCCAAGGAAGGGAGACACCCTCACGCAGTGATCCACTGGAAAGACACCTGGTGAAATCCACAACCCCCAGAGTGAGGCTTTTGGAGCCTGAATCCCTACAAGCCCCAGAGAAACTGAAGCAATGTGGTGGGGGAGGGGTGTGCTCAGGTGTGCTCAGGTGTGCTCAGGTCTGCGCGTGTAAGGGTGGAGAAACTGGCTTCATGTCATTACAGAGATGGTCAAGCCACCTGGCAGGCTAGAAGCAGGCACACCCACCCCAGCCAGAAGGTCACCTACAGCGAATTCCTGTCTCTAGAAGGACTCCAGTTCTTCCCCTAAGGCCTTCAACTTGCTGCTGCCCACCCATCTCATGCTGTGAGCTGAGCCTCCTGAAGCAATGGTCAGGCCCATCAAATAGACACCTTCACAGAACCATCTAGAAATGTGTTGGTCGAATATCTGTGTCCTGAGGCTCAGCTAAGTCAGCAGAAAGGACCAGCCACCAGAGGGGCTGCTCCCATTGCCCCCTCCATCTACTGGTCATGTGACCCTAAGTGCAGGGAAGAAAACCAAGCAACAGCCTGCATCAGGCTTCAGGGGCCTGAGTGGCATGAGGAGACCATCCTGCCTGACAAAGCCAGTGCCCTGTCTTGGGTCAGAGGCCTGGACACCTGGTTAGAGCCCTGGAAGTCATAGTGGGTGCTTCCGTAAACTATTCTTAGCTTCTGCTTCTGGTGTTCATCTATGGCCAGGATGGGCACAGCCTCTGGGATGGCTCTAGAGGCTTGTCACCCTCCTCAGGGGAGACTTGGCATTTGGCAGGTGGCCCCTAGTTTCTCTAAAAGCCACCTTGCTGTCTCGGCTTCATTTCCGTGAACAGAACCACAAGTTGCCTGGTGTCTGCACTCAGCAGCCCTGAGTCAAAATGAGACTGTCCACCCAGTGCAGAGAGGGTTTTACCAACCTCCCGCTGGAGACTGGGTTTTTCATATCCTTTGAATCAGCTCTGCGAGCCAGAGAAATTGTGAGCTTGAAGGTGATTTTTTAAAAATAGCTTGCAGATACGTGTGCTAATAAAAGCTAGGGAAGGCATGCTTCCTGTCGTTTGGACTTGATGCTCATGCAAAGACTCCGTCTGGGGACTCCCTGCAGACGGCCCTGTGCAACTGCTGCCTAGACGGCCCAGCAGCTCACATCAGCTGCCCTCGGGTTCTGACTGGGGGTTCAGATCCCCGCCCTCTCATCTGGCCTTACATAGCTCTCCTTAAGCATGTGCAGGTAGCAGAGGGAGCTTGAGACAAAGAGCAGAATTGACGTCTGTTTGGCTTCTAAGTCCAGAGCTCCGACACTGGTGTGGGACTCAGACCCTCCACCCCACCCCCCGTGCTGTTACCAGACGCCTTCTCCGTCAAGATCTGCCCAGAATGGAGCAGTTTTGTGTCTTCCTGTTCTATTCTCAGAGCTCCTGAACACTCCTGTGGACAGCTTGGGGGCTGAGACTCACAGTATCAAGCTGTGGGAAGAAAGGAGCCTGGTGTAAGGTTCCCGAGGGGGTAGAAGGGGGTCCTGTGGCCTTTGTCCTTCTTCAGTGCAAATGCCACAGAGGAGGGTTTTCACAGATCCTGTGAGCAGTGAGATGGACTTGCCTAGAGAGACATTGTACACAACATCACTGTGTAAAGTGTTTACTGAGCCTGCTTCGTGGGGGAGACAGAAGCTGCTTCAGGGCTTCTGGTCTACCCAGGTTGTCTCTGACACTCTAGGCTGCAGTGTATTATCCAAGCCTGTGTTTCCCAGAATTCCCTTCCCTGTGTCCCCTCCCCTTGGGGATTTTCAGCAGAACTGAGGTTCATCTACCTCAAAGAATCCTTCCTGAGATTCAGAACTTGTCAACCTGCATTCAAGGATCCTAGAATTAGCAAGAAGGGCCACCCATAAGAATGAACCTTGGAAGGGAGGAAGAATAGGGCTAAGGCGACTGCCAGGCCTGCTCAGGGCAAGCAGCTGGGATGGGAAAATGGTGTCTACTGAGGGATAGAGAAATCGCTCGATGATTGAATACACTGGCTGTTCTTGCAGAGGTCCTGAGTTCAAATCCCGGCACTCACATGGCAGCTCACAACTGCTGTGACTCCAATCCCAGAGAATACAATACCTTCTTGTAGCATCCCAGGTCACTCCTCTTACACACACACACACACACACACACACACACACACACACACACACACTCACAGAGGAGCATATGGCACCCACTGAGATTCCACTGGCCTCTGTGTCCACCTCCACCAAGAAGCTCATTGGGGTTCCAGGTCCAAGATCTCCCAGACTGCCCCTGTGCCTCCTTGAGGAAAGCAACTCCCGCCCTGCCCCTCTGGTGGTGTCCCTTTTCCCTGAGCAACACCATCCATCGCCTTCCTTGTTGCCGATCCCTGACCGGGGCCCTGCGCAGACACTGGCTTTATTGCTTGCCTGAAGGCTGGCCTTCGTGGGGCCTGACAAACCAAGGTGACTTTGGTTGGCAACAATTTAATCATATTGCACAGCCTCTCTGTGTCCTTGCTTTGTCTGAATGAAGAAAGAGGGAGGTTACTGTGCTTGGATCGCCCATCCCCCTCCACAGCCCATTCCTAAGCCTGCTACCTTCCTAAGCCTGTAGGAAACGTCTCCCTCAGTCTGAGAAGCATTAAGGAAAGAGACTACATGGCCTTTAGGCTGTGCCCTAGCTGCCTTCACATAGTACATCTGCCCCATTAACAGCGCAGACCTGGCCACGGCTTCCAGAGTTTACACAGCCTCAGAGAAAGACAGGTGCAGGCTTGGAGTGAAGGATTAGTGGTGTAACCCACCAAATGGGGATGGGAGGTGGCCCTCCCAGAGCGAGGTTGTTGCAGAGTCGGCCCTGACCTCACGGCTGTGCACATCCCCAGCCTTGTGGACAGAGTGTGTTCCTCGTAGCTGGAGCTTCCGAGTGCTGTGCTTGCCAGCACTGGGTTATAAACGGCTCTGGGACAACAGTGAACAGTCCTCTTGGAGCGGTGCGGAGTCAGTGCTTCCTCTGGCAGACCGCAGGCTGGAGAGACAAAGCTCTGCTCCCCCTTTGGAGATTTTCAGTCTTTGCCATCAGCCTGTTCGATGCCCCCCAATGTTGCGTGTCTGCACAAACCCATCTTCAGTAGAAACTCTGGCACCCTAACATGAGCATCATTCTTTCCTGGCCACTCAGCACACAGCAGAATCTTCGTGGCTTCCCCATGAGCCCATGGCTATCTGGGAGCCTGATGCCCAGCATCTAAGATACCACTGGACCACAGATGTACGTGGGGAAAAAGCAAGCTTCTACTGAGTGCATGGAATAAGTCGAACCAAGTGACTTTGGTTGTTGTTACTTTGGGCACAATCCCAGCAGTGCTGTGCTCGGTCTGCAGTCAGACCCCAAACCCTGACCTTCACAGCAAGCAAACGCTTGATTCGTACTCAGCTGTAAACATGCTCTGGGCATGACAGGGAAGCCAGGCAGACAGCCACCTGGGGACACATGACATCTTCCTGATTCTTGCCCTCAGATTTGCAGCTTCAATACTTCCACTATGCCTCAACACCTGCTTTTAAAGTGAGCTTGTCTTGGCTGCAGGGGCAGACTGTCTGAGACCCCAGTGAGAGCTGCTTTTCCCAGACAGGACTCTGTCCAGCATAACGAATGTCTTCTCCCTCCATCCTTCCTCCCAGCAGCGTGTCAGAGGTTCCCCTTTTTATCATCATTTCTCACATGAACTGTGGAGCCTGGAAATCTTTCCATATTGGTCCACTGGCAGCTTTCCTGTCCTGTGACTAAAGCTATGTTGGCCCCATCTTGTGTTGGCTTTAGCCAACCCCTTCTGTAAGGGACTGTTAGATGTATCTGATAGTCTCAATTGCAAACAAGGATGTAATAAAATGTTTCTTTCTTAGACTTATTTATTTCTTCTTCATGGAGAATTTTTGTAAGTGGGGGTCTGGCTTCCGGACACCTGGCTATATTATCTTGTCATGAAATCACCGAATCCCCGCACAGAAGACTTGTGCTCAGGAACCATTTCATTTAGCTTTTGGAGCTGGCCCCAGGAGGAGGTGTGAGGCAAGATCCGGCCCAGAACTTAACAAGTGAGTTACATGACAGTTGGAGCAAGAGCCGATATTCCACATCTGCTCTGTGGAAGCACGGGGCTCTGGCGAGTTTCCAGGCTCTCCAACAGCGGTGAGTGTTCACTGTAATAATTCTGTTAGTGGTAGGTAAGTCAGAGAGATCAACATTGCTGTGTCAGCCCCGACTTTAGGCTGAGACAGGCTAACTCTGGAAGCTGACATGCTGCCTCCAAAGTCTCAGGGCAGACCTAGGGAAACATGCAACACCAGCTTCCTCTTTGATTTCTTTTCATTTTAATTATTTTTATTCTGGAGATGGTGCATGTGTGTGTGGGTAACTGTGGAAGCCAGAAGAGGGTGTCAGATCTGCTGGAGCTGAGCTTACAGGTAGCTGTGAGTCACCTGATGTCGGATGCTGGGCACTTATCTCAAGTCCAATGGCACTTTGGGTTTCCTTTGTGGCTGTGATTAAACACCAAGAGCAACTTGAGGAGGTAAGGGTCTGGCTTACACTGTCAGGTGATAGCCTGTCATTGAGAGAAACCAGGGCAGGAACACAAGGCAGGAACCATGGCACACACTGCTCTCTCCTCTGGCTCAGGTTCAGCTCGCTCTCTTATTCAGGCCAGGATCAGGATCCAGGTAAGACCAGTGCTGCCCATAGTGGGCTGGGCCCTGCCACATCAACCATCAATCAAAACAACCTCTCACAGACACGCCCACAGGCCAGTCTGATCTAGACAATTCTTCTGTTGAGATTCCCTCTCTCTAGATGACTATGGATTGTATTGAATGAAAATAAAAGCTAACGTATTAGCAGCAAGCATCTCAGCTACTGGGCCACCTCCCCAGCCCTTTGATTCAGTTACCATTAATTGACAATAATCATTGCATGTATTTGTGGGTATGTACAAGGTGGTATCTCATGTGTTCCGTGCCCTTGCAATGATCAGCTTACCGGTGTGCAGACTTTGTCTTCTCCAACATCTGCTGTTGCTTCAGGCTGAGAGCATTTGAAATCCACTGCTACTTTGATTTACACTAAATGACACTGTTGGGGGTTGGTCTGGTGCACTGTGTATTCAGATGCTGAATTCTGTGCCCCAGGATCTGCTTATAGTCTGGATGTGGGTATTGTCACACTCATTGATCAATGCTGGGTCAACTTGGTTCCCCACATATCTCTGATTGGTTAATAAAGAAGTGAAACAGTCAATGGCTGGGCAAAGAAGACAGGAAGGCTTTACTTCCAATCTAGTGGGAGGTCTCAGGTAGGGACCATGAGGTAGAAGAGAGAGGAGGACAAAGAAGAAGAGATAGAGAAAGGACAGGGCCATGAGGACTGACCAAATGGAGCAGAAGCAGCCCGGGGAGCACCAATATGGCTAGTAACTCAGGGCATGTGGCTGGGAAGTAGCCAGACTAGCATAGAGGGTTAGGATAAACCATATCTGCTCAGCTGCAGTGCCTTAAAGCTTGTTGGATAAATCTTTATACGTCTCCGTCATTTATTTAGAATGGGTGATTAGAAAAGGTCCCCCAAATTATACCCTACCATCTCATGACATCACCCCTCTCTGTTGTAGAACACCATAGAACTTATTCTGAAGGGCTTATTCTCTGCCCTATGTCTCCATCTTCACCAAGGAACCAGGGCAAAGCAGTTTCAGAGTGAGGCGAGATCACTGGTGATTCTGAAGGCTTGCCTGTAAGCTTCTCCCTCACCTGAGACGGTGACATTTGTGCTGGTGCTCAAGTGGGCAGTGCCAGACAGGTCAACCAATCACTACAACTGTTCAGGGACTGATTCTGAAGAACAGAGTCCTCAAGGTAGAGCCTCGGGCCAGCAGTTTGTGTGAAATGTGGGTTTCCAGTGCCTCCTATCCTGTTTGCCACTGACACTGGGAAAGACAAGTACCCTACTTCAAGGGATACTCTGTACTCGCACAAGCTCTCAAAGACTTCTCCTGGCCAGGAGAAAAGCCCTCCTGATCTGTGCTGTGTCCTGAGCCAGGCAAGCGGCTCACACAGGGATGCCCCAGCCATCACACATGGCGAGTCCTGGCTCACATGAAACATCCCTTCAATGAACAGAGAGCTTGGAAGGAGCCAGTTAAATGAACGAAATTGTGAGGAAGCTATTCAAAGGAAAAAAATTGAGTTTTGATACCTTATGATGCTAATTGTCTTCATGCAAATTATTTCTTCTAATTATAAACAAGCATATTGTTAGAACAGAAACATGCAATCATTCACTGAACACTCAAGTCCCTCCTTGTTCCATTTGAATGGAATTCAGTAAGAATTCCTTCTGGTCTGGACCTCACGGAAATTGAGGATGCCTCATTTTGCAGCCCAAGAGCCCTGTTGACCTGCTGCCTGGGGAGAGAAATCTCTGTTTTTATGGACAGACAGCTAGGAGGTTCTATACCCTGCACCTGGTTGTAGAACATCTGAAAAATAACTGTGAGAAGATCTTGGAGCAGGGTAGATCCAGGCTGCTTTTGGCAACACAATGGCAGAGTCGTGGGTAAGGGGAGCTGCTCATGAAGATGTTTCTCTGCCCCAAGTCAACACTGGCTTCTCAAGCCAACTCTCCTTATAGCAAATGAATCTCCACAGAAGACCATCTGTGGGGAACCACATTCATTATTTAAGCCTTAAGTTGTTTCCCTTCTAACTGGAAGTAGTAGGAGATTTAATGAGACGGAGAACGTGGAGCAAGGTCACTCTCTGAAACAAAGACTCCAAGGAACCTGCAGGAAAAAAAAGCTTTGAGCTGAGACATGGACAGGGTATCCAGGAGGTGTCGTCCAGTGACAGGGACAGGGACAACCCCTGGCTGAGCATATGGGCCATCTGCACTCTGTGTGAAACCTATCTGGAACCTGAAACCAAGTATACAGGACTCAGAGTACCCTATCCAGTTAAAGGCAGAATTCATATGACAAGGTGGAATTCTTAGTCCCTGTTGCTTGTAGAGATATTTAAGGCAGGGTCCTCACAAGAGATAGAGGAGAGAGACAAGACTTAGAGAGAAGGAGGGGAAAGAGAAGGGGGGAAAGAAAGGGAGGGGATAAGAAGGAGAAAAGGGGGAGATAGAGGAATGAGAATAGAAAGAGACAGAGAGAGAAGAAAAAAAGAAAGAGGAAGACAGAAGAGAAACATGGAGAAAGAGGGGAAAAGAGAAAGAAGATAGAGGGAGGCAGATAAAAGAAAGGAAGCAGGAAAAGGTGGGAAAAAGACAGAAGGAGGGAGAGAGAGGAAGAGAGAGGGAGAGGAAGAAGAGAGACTAAGAAAATGCTGGTTTTGGAGGAGGCATTAATGTGGCTGTTCTCTAGCTCTTGTCTGATGGATGCTGGAAGGTGAATCAGAAGCCCTTCTCCCTCTTTGAGGGTCCCTACCTATTCTTCTCTTGCAGCCTCTGACTGAGTGGATGAAGCCCAGCCACATTATAAAAGGTCATATGTGTTATTCCAAGTAACTGATTTAAATATTAATCTAAATATCACCCTCAGTGCAGGATCTCGCTGTTGTTTGATCAAATAACTGAGCCCAGAGCCTAGCAGAACCAACACTTGCTCAACTTGAATGTGGTCGAATAAGAACTTAAAATTGACAGTGGTGTGGTGAGGGTGAGCCAACTAGCTTTGCTCAGTAGTAGTGATTCCTCCCTGGGGAGACTGCTGTCCTTCTCAGACTCCATCCTCAGAGCTACGTACTTGGGGGTACAGAACCTTGAGTTTCAGAGGCAACTAGCTAAGGTGGATCTGACTAGCCAGCCAGCTTGTTCCCTTTTACACTCCAACCTCACTCTCTCCAGCAAGCCACAGGGCGTGGTTTCCAGGAGGTCAACTAGTGTTTCAACCCTATTGCCTGCCAGTCTTGGTCATTATGTTGAACCTGAAGTTGTCTCCCTCAGGGTTTGCCCCTCGGGTGCCCTGAGAGACACTGGGTGGGGTGCACCTTTGTAGCCAATGTAGGAAGAAGCAAACCCCAGCATCCCCCAATATCACCGGAGCCCCAGCCTGTGGGTCTGGATACCAGCAACACTAGACCCCTGGCCTGTGGGTCTTCCATCTTGTACGATGAGGCTGTGAGTTCCAGGAGGAGGGAACACAGAGACATGCCTGAAGTGTTGGAAGAGATGGAGGACTATAAGTTGACAAGTTGGACTCACAGCCTAGAGTGCTCCTTTCTTGGGGTGGCCGGGTGGGGGCCATCACTGCAGACAAGTCCAAGACTGCATGTCACAAACCACTGGGACAATAGGCCTGTGCTGCACGGAGGGGCACAGCCTGTGCGCTAGGCAGCTCTACCATTCATCATGCAGGGGCTGACTGGGAGCCGCAGAGACAGCGGTACGTGTTTGCAGTGCGTGAGGACCAGAGTCTGAGTAACTGCATCAAACCCAAACGTGGGAGTGCGCATTTGTGGTCCCAGGATAGGGCGGGACCCCTGGAGTTCTTTGGTGAGCCGCAGGTTCAGTGAGAGATCCTGCCTCAAAAGATAAGATGGAGAGTGACCGAGAGACAGCTCTGGCCTCCACATCCAGCTGCACTCACAATTACACACATGAGTACCTTCTCTCCAATACACACTGTCACACACACACACACACACACACACACACACACACACACACCCCAGAGGCTTGTCCTTTCAAATCCCTGCGGATGTCTTGCTGCACATCAGCTGCTAAGAGAAGCCCAGCCATGGGCACCTGCCCTACGGAATGACTCACTGTTCGCTGTCTCTCCACCGACTCAGAGCTACTGACGTTGGCGTCTGAGGGAAAGATTTACAAATGAGTTTAAAGCTCTTGCTACAAACAGGGTTCAGCATTCTTTTGTTTTGTGTTTGCACAAAGAGTTACTTCCTTCCTTTCAGATGAACCACAGAATTCATCAGCAAAAACTGGCAGATGAAGCTGCAGAGTTTACTCACCAAATCTGAGTGAGGAAGGAACAAGGGCTGTGTGTCAGGTGCAGGGCTGTGTGTCATAGGTATAGGGTTGTGTGGGCAGGTGCAGGGCTGTGTGTCAGGTGCAGGGCTGTGTGTCAGGTGCAGGGCTGTGTGCTCAGGTGCAGGGCTGTGTGGGCAGGTGCAGGGCTGTGGGGCAGGTGCAGGGCTGTGTGGGCAGGTGCAGGGCTGTGTGGGCAGGTGCAGGGCTGTGTGGGGCAGGTGCAGGGCTGTGTGGGCAGGTGCAGGGCTGTGGGGCAGGTGCAGGGCTGTGTGCTCAGGTGCAGGGCTGTGTGGGCAGGTGCAGGGCTGTGTGGGCAGGTGCAGGGCTGTGGGGC
>NW_026592710.1:2384203-2454830 GCF_907164565.1 Psammomys obesus | reverse complement strand
GGGCAGGTGCAGGGCTGTGGGGCAGGTCCAGGGCCATACCTGGTGGAAGTAAAAGCTGTGTGTAGTGGAGATGAGGTGTGCATGGCAGAGATGAGGTGTGTGTCGTGGAGATTCAGGGCAGTGTGTGATAGAGGTGGGGGCAGTGTATAGTGGAGATGGGGTGTGTGGTGGAGATGGGGCATGCATGCAAAGTTGAGGGTGTGTGGTGGAGATGGGGTGTGCATGGTGAGATGAGGGTGTGTGGTGGACATGGGGTGTGCATGGTGAGATGAGGGTGTTGGTGGAGAAGAGGACAGGCATGGTAGGTGAGGCCATTTGTGCGAAGATGGAATTGTGATGGAACCCTTCTATAGTCAGGTCTGAAGTCATCTACAAAAGGGATTCTCAGGACTGAATATGGGACGGCCCTAGGCCCTCAGTGCTCAGCCAAGGGGGAACTCTAACCATCCTTCCTCCTGTCAGCTCATTGCTCTCAATGGAGCACCAGGATGCCCTCATTCAGATCAGCTGAGGAAAGGTGTATTCATAGGAATGGACGTCTTTCTAAAGATGGCATGCCATGGTCATCTGACTGAGGTCACCTCACAGGAAGGAACAGAGTAGGGGCAGGGTGGAGCTGATGTGCCCGATCTAAATTTGAAACTTGTCGATGATTTCATTTTTAACATGACTTAATGAAAGATCTGACCCAGGGCTGCTCACACCCTTAGAGAGGGGTTTTTCCCATTCCTTTTTGGGGTTGAGGACTCCATCATGCTCAAAGCTCAAGACAGACAGCAAGTCGGGGAAGCCAGGGCTCAGGCCGTGTAGCTTCCCAGATTTCCCGGTATCTCCTGTACAGACACAAATACCCCTGGTGTCCAGAAAGACCTCAGCATGCAGTTATCCTACCTGCTCCCTGAAAACAGAGCAGAGACCAGCCTGGGCCAGCTGGGCAGAGACACTGCCGCTGCACCCTCACTTCAGTGCCAGTCCCCTTAGACCCCTTTCCTCCGGTTGTCCTTAGCGATGGAGTTTTCCCTACAGCGCTGCTCTCTTTGCGGCTGCCTGAATCTCTCCTATGATTGTACCATGTTCCGAGACACACCTGCTTGGGGATAAACTCTGACCAGCCCACCAACCAAATCCATAGAAGCACCCTGGGTGCTGTGAGAAGATACCAGGGCCTGCACAACTTAAGCAGCAGAAGCATGCAAGTCCAATGCTTGAGGACACAGCTCTGTGGGTGCAGTGTTCACAGGGACCTCTTCTCTGCACTCCTGGGAGCCCCCACCCTTGTCTGGCCACCTGTGGCATCCTTAGCTAGTGCGAGAGCCCAGTTACCACAGCTGCAGGGTCCCATTTTCCTCAGTCTCCTCTCTACGCCGTCTGGCATCTGATTGTGTCCAAATTTACCCAGCTGTGTTAGATTAGCACCACCTTAGGAACCTTATGGCTCAATTTTCACCCCTCAAGGCCTTGTTTCCAGACAGCCCTCTCCTGAGGTATTGGCTGAAGATACTTCCACACATTTGGAGGTGTAGCACAACTCACATTTCCTTCTACCCTCCAATGCTGTGGTCTGCTCAGCAACACTCTAGCAGGAAGAAGCAGACAAAAGCTCCACCAGCCATGTGGATGACACACTCCCACATAGTCATCCAAGAGAGTGGAAACTCTGTCCATGTTTGTGTACTCCCAAATGCCCCGTGCCTGACCCCTTCTTCCCTGGGGAAGCTTTGCTGGGACGTTTGTGCCTCTCCCCCTGGGAAATACTTGTCTCCCAATCTGACTCATTCCTGAAATGATGACCATAGCATGAGGCCTTGATGCAGAGGACTGTGGGGAACATCTGGGTCTTTGGCCAAATCATATAAGATGCAGGCTGGAAAAACTGGGCCAGCAGAGCCCACCACTGTGCTGGCTAGTTTTAACGACTGACCCAACACAACCTAGAGTCAACTTGGAAAGAGAGTCTTAGTGAGGAATTATCTAGATCAGGTTGGCCTGTGGGCTGGCCCATGAGGTGCTGTCTTTATTGTTAATTAATATGAAAAAAAGAAGAAAAACCCAGCCCACTGTGGGTGGCACCATTCCCCATTAGGCAGGGGATCCTAAACTGTATGAGAGAGGAGGAAGCTGTACCACAAACAAGAAAGCAAGCAACATGGGTGCATCCATTTCTCTCTGATCTTGGAAGGTGGTGTGACCGGCTGTGAAAAGCTTCTGCCTTCTGAGACTCACCCAAAATGATGGGCTCTCACCTGGAATTGTGAGCTAAAGTAACCCTTCCCTCACCTATGTTGCATTTTTATCACAGCCACAGAAAAAGAATTAAAAACATGACCATTGCAGATGATAGCTCTTTTGGGGGATCTTCAACTCAAGGTGTCTCCCCAGCTCCCTTTCCTGTTCCTCCTTGAAATGTTTCTTCTCTCCCAAATGGGGACGCTGACCCTGTCCTTAGTGACAATGTAAAAAGATGATCTCTTTGCTTGAGGATTAGAGTGTCTCCTGTTGGGTAAGGTACTCTGTGCTGTTTCCAGAGCTGAGTTCTGCTGGTGCAGTCTCTGGGAATGACTACATCAGATGTTGGTCACGTGACTCTCATGGACACCTGAGATGGATCCCAAAGGAATCCCCCAGTTGGTACTACCATCCTACTAAGGACACTGAACAGTGCAACTCCAGGGCAGAACTGAGCAAGGGGACTATTTGGGTGAAGGTTGTTTGTGTGGCCCTCAAAGACCAGACTGGAAGAGACAAAAGCCACCAGACAAGCCTGGGAGCCTCCAAGAAGATTCTGTGGCAGTGTTGGTAGCAGCCAAGGCAGTCCAGGGCTCTGAAGACTTACAGATGTTACGATGGCGCTTTGAAACTGATTGTTGTGGAATTTTCTTGAATGTTACTGCTTTGCTTACCACCATTGTCCCTGGAAAGGGTTCTGTAGGAGTCTTCAGCCCCAAAGTTCTGGTGGCAACAGCCTCAGCCATTAGAACCACCTGGTGTGAGGGGGCTGCCAGCTGGTCTCTGGAGGATGGTATGTCCTAGAAGCTCATCTCTTCCTGCGTCAAGAAGCCTGTATGAGGCCCTCTGGAAGTCATGGAATCCGCCATGCTGTCAGATCCTCCAGGCGGGCCGTCTCCTCCTGGAATCTTTGGCTTGCTGGGACTGGCCTTCGCCGTTTCTGCTGCCAGCAGGGTCGGGGCTGGGGTAAGCAGCAAAAGTGAACTGTGGTTCATAGGAGCACTGCACATCAAGAGGCTGCAGCCCTGCATCTTCAAACCTTTCCTTTCGTATGTAGGAATTGATACAAATGTATGAAACCGACCGCAACAGGCCTGCCTTGCCTGGGAGACCTTGGTGAGGTCAGGCTCTGGCTCATAAACACATCGGTGTGGGACCTGGTTACTGATTTAAAGGTGTTGTTCTCAGGATAAGGCTTCATGGCACCAAGTGTTAGAGTGTCCGCTTGTCTTCCTGGCTTCTAAGGCCAGTCAATCCAGTTAGACTGTCTTCTAATACAATATTTGTTCTTTGACTGTTTCACGCTTTACACAATTCGTATTGACCCATGTGTCCATCACTTCATCTTTTCCACTCTCCCTAGGACACCCCTCCCCCTCCCAGTCCATGTCCCTCTTCATTTTTATTCTGTGTTGTTGTTATTAAGAAACTCCTGTGACCAGCGTCATCACCCACATGTACTCGGTCAAGTGACTATCGATCGACTGTGGCAGGAAGAACTTTAGATTTCACGCCTAGTGCTGAGACCCTGTGCAAAGGAATGACTGAGGCAGCGAGGGCCCTACGAGGGAGCCAGCCGTTGCTTTGCTACATGTCCACGCTGTCAGACTCTCTTCTAGACATGCTCGTCCCACAGCTCTGCTGCTCTCAACTTTAGCCTGAGAAGATTCATTTTGCAGTGGGCTGTGGTTCATGAGGACACTCAGAACTGGTTAAAGTTTTGAGTATAAGTGACTATGAGTGCTCAGCTGGGCACTGGTCAGCCAGTAAACCTTTCGCCACCACGCTCAGGGAACGTCACAGAGAGGATGGAAAGACTGTGAAGGCCAGAGGACGGGGAGGAGAGCTGCGAACTGTTGACTTTCAGACATGGTTGATGCAGACTGCCATAGTGGACACTGGCATAGGGCTGAGTTTAGTCCGTCTTGACTAGAGCAGCAGACCGACACCATGACCAGGAAAAGATCACAGGCTGCAAAGAGCCCTGGAACCCCATACTGCATTACAGTTCACTCACTGCTAGAAGGAATTATCTGCAGAGAGGAGCTGCCGTGGCAGCCATGCCTGCTGCAGAAACAGCATCGTTTGCTGAGGACTGTCCTGCTCAGGCCCATGTGTACCACCCTAAGCCTAGGCTCCCCTGACAGTCCAGCAGCATCCAAGCTCCGTTCCCATACAAACTCACACCCTGCTTCCCTCAGGGAGGATGTGGTGGTTTGAACAAAAATGGCTCTTCATAGAGCAAGGAGGGGCACCATTAGGAAATGTGGCCTTGTTGGAGCAGGTGTGGCTTTGTTGGAGGAAGTGCGTCACTAGGAGGTAAGTTGTGAGGTCTCAGAAGATCTAACCAGGCCTAGCAGCTCACTGTCTCCTCCTGCTGCCTGGGGATCCAGATGTGGAACTCCCAGCTGCTTCTCCAGCGCTACGTCTGCCTGTGTGCTGCATGCTTCCTGCCACAGTGATAATGGATGAAACCTCTGAATGTAAGCCAGCCCCAATTAAATGTCTCCTTTATAAGAGTTGTCATGGTCTTTTCACAGCAATGGAACACTGACTAAGTCAGAAGTTGTTATCAGGGACAGGGTATTGCTGTGACAGACCTGACCATGCTTTTGTTTGGAGGAATGTGGATATTGGGATTTGGGGTTAGGAAAGCAGTGGAACTTTTTAAGTGGAGCTTAATCAGCCATCCTAGGAGAAACATAGGAAGACAGGGGTGCTGAGGGTTATGTGAACTGATGTGAGGGTGATGGGGCCTGGTTCAAGAGCTTCAGAGAAGAATGTTAGGATGTGGCCTAGAGACTGTTCTTGTGATATTTTGGTGAAGAATGTGGCTGCTTTCTGCCCTTGTCCAAATAAATAAATAGATCTGTGTGGAGCTAAGCTGAGGCGTTCCAGATTAACCGAGTTGGCAGAGGAGATTTCAAAGCAGCCTGGTGTGGATGTAGCATGTCGCCATGCTTACGCAGGTCTGAAGGAAAAGGAGAAAACTGAGCAAGGAAGGTTACGAAATGAGGAGAGAGGGCATCAGAAAGTGGAATGGCACTAAGTCCTGCGTTCAGGGACATAAACAGACTAAAGAAAACCCTGACGCTAAGTTAAATAAAGGGAATGGTGAACTCAGGGCAGGACCCCACCCAGCTAAGCTTCCAATTTGTGATGGGGAATTAAAGAACAGTTTAGGTCCAGACTTGGTAGCACTCTCTTTTAATTCCAGTACTCAGGAGACAGAGGCAGCCAGATCTCTGAGTTCAAAGCCAGCCTGGTCTACAAAGTAAGTTCCAGGACAGCCAAGGTTAGACAAGAGAAGAAAATCTTTGTAAACAGAAAGCTGGTGAGTATGTGACTGAATGAGGGTACTATGTTCTAGTGCGAGCAAGCAGCAGAACTTGGCAGCTTTGGCCACGTGGTTCTGGTTTTAGAGTCAAGGATAGAAGAAAGGGGTTACAGAATCTCCATCCAAGACTAAGGAAAGCTGCTGAAGCTAGGCATGTGTCAAAAAAATAATTGGGACTTTGGATTTTTAAAAAATGCTGATACTATGATTGATTATGGGGACTGTTGAAGTTGAACTACATGCTTTTTGTGTTATGATATGATAAGCCTGTGGGAACCAGGGTGTAGAATGTGGTGGTTTGAATAAAAATGGCCCCCACAGGTGGATAGGGAGTGGCAGTATCAGGCGGCCTGGCTGGAGGAGATGTGGCTTTACTGGAGGAGGTGTGTCTCTAGGGGGTGCGCTTTGGGATCTCAGAAGCTCGGACCAGGCCATGGTTGTCAGTTCCTCTCCTGCTGCCTGGGGATCCAGATGCAGAACTCCCAGCCCCTCTGCAGCCCCTCTACAACGCCATGTTCACCACCATGATAATGAACTAAACCTCTGGTATCAGCCAGCCCCAAAGAAATGTTCTCTTTTTAAGAGTTGCCATGGTTGTGGTGTCTCTTTACAGCAATAGAAACCTATGTAAGACAGAAGAGTGGGCACCTAAGCTCCCCACACACCTGACAAGTCCATGTCCTCACTGTTCCCTGGGGTGTGTGTCTTGTGGCTCACAGGTGTCCTGGCAGAAGATTGTCTAGGATGGCACAGAGCAGAAGTTGTATCAAGTTCCAGAGTCAGGAACCGGGCTGAGAGGCTCCTTTCACTCCCCATGGAAACATTTCACGTTGCTTCTTTTTTTGCACCTACACGGACATTTTAACTACTTGTTTATCTTATTTTATGTGTATATGTGTGTGCCTGTGTGTATCTATGTGTACCGTGTGCTGCAGGGGCCCATGGAGGCCAGGAGAGGTCACTGGATCCCCTGGAACTGAAGAATGGCATGTTTCTGAGCCTCCATGTGTGTTCGGGGAACTGAACTCAGGTCCTCTGAAAGAGGGTAAGTGCTCTGATTGACTCATCAGTTCCTGCACAAACATTTTTAATATACTGTACATTTATATGTTTATGTAAAATTACATTTATGTGTTTCCATGTTATTGAAAGTTGCAAGACACACAAAGTTCCTGTTTGTCCTTCAGCAAGGAACCCTTCAGTTAGTAGCTCATATAGATATGGCGTGTTCACAGAACATCTAACAAATCTTTGCTGTTAAATATGTACTTTATTTGGGTTTCCCAATTCCTTAGCAATGTTTTTCAGTTCCAGATTTCACATTCCATTTAGCATATTCTTTTCAACAAATAATTGCGAGCTCTTTTTTAGGTAGCGTACACTCAGCACTCATCCTGTTTCCCTGCTTCGCAGTGCATCACGTATGGAGAGCACAATTTATTAAACCCCTCACCACAATGCTTTATTTTTAATTTTGACATTAAGTCTATGGCTGCAGTGCTTCCCGTTCTAAGGCAGCCAGGTTCTTGGCTGTGTGGACAGAGGCGGATCGTCCGAGGTAGCAGTTAGCACGTCCCATCGGCCCCCCGGAGCTACTTCAGATCTGTCTCAAGCTGTGTCTTGTTGAGTTCTTTAACATTAAAACCATTCTGTATCAAAGTCCAGGTATGTGGTGCACAGGATGGGGGGGGGGGTGATGCTCACCCAGAGAGAACAGCCGGAACCCTGGGGTGGCACTGGGCTTCAGCCCAGGGGGTGTGGCCCCAGCCCAGCTTTGGTTGGGTGGCCCCCGAGCTAAGGGCTGGCTCCTTGTTGAACAGGTGCCAGGACCCTGCTGTCTGCCTCCTTCACACTTATTCTCCTCTGGAGATGCTCCTTGCTTGGAGGTCAAAATCCACAGCTGCAGCCAAGTGCAGGCCACCAATTGCGCTAGAGAACCTGACAGCCAAGGACAGCTTTGACATTTTCAAATGGCCAAAAAAGATATCAAAAGAGAAAGTGTTGCATGACATAAAATATGAGAATCATATTTTAACATCCACAGACTTGTGACCTGGAATGCAGTGCTGTTCACTTACGAGAATATAGCCTATACCTGGCTGTTGCTGTGAGGGCTAGAAACAGCAGCTGTGGCAAGCCTCAGACTGCAGAACCATACATGAACACATGTGCACACGAGCGCACGCGCACACACACACAGAGAGAGAGAGAGAGAGAGAGAGAGGGAGAGGGAGAAAGAGAGAGAGAGATGACAGCCCACTACAGAAAAGCCCCTGACCTCTGCTTTTCAGAAATTGTCCCTCATAGAGGAACAAGAAAAGAGGCAGGATTAGAGAGCCATCTGAGTTTGGATAAAATGGGGGTACCTGAAGGCAAAGGTATCCCCTCACAGTTCTGGAGTCAAGACAGCTGAAATCAAAGGTGTCACAAGCTCTGGGGTGAACTCTCTGAGGTCCTTCTTGCTTCTGGAAAGGGTTCCATGCTCCCCTTGGCCCCATCTGCATATGTCTGGAATCTACCTCTGTACTTAACAGATGTCTTCTCTGCATCCCAAAGTTCCCCTGTCTTCCTAGGGTGTTCTCAGGGCCGCATCAACTCACAGTTACTCCGTGGGAAAAGGTACACGTCCCTCACAGACCGTGGTGCCGTGCTTGTGTGTGGCGTCTGTACATTCCCTTGCATTCTTCCCCCACCAGTCAGCAGGAGGAGGGCGTTCTTTGGCTCTACCTGGTGGAAGCCATATAGGCAAGCTTCTCAAAGTCTGGTTTTGTCCCAGCACATCTTGTCACCCAGTTCTCGACAGCAGCAAACGGCAGCAGTAGGCAATCAGTGATGCCTCCTCGTGCTGCGGTCCCTGCACAGACCTTGGGTATCACCACCAGTGGTCTTGGCAGCTGCCAGTGTTACAGAGTTCAGCCTGGGGTCCAAGCCCCTTCATCCTGAAGCTTCACAGCCCTCAGAGGTTCCTGTGACCACCACCCGCAGGTCCTGGCTTCTGACAGCCTTCTCTCAGCTGCTCCTCCCCATCTCTCACCATCTCCCTGCCTCCCTCCTTCTTCCCATCCTGTCCACTCTCAAACTAGTCAGCTATGTCCAAGGCTATAGCCAGCACCTTTTGGGGTACCACTCTGTACCAGGATATAAACTTGAGACTAGGGTCTTGTTTGGAATCTATTTGTGTCCAAATTTACCCATCCTATTGAGTTGGGAGAACACAAAGCACTTTGTGACTCAATTTTCTTGTTTGCAAATAGTCACATCCTGGTATATTGGGGGTAGGCACCTCCACACACTTTACCCGGGCACACCTCACACTTCTATCCCTCAAAGCTGTGGTCTGCTCAGCAACCCTCTAGTAGGGAGAACCATCTTAGAAGATTTATCAGCCGGGTGGTCCCCTATTTCCACACAGAGTTGTCCAAGATACTGAAGTCTCTGTAATTGTAGGCACGTGCACACATCACCCATGCCGGATCCCACCCTTCCTAGGGGAGTCCTCAGGGAGTGTCTGCGCCAAGATGCCATCCCTCCCAAGATGCCTATTCAGCGCCTGGGGCAGGGGATCACTCGGACACTGGTGACCTCTCCCGCCATCAAGGGCAGGATTGGGCAGATGGATGAGGTGCCTCACTGGATCACTCTCAGGCCGTGATGTCATACCAGCCAGGCCACACAGGCCCACAGGGTGCTGCTAGGCAGTTCAGAGACCTGTACTCATTCCTTCAGCTGCCAAGTAATAGTGCCCAGACCTCTGTCTGGCATTCCTTAAGCATCAACATAGGAGCTGCCAGTTCTTCTTTGTAGTGAATGTCAAGGCCAAAGGCTCAGGACAGTAGCCTGGCTCTGGAGATCAGAAACTGGGAACTGAGTGGTTTCCAGCCAGTCCATACATGATGATAGAGTGTGTGTGTGTGCGTGTGTGTGTGTGCGTGTGTGTGTGTGTGTGTGTGTGTGTGCGCGCGCGCGCGCGCGGCACACATGCCTGCCGCGCTCTCATGCGAGTGCCAGGGGGCTGGAAGGAGGTCTGTTTTGTATGGTGACTGTAGAAGCGTCTGAACAGCAGCTGGGAAGTGTGCCCAGTGCTTGTATGAGATCAAGCTGCCACTTAAGGCTGGAATTTGTTCAGCTACCCTACTGTCCACTCCACCACCACCATCCTTTCGGGCGGCCTGCAAGTGAGCAGACAGCACTGTGCTAGTTAGTTTTCTGTTGACTTGGCACAGGCTCAAGTCATTTGGTAGGAGAGGAGCTCAAGTGAGAGAATGCCTTCACAAGATTGGCCTATGGGAGAGCCTGCCGAACATTTCCCCACTGATGATTGCAGGGAGGGGGAGCTGCCCTGGGGAGTCCAGGGGTGTAGAGAAAACCAGGCTGATCAAGCCACTGAGAATCAGCCTTCGGTGGCTTCCTCTTCAGTTCCTGCCCCAGATTCCTGCCTTGATTTCTTTCTCTGACTTCTCTTCACAAAGGGCTGAAATCAGGGCTGAAAGAAACCGCTTCCTACCCTGGATACTTTCGGTCGTGGCACTTTATCAGAGCAATAGATTCCCCAAGACAAGCACTCAAGGAAAGACGTGATTAAACCTGAGGCTTCAACCCCAGGGAAGGTCCATTTGACCCTCCTCCTTAGAGAGCCAGAGGAGGAATGCTTGGACCAATCATATCTGCTCCATTTTGGACCAGTCACAGCCTCTTACTCTGCCTCCTAGCACCCATCATTCACTCAGAGTAAGGCTTGAATTTCAGAGCAATCATGTCCCTGCCTTACCATGTCACACTAGTCCTCCACTAGGACAAGTGCTTAGCTAGAAATGGTCCATAGAGGCTTGTACCTGCTTCAGACAGCCATGTTGGGAGCATGGTTTCAGGAGCCAAGATCAACTGTGATCTTTCACATAGCGGTCTCAAAGCAGCCATGGGCTGTTTGTTGGAGACAGATTGTGCTGGCACGGGGTGGGCTGGCTGGCTGTTAGACTGATGGTCGGTTTGCTCAGGCAGCTTGAACAGGAAAAGAGAGTCCAATAGCCGTTAATTAGAGTCAAATTGCCCCATTCTAGTGCCTTTGCTTACTTAGTTGCAGGAGTGCCTACACTATCAATATACATGGAACTTAGTATCATGGAAAGCGATGTTAAAGCTCTGCCCCTGCAGGGTGCCCAGGGAGACCCCTGGTCTGCCTTACTGTCGGTTGTCTTGGGGTTTTTCTAATACCTACCCCAGGGTAATATATGGTGGATTATGGTGTTTGGGGGATAATGACAAGAAGCGCTTGTTCATGCTCACTGCGGATGTGACTGGCTGCAGAGGGCCGGCTGCTCCAACACTGGGCCTACGACCAAGTCTCTAGCTAGGATGGTCTCATTTCAAGATTCTTCACTGAACTTCAAGGACTCTCCTTTCTAACCAGCATCCCTTCACAGTTCTGGGCACGGGGCAGGGATGCTCCTGGTGGCTGCTTTGTGACTGATGGGTAGGCAGCTTTGTCTCGGGTGGGTCCTGGGGACACTCTGCCCTTTAGCTCTGTGGTCACACTCTTTCCACAGCCCTGTAGCTGGGACAGTCAGTGACTCCTCCCTTTACTCTGCTCCTCTTTCCTGAGCGAAAGCTCTCTGCCAGGCTGGCAGCCCTGGGCTGAGCTGAGCTTGGCAGCACTACTCTCTAAGTCCCTATGCAGCAGAGTGGCAATAGTGATGTTCAGAGAGTTCCTGTGTCCTTCGGACATCCCATCTGTGGCATCTCACTCCGTACCGAGTCCTCCATCATCATCCCGCACCATGGGCGTGCAGTGAAGACACGTGGATGGGAGGAAACAGCCACGAGAAGGCTAACGCGTCACATCTCCCTGAAGTCTGCGCTGCTGAAAGGCACAGGTGGAAGAACCTTCTGGACCCTGGCGGTGTGAGGATGTGTGCACATACGCCTGTCCGTGCCTATCCTCTGACCACTGACTTCTGGAATGCCATCAGTCCCTCATCTGGAAAGCAGAATATAACCTTGACCTTTACTCCCCAAAGCAATGACAATCCAGGACAGACATCCATGCCCGCCTTCTCTCAGAGCCCAAGAGGACAGAGAGGAGCCAGAACAGCCCAGCGCGGCCCCAGTGGACAGGGTCAGGGCTTCTGTTTGCCTTATCTGCTCTCCCAGGCGCTGCGCTCTCTGCGGAAAGGCCACTCCCCAGCCAGGCAGGGCACTGAACCAGCTGCACACTCCTTCCTGTCTCCTGCCTTTTCTCCCCGAATGGACCATTCATCGCCTCCAGAAAGCCATTTAGCCAGGAAAGGAGCCTGTTACTGGCTGGGTAATAGAAAATCTGCCTGCTTCGCCTCATAGCTTTATATGCAAATTGCATTTAGATCGTTAAACCTGCTTTCCTCTCATCTTCCAGCAGGAATAGAAAACAGTTCAATTAACACACCAAACAAAGCTGAGCAAAGAAGGAGATGGGCCAGCTTTTGGATTCTTGGGTTCTTGTTCCTGGATCTGGGGAGGGATTGTTTACACTTCCCAGCAAGCCCCGGTGTTGCGGGAGGGCTGTTTGGAAGAAGGGCAGGGTGCTGGAGTGAGTCTTTCCCTGAGCACATCTGGGCTTGTGTCCGGCCTGGGATGTCTGTCCACTGGTGGTTTGGGAAGCCTAGGGTGGGTGGGTTTTGTGTTCCAGGTTCTTCAAGAATGTGTGAATTTGTTCATAGTCTCACCTGTGTGACCTGGGCCAACAGGCTCCCGGTGAGGCAGTTAGCTGAGCACCAGGAGTCCAGGACAGGTGATCTCACATCTCCAACTGCTTCCATTTTTTTGCCCCCATGTGGGAGTGCAGGAGGGCCAGGCACCCTTTCCACATCTCCAATGTCAGCTTTCAGATTCTTCATGGGAGATGCAGGCCAGCATCCAGGGCAGAGACCAAGAGAGGGGCCTTCTGGGAGTTGGTGAGACCAGGGCACATGCCCCACAGCCTCTCTTTTCCAACTGCCAAGGGCTGGGACTCTTCTTGTCATTTTGGGGGCTATTCTACACAACATGTTAGGAGAACCCCTGGACAACGCAGGAGTCCCATCAATATGAAGGACAGCACTGAAAAGCCCAGATTCCTGTGCGTGGCCCCAGCCCTCCTTCCTACCTCCATCCCCCTCCTTTATTTATTTAATGTAGCTCAAGAAGCAGCTTGGACAAGCAGGGAACAGAGGAGGCACTGAAGGAAAGGTGGGGGTGGCAGACGGCTTGCTGCAGCATGGACAGTGGACTTGGAGAGCACAGTCTGTGGAGTACCAGCTGAACGGACTGCCTTCTGCTTGCCCCATGCCCTCTCTTTCTACTGCCTCTCTCCGTGCACTGCCTCCTTCTGCACCTGGCTCAGGTGAGCAGAACAGCTGTCGGGTGCTAGGAGGCCTGACCTCTTGTCTACTCTGCGTCTCAGCCTCTCTCTCAAAAGCCAGCAATTGGATGCCAAGTCTCGGGCACTCTTCAGACAGCTGGGTTGATGCAGAACATCAGGAAGGGCTCCCAAATGTCCCCCACTCTGGTCTCAACTCCTCTGTTCTTTCCACAGCCCCATTAACATGTCAAACACTGGTAATTCCCAGTGTTGAGCAACATACCAGCTTGGCTCCTCGAAACTTTTCACACTTCCTCTTGGCATCCTCCCTTGCTGTTCATCCCAGCCTAGGCGTTTTCCCTGAGCTTAGCTTAGCAGGAGGCTTAGCACCATGTGCAGAGAGCCAAGCTGCAAGTGCTCGGGCTTCAGGCGCACTGCAGTGCTGCGCCTGCTTAACTCTGCCCGGAGCGACACAGTCCAGATGTGGGAGGGATGCGTCCCTGCCAAACTGCATCACAGACCACGAGGCTGGAAGGCCACAGAAGCAGCACACGCCACAGTAAGACTCGCTTTTCAACGTTTTGTGTCTGAGCTGTACAAATTTCTTTGAGCTTGCAGGTTCTGTTGGGGGATGGGGGAAAGATATCCTGGCTAGGGCTTGGTGACCCTGACTTTAATCATCATCCTGCTGAGTTCCCCGTGCTCCATCACCCACACCCAGCTTTCCCGCCCTCCTTACACTTCCTGCTGTGTTCCTGTCCCACTTCTATGGATCTGTGGGATGTGAACCTGTAGCCCCGTCTTCTGAACCGACCCAGCTTGACTCCTTACACTGCACCCCTCCCTACAGGGTGGTGGAACAGAGAATGGAGTCACTAACCACACATGTGACTGCTGTGCTGCTGCTGCCCTTGGGCTGCTGTGTGGCCCCTGGGAGTCAGGTTCCTTGACTATATGGTGCTTGGAGCTATGTTGGTGGAGAGAAGGATGGCAAGAAGCTGTAAGGGACACCGCCCTGCTCACTCACTGCAGAGCAGTCTCTGAAGTCCTCCATTCCTTGGAATGGCCTGCAGCCAGTCTAAAACCTGATGGCCATGCTAAGAGGTCACTGAGGTCAAGAAGTCTCTACTGCCTCCAAAGCTGTAGGCCTCTTTGCATTGGCTTAAAACACAATTTCACACATGCAAATGTTCCAGCTGCTGCCTGGGGACTGGAGATGGCTATAGAAGGCCACTTCACAGAGGGCCGCTATGACGTGGACCAACACACAAAAATTGATTATAAAAATATTTAAAACAGCATGAATTTTCTTTTTGAAACCCATCTCTATCCAGGCAGGCCTTGAACTCACCATGTAGCTAAGAGCTGTTTTAAACTTCTGGTCCTGAGTTCTGCTGTTACAGTCATGCAATACCATGTCCTATTGGCGTGGCGCAAGGGTCAGTGCATGCTAGGCACGAGGGTAAGCCCGCGAAGCCTCAATCCAGGCTGCTGTCCTCAAGTGGGAGTTTTGAGGATGGACAGCAGCCCGCTGTGATGTCTAATGCCTGTACGGAGTAAGCTGCCCGTTTTGACTGGACAAGAAGTTGTCTGTGTGTCAACCCGAGCCTGCTTTGAGGGAGACCTTGAAGATTCTTGATGGAGAGTGGTCCTGTCCCCAGCAAACTCTGCCAACAGCAGGTGGCTTTGACCACCCCTGAGAGGACACAGGGTGACGCTTAGAGTCTAGCAGAATGCCCCGACAACAGTAAGCCGCTGCAGTCAGAGAGCCCTGGACATACTTTCTTCAGGCTTGTGGACACCTTGGAGGAGATGGCCCTCCAGGCTGGTCACGTGGAGTCCTAGCCTTGGTCAAGGCCCCTCCTCGTGTCCCCCTAGTCTCAGTCTAGAATGAATGAATATGTGGAATGTTGGGCCATTGTCATCTCTCTGTGGGTCCTGAGAAAGCAAGCTATCTCCACGCCCTTGAGAAAGACCCCCACAGCCTGCTCTTCCTGCACAGGGCAGGCTGCTTCTGCATGGCCAGTATGGGAGGAGGGAAGACCTGCCTGTTTGCCCCACGGGTTTTCTCACACATATCTCAGCTCAGGGCCACGAGGCTATCAGGACGGTGACATCATCACACTCCTCCTGAGCAGCCTGTGGGAGGGAGGGCAGGTCCAGGAACCCAAGGTCAAATTCTTAGGAACCTGCCTCCACCAAGCCTGACCCCCTTGGGGCTCTTCTGGGAGTTCCATGTCCCTTTGGGGTTGTGACACTTCGCTTTGGACATGCTGAGCTCCAGGCCCAGCTCTCTGGGATTGGAGACCCAGTGGGAGGCAGTCAGGGTTGCTTGGCCACTCTGCCCTGAGTTGTAGGTTTATTGAAGTTCAGAGGAGGAACTCTGAGAACGGTGGGGAAAGATAGCTTTGGACTCCCTCGGTCTGGAAGAGTGAGGAGGCCCTGTTCTCACTCCGAGGCTGCACCCATCTTCTAGAACTCCCCTCTGCTAAAATTTCTCCCCACTCTGAGTACTGAATGGAGGGACTATGCAGTTCCACAGGCCTGCCCTGCCCCCTCTAATCTCAGCTACCAAAAGAAGTTTCCAGACTTTAGGTTGGTCATCTCCTATCTGGCCAGCAGCCAAAAGGACTCCTTTACCCAACAGAGAGGAGCAGCTGCTGGTTAGCCACAGGAAATGACTTCTTTGTTCATGAGCTGCAGCCTGGGTAGTACAAGAAGGGTGTGGAGGGGGTGGCCAGCAAAGAGGCCCTGGGGAGACTGAGGTTCTAATTGGCTGCTTTTCCTCATTAAATAGATACAACCTGGATCACGAGTACAACCGCATGGCCGGGAAGGATAGAGCTGGGCCAGCCCTGCCTGCCAGGAGCTGTGAACAATGCGCCGGTTTCCTGGCCTCTCAGAGGAGCCCATGCAATGCCCTCTCCACGGCCTCATGATGAGTGCAAATGAGCTGAGAGGCTGAGCATAGTGTCTGTGGCTCTTAGCGCCTCTTCCCACAGTGAGACCACAGAAGGAAATGATTCCCAGTTCCCCAGGAAGGTGCCGAAAAGATGAGATTTGCTGGCAGGAAAGGGATTCAGAATGGAGCCTGACCTGTGCAGCCAAGGGGCAGGCCTTTCAAATCCCAAAGTGGGTCCTGTGGGAACAGCCTGCCTTGAACAGAATGAAACATGAGAGAATGGGGAGGGGAAGGCTAGGCTCACAGTCCCAATTTCTTCATCTGTGTATTTTTCTGATCCCCTCCTAGTAGACCCCATCTGACTTGAGCAGAAATGAGTTGGAGTTCAGCCTACAGCCTGGCCCAAGGGTGTGTTTAGGGGACTGCAATGTCAAAGCCCCAACCTTGACCTCAATGAAACAGATCACACCACTGCTTTGAGAATGAGAAGAAGAACCATTCTCATGAGGGTCCTCGGGCTAGGAACTTAGGAGTCCTATGACTGCCCTGGGAAATGAGGGAAACACTCTCACTCCAGGTGGGATCAGGAAGCCCCACTGGGAGCAGTGTGTGGAGCGATGTTCAAATGTCTTAGCTGATCAGCACTCCTGAAAGAGAAGGGGCTCTCACTTCCACAGAGCCCTGTTTGTGTCGCTGTTGAACATTCTCTAATTCATTTGTCTCCCCTCCTGATTGTGTCAGCATCTCTGTCAGAGTAGGCAGCTGGAAGTTTGCTGAGCGATGGCTTTCTTCTTCATTTGCTAAGTTGGGGGGAAAGTCCCAACACCACAGTTTACAGAGCAGCCCAATGTGCTGACAGCTCCTTGAGGCACTGCTGGCCGCCTGGTGTGTGGATACCTTGTTGCGGAATATGGCCCTCTGAACAAAACAGCTGCCATCTTCTTCATACCATCTGAGACAGCTTGCCAGTGTCTGTCACAAGTGGACCTGTGGACTGTTGCCATCTCCTTGCAGACGGAAGGACTGGGGAAGTTCACTGGACTTTCACCTAAGATTCAAGCCTCTGCAGCCTTTTGAGTGAAACTCTGCCCCAGCTGCATCTGGTCCTCAGCGGTGCTGGAGTACACTGTTGGGAAGCTCGGCTGAGAGGGGCCCAGCCCACGTGGCCAGAGGGAAGCGCCCCCCCCTCTGGGTGAAACCACAGTGCGGCTGCATTGGGATCACCCACGTCCTGCCTGTGAACCATCACCCCATCCCTGTGAGGAAGACCGAGAAACTCACTGGGAGGGGTCGGCACTGTTCACATCTCCACATCCGACCTTGAAAGCCACAGCCTCACGGCATTCCCTCTGAACTTTCGCACAATGCACTCTGATCATATGCCAGCCTTCCCCAGTCTCCTCCTAGACCCACCCCTTCCCAACCCAATTCTGTGTCACTCTTCAAGAAATTCCCATCAAGCCCAGTTTGCATTGCCCGTATATTCTTTCATGTGTGGCCTTCCACCAGAGTGTGGCTGACTACCAGGGGTTACACTCTTAAAGAAAACTGACTCGCCCTCTCCTGTATCTATCGGTTGCCAATAGCCCCTCAGCCAGCCATGGGACCTCATGACACCCTCCCGCCTCCACGCTGGGCTTTGGTCCGCACATGCTGTCCTGACTGCTGTGTGTTCATAGCTGCCCTGTCGTCATTCGCCACGTCTGGCTCTTTGACTCTTTCCTTCTCTTATGCAGTAATCGCTGAGCTGGGAGAGGACGGTCTGCAGCAGATGCCCCACTGAGGGCTGAGCACACTGTAGTCCAGTGGTCACTGAACTTTGGCCCGTCACGGGTCTCTGTGTTGATCACCATAGTGCAAATAAAAGCTGCTTCAATGAGGGCTAGGAGACGCGTTGATCCTCTGTCAGATGTACAGCGTCCCCTCTGGAAACCCACGTCCGAACTGCTTTGTCTGATTCAACACACTGCCAAGACACAAGCTTACAGCTGGAACAGATCTGTTAAGAAAGAAACATGCTCCCCTGAGCGTCCACATCCACTTTCCCCAGATCTGAGCCCTTGTGTGGAAAAGCTGAAGAGGATGGAGAGAAGAGAACGACCCTGAGTCCCAGGCTCTCGAGGCTTGGGTCTGGTAAGGTGGCACACCTGGCCCAGCTCACCTGACAGGCGCATTGCAGCCCCAGGGCAGAGCATAAATGTGCTTCACAGAGTGTAACAGACGTGGTTACTGCAATCCAGGGCAAGGCTCAGGCTGAGAGGAGGAGCATTGTGTAAATGTCCAGAACGTGTAAAGGTCAGGGAGGGAGTTTGCCGCCTGCATGCCCCTCCCCCCATGGCTCCTTCCAGGCACCACGTCGCCTCTGTGTGGATACGTCTTTGCCAGTGGTGGAAGGCATTTCGGCTGGACCTGGCAAGGCCATTGGCAGAGCTGTCTTCCCTGATCCCCTGTGGGAAGAGAGACTTTCCTCGGATAGTCCTTTTGTGACATTCCGAGGGCGCCTTGAGGCAGCACAGCTTTCAGGGCAATGCCGTTTCCTGCCATTTTCACAACACTTCGAAGCTGTGAAAGCAGAAGACCCCGCTGTAAGACCTCTCCTTGTTCTTTGCTGTGGTGCCTTTCAGGATGGGGTGTGTGGGTGAAGAAATGCTGCCGGGAGGTAGCTGCTCTGTGAGGGCTGGGGCTGCCTCAGCACCTGTGACCTTTTCCGTCCTTCCCTGGAATGCGCTTCCATTTTGGGAGCTCCTGTCCTGCTTCTTAGCTCAGCCATCAGCTACTGCCAACCCAAAAGCCTGACAATAGTGCTGGGTCCTGGCTGCTCCTTGTGCAAACTCCCCAGCGTGCTGGGTAGTTTGGTCAACGGCTGCCAACCAGAGTCACCTGGTAAGAGAGGTGACGTCACCTCCACTAAAGAACAGGGTCCATCAGACTGGCTTGTTGGCATGTCAGGCATGTCATCGAGACTTTTACTTAATTGCCAATTGATGGACAATGGCCAGCAGTTTGGCCTGCAATGTGTAAGGAGCTGGCAGAGCAAGCCAGAGGAAGCAAACCAGGAAGCAGCATTCCTCCACCGAGTCTGCTTCCATCCCTGCCTTAGCTGTGAGCTGAAATAAACCCTTTCCTAAACAAGTCGCTTTCGGGTGACGGCGTTTATCCTAGCAACAGAAAAGTGCGCCAGGACAGGGTGCTGTGACAACTGCCAGGAACAGAACAGCCTAGACACAGGAACTGTGTCACTCCCATTCTGAAGGCTGCAAGGCCGAGACCAAGGTGCTGCAGCCCTCACTTTGGTGAGGACTGTTCTTCATCATTGGCTCTTAACTACATCTTTATACAGTGGATGGAAGAACAAGCTCTCAGCCTCTTTTACCAAAGAATCAATGTCAGTGTGCGTGTGTGCGTGCGTGTGTGTGTGTGTGTGTGTGTGTGAACCTGGGTTCCATTGGCCTGTAAACAAGCCTCAAGGGTCCCCAGTGCTGGGGACAGGTGTGCCATGCTACACCTGCCTTTTTCCCACGTGGGTGTTAGCTATCACTGTTTGTGTGCAGCGAGCACCTAGCTCACCAGTCCCACTGGTGGACCTTGCTCTCACGACCCAGTCACTTCCCCGAGGCCCTGTCTCCTGCAGCTCACACTGGGGTGAGTCTCTCAGCTCATGGACTTGGGAGCAGCATCTCCACTGCAGCCCTGCAGGTCGGGATGCTGGCTTCAAATGAAGGGGTCTGGACTGCACCCACTCAAGCCCAGGAGACACATTCCTATGCTTCAGGGCTGGGCCACACTTCAGCAGGAAGTCCTCAGGGGTGAGAGCAGGAAGGCTGGGTGGGAGAGAAGATGCTGCCTCTGCCAAGCAGGCCTGGGCATCCCATGACTTGCCTCCACACTCCTGAAGCTGTAGACAATAAACGGTGACACTTTTCACTCCTATGAGGATGAGTTGTAGAGGCCTAAATTAAACAGTGAAGTCATTAGCACATACGCAGACGCTGCCCACCTTCTTGAGCATGAGACTCAAAGGGAAAGACTCTCCTAGGACAAGAGGCTTCATCAGTGCTTCTGTCCTTTCACACGGACATAACAGGGCTGAGCTTAAACATGGTCACACTTGATATTCCTATCCTGCCCTCTCGTGTCCTTCAGAGCTGACCTTTGAGGCCAGGGTCTCATTTTAAAGATGCTGCTTGTACTAAGCAGTGTCTCTTCCATATAATGTAGCATGCAGCTGGCTCGCTTCAGATTTTAATTCCTATTCCTGATTGGGGCTTTGTGACCTACTGCACAGTTGCCTTGTGGAACTGAGCCTCTGTCACACAGACACTGACTCCTCAGTGCGCATGGAAGGACTGCCTCCTTGCAGTCAGGGCGCCCCTCCTCCACATGCAAAGCCCCTTTACCTAAGACTATTATGGTCCTAGGAAGGGGGAGTGTCCTCATGAGGTCTCTCAGGGGCTTGTGGCTAGCTGCTCCTCTTCACACCACTTTCCTGGGTGTCTCTGTTCTAATCTCTTCCTTTGTTATTTCATCCCTGGGATTGGAACCAGAGCCCTGCCAAAGCGCTAAGTGGCTCTGTCCCTGAGCCACACCCCTCAGCCTCTAATCTTCCTCTTTATAAGGGCCCCAGGTAGTTTGGTTTTAACACTGTGGATGTCCATTTCACAATGTGTATTGGTTACTTGTCTCATCCTCAAAAAATACCTGACAAGAGCAACTTCAGGCAGGAACGGTTCATTTCAATCACAAGTTCAAGACTGGGGCCCATCACGGTGAGGATGTGGAAGTACGGGCAACAGGTCGCAATGAGGTCACACTCAGGAAGCAGAGAGAGAAGGCTGGTGTTCAGCTCGCTCTCCCCTCTCTCTTCAGTCTGGGAGCCCAGCCGATGGCACGGTGCCAGCTATATTCTGGATGATAGGTGTCCCCACTTGGGTTGACAATTACCCATCATGCCTACTCACATCTCCAAAGACTCTCCAAATGTGACCCACTGTGAGGGGTGTGAGTTTAGACGCCACACACACATCTGTGGGACACAACTCTGAGGGCAACCTGCTGGTTCTTCTCAAAGGTTGAGCATCAGCTGATGGGTGTGGCTGGCTTCAGTGACAAGGACAGCCACGTTGTGTTCTGAGCCTTATCCTGGAGCACATGCCCACAGGGGGAGAAAAGCCTCTGCCCTGCACCACTGTGGGCATGGGAGAGCTCATACCCCAACGTTACCACCATCCTGTGGGCTCTCCTGGTACCCCAGTGGGCAGCAGGGTCCTTCTAGGCCGGTCTCTGTCCTTATACCCTGCCCCACACCCCCAGGAGAGCAGGGTACCCCTCTGCTGTGATCGTCTCCCACCTGGAGTCAGCCCCTTCTCCTCAGAGCCTATGCTTGCTAGAGGGATGCTGCTTAGGAACCAACACCTGTCTCTGTTTCCTTTTCTTCTCCTTCCAGGCTTTCTCTGGATCACACACATTTGAGGTAATCAATGAGGAGAATTTAGATTCTCCGAGTTCTTTCAACGAGGTTTTATTACAAGGCTGTTACAAAGGGATTAAAATGTCCTTGAGGCAACATTTGTCGCACAGAATCACATTAAAGGCAACAGTAACTTAGTATCTGGTGGAGAGCGGCAGTGACCCCTCCTGCCCCCAGCTCTCTCCACCCTGCAGAGGTCGCTGCAGAGACTGAACACACCTGAAAATCCTAAAGACGCTGACTGACCTCTTCATGTTTGGAGATCACAGAACATGCCAGGCTGGGGGTGAGAGTTCTGTGGCCATACAGGAGAGCCTGAAGAGGTTTTAGACAGACCAGAAAATAGGCGTGAGTTTTGATGGGATAAGCACACAGAAAATAGCCCTAATCTCCTGAATTAGCTTTTATCATTGCTATAAAAAAATCCTGATAAAAGCAATGTCAGGGAGGGAAGGTTTAATGTGGCTCACAGCTCAAGGATGCAGCCGGTCATGGCAGGAGACAGCGGGTCACACATCCAGTCCGGAAGCAGAGAGAGACGAACGCTGGTGCTCAGCTCACTTCCTCCTTTTTATCCGGTCCACGACCCTAACCCGTGGGATGATGCCACCCACGTTTGGTTAATCCAGCCTAGAAACTCCCTCACAGACACACCTACATCTTGGCCTCCGAGGCGATTCTAGGTCCTGTCAATTTAAATGACAGCCAAGAAAAACTGCCACAGCTCCTGATGGGGGTAGAGTTTGGATCACTAATGACGGCCCCTATGAGATGTCACTGTCAATAAGGTGGCACAGTCATTCTCCAAGATTACCTGTCGTGTCTTCAGGGTGGAGCTGCAGCCCACACTTCTCTCCACCCTGTCCTTGAAGAACAGCAGCGGTGTATACGTCAGAGTATACACATCAGGGAGCCCCGGGGCTAGCGGCCTCGGGGCCGGCGTGGGTACTGAGCCCGCACTCTGCGCCAGGCTTGCGCCACAGTGACATCCCATGGGAGCCAACCCACGGACACAAGCCTCACAAGTCCCAGGTGAAAATGCTCATCTGTCACTGGGCTGCCTGCTCCACCCTTTGGACGTCTTCTGGAGATGCAATTTTGTTACAGGTAGCCCTGGACAAAGGCGTTTTCAGTCTTCTTCTGCCATCAGTGTTTTGTCCTATGTCACTCTTGCCGTAGCTGGAGCTTCTTTCCTTTCTATTCTCCTACCTCAGAAGGGACTCCCGTGAATGGGGTCTCACTGTCAAGCAAAGCGGCAGAACTCAAAATCAATGGCCCAGAAGCGATTGTTTGTTTGTTTGTTTGTTTGTTTACACTGTATTTACTCATTATTGTATTCATGTGTGTGTATGTGTGTGAGTGTGTGTCCATGCTTGTTCACATGCACACAGCCACAATGTGTGTACAAGTAGAACAATTTTCT
Organism: Psammomys obesus; assembly: GCF_907164565.1. Lineage (NCBI taxonomy): Eukaryota > Metazoa > Chordata > Mammalia > Rodentia > Muridae > Psammomys > Psammomys obesus. The sequence continues at coordinate 2,432,163 of NW_026592710.1, read as the reverse complement.
GTAATCAGTTCTTTTCTTCCATCCTGGCTTATCAAGGACTGAACTCAGGTAGTCAGGGTTACACCCCAGAAAAATGCCATTACCTGCATCTTTCCATCCCCAAGAAGGTGCTGTGATCCCTGAGTGGGATCCAGGGTCCTTACACTGATACAGGGAACTGGGGGTCCCCCTACACTACTTAGAGAGCACTTGGTGAAAGCAACTGTCCTTCTGTCTGTCTGTCCCTCATGGAGGAAATGCAGCATTGGTTCTGCTCAGACTGGGGACCCTATTAAGCCTACCTTCCTTTTTCTATAATTGGGTCCTTCAGTCGGTTTTTCTAACAAGGTGTTTACTATAAAGAATTTGACTGGCCTTTGTCCCTGCTTCAGGAGGGGAGCTCTCAATCTTTGGAATGCCCCCAGTAATTGGAGCGTTTTTTCGTTATTCATGAGCCTCTTGGAGGCACTGGCTTATATGCTAATGAGTTGACTCTGGAGGGGCCTGGTCACAAAAACAGCCAGCTTCTCTTCCAGGCCTTGAGCCTGGAGGTTGAGTCCAATCACTTGGCTCAGGGCACACCTGCACCCTGCAACTCAGTCACACATAGGGATGCCGAGGAGGGTTACCTGCTTTGGTTTCCTCCCCCACCAAGTCCTGGGATAAACGGAGGATCCCTGATCAGGAAAACAAACATCACCTGCTCAAAGTGTGTTTTCAAGTGCTCAGAGTTTTCCTGGCTTCTCCAGCAGCTGCCAGCCCTAGATCTGGTGAGTGACAGGCACCAGAAATTTATCATGAGTTCTGTGACCTTGGGAGCAATCCATCATTGTCGGAGGAAGCCCACGGACTGCCGGCAAACTTCTTGTTTACGCTGTGTGTGTGTTATCAGCTTCCTGGCATCTGGCCTCAATATCAACATCCACGCTTGCCCATTCATCTCATTCCAGAGGTGTCTGAGACTTGAGCTTCCGAACATGACCATTTCACACACTCATGGTGATGACTATCCCTGTTACCATACCCACCTTATATCAGATAGCCCGGCGCGCTGCATGTGTATGTTAAAGGTACAGCTAGCTGCACACTTCAACTGATAACAGATGCTGTGCTTGTGTGCATTATTCTGTGATGTGTGCAGACTGCTTCTCTTTACGAATGGAAGGTTTGGTGTGGGAACCAAACCGAATGGCTAGAAGCCTCTGTGTGTGCCCAGGCCCTCTTGAGTAAGATGACATAGCACTGCATAGATGTCTGCGTCCTCTCCACGCACGTCTGCGTTGGTTGCAATACCTGATTCCATATAAGCACTGATGGATAAGTAGCTGTGGGGATGGATTTGGGCAAGTTTTCTGTCCCCTTTGATCTGTGGTTTGGAGAACCCCGGATGTAGAGCCCACAGATGAAGTGTGTGTGTGTGTGTGTGTGTGTGTGTGTAATTCTGGACTGCTCCGTCCTTTGCAGCTCTATCAACCCCACCTCATTTCTCCTATGTCCCCACTCTCTGCCCATGACAATGTTACCCACTAGCTAATGGCAGAAAGAGACAAACTGCTCCAGGCTCTACCCTGCCTTCCCCACTGTCACAGGGAAGCAAGGAAGGGGTCGGCTGGGCTTTGTACAAACGCAGTGGCTCGCTCTTGAAAATCTGAGCAGGGGAGAGAGACGAGTGATTTGCTGGCCCAGGGACCGGAAGGATCTGGATGGACATGGATGGAGATCAGCAGAGCAAGGTCCTAGGCAGAAAGGCCATGCACTACATGGCTCCCACCCTCCTTGTGTCCCCAGCCCCAGTCCTTGACACTGAAGTGATCTTCCATGGAGGCAGTGAAGAGAACAGGAAAAGCGGACTCATTCATCTTGGTGTCATATCCAGGCATGGTCAGAAAAGGGGTGGGATGGGAGGCAGAGGAGCAGACAGTCATCTGAGGGGCTCTGTAGCACTAGCATTGGCCTCTGTCTCCTGCCTCCTGCAATCCCATGTCCAGCAAATGCTCTGCTTTCCTAGGGCAAGAGGCAGAGAACCCCTGAATCTCAGGCCTCACCACTCGGAGAGCAGGGAGAGGCAGCCACCAGATGTCAGAACTGCAGAAAGCACCCACACCTAGATTTGGGGAGCCCCAGCATGAAATCCAACCACCCCCCCAGCTCTGCTGCAACCTCATATTACAAATGTGAGTGGCTGATGGTGCCCTGGAGCCCCAGACACATGTCAGAGTTCCTGATCTGCACTGGAGAATCCCATGAGCCTCCTCCAGCAGTCCCCCAGACGGTGTGCAGAGGACAGGTGTCACCAACTGACGTCTGAACAAGCTCATGGAGGCTACATGTGCCAGGCCCTCTGGTCAGCCAGCTGGGGATCTTCCACACGGGGCACCTACATCTAAGGCTCTCTGGAGGGGCTGACACCAGCTACCAGCTGATGCCTGGTGACTCAGGAGACCTTTCCGGACTCCAGACAATCTCTGCCTCAGAGCCTGTGAGCTGAGACGCCTGCCATGTTCTTACCCTTTCTTGGGATGGTAAACCTTCACTGTCAACTTGATAAGACGTCCAGTCACCCATGAAGTACTCCTCTGGGGGAGTGGGGGGCAGTGCAGGTGTGGGTCAGGGTGTTTCCAGAAAGGCTTCATTGAGGAGAGAAGACCCACCCTATGGGTAGACAGCAGCATTCCAGGCAGAGCACTAGCAGCTATCTCTCTCTGCTTCCTGACTGCGGGTACAGCTTGGCCAGCTGCCTCAGGCCCTGTTGCCATGATGGACTTTCCTTCAAACTGTGAAGCAAAATAAACCCTCCGTTCCTCAAGTCATCTTTTGTCATAGCAATGAGAATACAGTGCCTGGTGTACCTGTCTGCCTCTCACTGTCATCCCCGGCAGGTCATCTGTGCAGGTGTTGATTTATCTTCGTCAGGTCTGGATTTTTGTGGGGAGAAGACTTTAGCGCAATCTGAACATGCTCAGTGACTGGACAAAGAGAGGGTCACTGCCGTGTAAGAACGGCCAGTAGAGCAGCAGACACCTTAGAGAGCTTTGTGTCCCACTGCAGTCAGCCAGCCCGGCCGAAGCCGGTGTGAAGAAGGTGGTGGCCCCTGACATCAAGTGATGTGTGGCCAGGGTCTTCACAAAGAGACAGAGAATGTGCAGTGACAGAGCACCAAGTTCCTGAGGGCTTGTGCTCAGGAGAGAGAGCTGTATGATACGGGGAGACGAGTCCGGCTGGCATTTAAGAAAAGCAGGATATCTTTGAACGTAAGCCTCCTCACTGATGCACTCGGGAGATACTCTGGCTAATGTGTCCTTCGTTGTTGGTCTCACATTCGAATGGATGCGGATAAGAACATTCCTTTCTGGAGAGAGGCTCCTTAAGACACAGGATGTAAAGAAATGTACAATTCTTGGGGACTTGAACATTTCTGAAGCCTACAGGACTCACAAGCTGCCTCCCCAAGGTTGTAGAAGCAGGGATATATGCTGGGAAGAGGAGACCCTCTGACCTATCCATGTGCCTGTAAGCTCTCCAAGCAGCTTTAGGGGCACAGCTTTTGTGAATTGTTAGCTGTGCTTGGGTGGATCTTTTAGTGGCATGGCCATCTTTGTCTTCTATCCTCCTCTCAGTAACCCCTCACTCAGACCCCTGTAAGTAAACCCTAAACTCACCGGTTCACTAAGCTAGACTGTGGTGGAATAATTTGGTCTGTGGTCAGTGCTTGTCTGGGATAAACAAACTCCCCAGGAAAAGCCAATATGGGGGAATAGTATACCAGACTCAAAATACTCAGAATTCACCATGCAGGGTCTACAGTGTTCTTCTGTGAGAAGTCTATGTGTCCTCCTCCTTTGAAATTGACATGAGGTAAAAAAAAATGTGATGCCTGATCCAGGGAAGGGTACCCATCCTACAGCCTCTGATGGGCTACTTTATACAGATGCCATTAGCCATCTTACAGTCCAGACCTTTCAACTTTCTTCCCAGAATCCTACTGGTCTGGGGTCAGAACTCTGTTCTCCATGTCAAGGAGATGAGCTCTGGTGGATTGAACATACAAGGCACATTCAAGCTAAGCTGCCCTCTAGGTCCTCTCACTGGCCCTTACTGTGTCTCAGGTGTCCAGGGCTGGGCACCACGATTGTCTGGCATCCGTCTGTCCCCAGTGTCAGGTGACAGAAGGCTAGGAGTATGATCATAGACCCAAGTCAGGGGTGTGGACCCACTGAGCCCACCCACGCTGAGCTCCCCAGAGAACACACTCAGGAAGCTGAGGAACCTGTATCTCACCACAGCCAGCCTCCTCTCTCCTGTCAGGTTCCCATCTGGGGACTCATTCTTGGTGAATAGCTTCATCATGCTGCCAGGGCCTGAGAAGGAAAGCGGGCAGAACTCATTTGCAGCTTGCTATGCTCCAGTTATTGGATTTTCCCAGCTTGCTGCTTTTGATGGATGAGCGCAGAAGGATCTTGGGGGGAAGACAAAGGAGGGAGTTCTGCTGGTAGCGTGGCCATTGCCGGTTCACCTTCCCGGAAGTTGTGACGGCACAGTGGTGGCAGCTGAACCTGGTCTGTTGAGGGTGGTGACCACAGGCCAGTATCCATGTTGAGTGAGGGCTCTGTCATTACAGTCCCTGATGCTTCAGGAGCCAGCTGGGGAGCAGCCCACATAGGCAGAGGCATCAGCCACAAGTCCACACCTCAGGCCACCACCTGGACACTGACCATTCCTGACTCCTTTTTGTGTTCTCAGGCTGCTGAGCTGGAGGACCAGACCATAGTCACCCTTCTATCAGGGATGCATTTGGGAGTTGGGGAGCAACAGGGAGGGGCTCAGAAGCTTCATGCTGATGAAAGGAGACAGTACCTGGGACCGCCTTGTACTTTTGTAGAATCCTGGAAACTGGGCCTTTCAGCCATATCATACATGGTCAGGCCCCCTGAGACCACAACCAGTTGTCTCCATCTGAGACCGGTCTCTTCATAGACTCGGGTACATGTGTGCTTCAGTCCACGTGGAGTTCCATGGAGCTTCTCATGAGGCCTCAAGCCTGCCATTCAGTGTGCTCCCTGAAGAGGTCCAGCCCTTCACCAGCACCCCCTCCATCAGACCTGAGCCTGCTGTTATTCCAGACTCTGTATTAAAGTGCTGTCCGTCTGTGGGTGTGACCCTTCCAAAGATGACCAAGCACCCGCCCCCACTGCCACATCCTCCTCTGCCTGAGCGTTGTCTCACCACAGACCTCCTCTTGCTGGTCACACCTCATCTTCCCTTGATGCTTTGGGCCTCAGCAATGGCACAGTGGGAACAAGCTCAAGCTGTTCACTCTTCCCTCCCCACTCATCCGGGCAAGTGACTCTACCCCTTACTTCCTCTACAGCAGGGGTAGCCTGCTCCCAGCCATGAGGAGACAGGAAGATGCAGGAATCCAGTCCTGGAAATGAGGCCATCCTCCATTTCTCCTCCTCCTTACGCTAGCGCAGGGGCGCATGCATGTGAACAAGCAGTCTAGTCAAGCCTGTCCAGACAGCAGAGTGTCAGGGCTCCTGGGCCACAGACAGGACACTGGATATGAAGGCTGCGCTTGTCAGCTCAGCAGGGTTCAGACTCACCAAAGAGGCACCTCTGAGGTTGTTTCCAGAGAGCGCCCATGTACACAGCTGCCTCATGCTCCTGCTGCTGGGACCCCCACCACCACAGTGAAGGTGGGGCAAAATCATCCCTTACCCCTTAGCCTGATTCCATCAGGCATTTTATCGCAGCAATAAGACAAGTACTCAGCATGGACAATTGGTTTCAAAGAGTGGACATTTTCTGTGACGGATCTATCTATCGGCAGGGTTTGTTGGCTTTGGCAGCCGGGTGGCCGGAAGAATGTGGAGGAGTTTGGAGTTTTCGAGGCTCTTAAGGGGTCACACTAGTGCGAGTTGGAGGGCCAAGATGCTGAGAGAATCATGAGTAGCGGCCGCAAAGGTCGCAAGGTTTCAGAAAGCAGTGAAGGCTCTGCTGGGGACAGGATTGAAAACCTTCGTGCTACATTCTGGTGAAGGACATGGCTTCCTTCCGACTGTGTCCTGAAAACTGGAGCGAGCCTAAATTCAAAAGTGACGGATTTGTTTGTTAAGTACAAGAAATTTCAAAACATAATTGAATAATTGCCATAATTCCATATCACTGCTTTTATGTAAGTTTAGAGAGAGAGAGAGAGAGAGAGAGAGCAGCAACAGAGGAGAGGGTCATGAAAGATAGCGTGTGAGGAGAGAGAATGAGGCTAACATGGCCCATAAAAAGGGTCCAGAGAAGGATACTGTGACTGTTGAATAACTTATTGCCATTAAAGAAAGGCTCCCTGCTCTGGGCCAGGAAGACAGGTGAGGCTGAGACCCAATCGAAGGCTCCAGCCTGCAAGCACAGAAATTCCTTTGAAAGGAGAGATACTGGGTTGAGAATATCTTAGAAGGGGTTCCCCACTGGAAAACTAGTCAGGATTCAGTCACCAAGTAGCACAGAGACCCCTACAGCTGGGGAGAAGTTGGCCAGATTCTGTCCTGGGGCAACAGCATAACTCAGCAGTGACATGATATCCACAAGGCAAGGAATAAAGCCAAAGAGTTACAGAGTGTGGGGGTTTGCCCAAGTTTCCAGAAAGCCGTTGTGCTGGCTAGTGTTTGGTCAGCTTGACAAAAGCTAGGGTCATCTGGCAAGAGGGAACCTCAACTGAGGAAATGCCTCTATTGGATTGGCCTGTAGGCAAGCTTATGGGAGGGGCATCTTGATTAATGATGGATGAGAAAGAGTCCAGCCCACTGTGAATGGTTCCCCCATTGGACAGATGGCCTGGGCTGTATAAGAAGCTTTAACTAAGCAAGCCACTAATGCAGCCAGTAAGCTTCCACACGGACTCTGCTGCAGGTCCTGCCTTCAGGTTTCTGCCCTGACTTCCCTTCATGGTGAACTGTGATACTTAAGCCAAGTGAACCCCTTCCTATCCAAGTTGCTTCAGTCATGGTCTCTACCACAGGGTCATGGAGTATTGTTCCAGGGTTAGGGAAAGCTGCTAAGGTCAGGCAACATGTGTCATGGTTTTACTCCTTCCAGGGACTCTTGAGAGGTCACTGTACTGAGCCGGAAGTGTGAACCCCAAGTTTCAACAAAGGCCTCACAATCTTAGACGTGTCAGGATTATGGAGTACATGGTGAGGGGATGTGAAGGTACAGGGTCGTCTGTTTGAGACAGGTCTCTGCTGGGTAGCAGAGCTGAAGGACACGGCGGATGACTCCCGAAGCTGACAGGTCCTATTCAGAGCTGCAGAGGGAAGGAGGCCCTGACTGTCATGGCTTGGAGTTGTGCCCTGATTCTGTGAGGTAGTAACAATTTGTATTTTTGTTTTGGTTTGGTTTTGGTTGGTTGGTTTTTCAAGACAGGGTTTCTCTGTGTAGGCTTGGCTGTCCTGGATTTACTTTGTAGACCAGGCTGGCCTCCTAACTCACAGAGATCCACCTGCTTCTGCCTCCTGAGTGCTGGGATGAAAGGCATGCACCACACCCAGCGAAAAATTTACATTTAAAGCCGTTCTTTGGATCTTTTCATTAGAGTAAATACAGGAGATCGCCCAGCCTGTCTATATCAGATGGCCAGGTCTATACAGGCAGGGACAAAGACTTCCTGTCTGTCCCTGCTGCCTGGGACTGTGGGGCAGCCCCTGCAGCCCCATGCTGAGATCTGTCAGGGCAACCCAGATGCTGTAACGCAGGTGAGAAGGTTGTCTCAGGCCTGCAGTCTGACAATGGCCTGAGGCTGGCAGGGCTTGCTGAGGAAATCCCCTCCCCAACAAAGGTGAGTCCTGCAATGGGCCACCTGGGTGGAGACTCAGATGCCAAGCTGGAGGCTAGTGAGTGCCTCCACTGAAGCCCTTAGCTCTGGGCCTATAGTCTCAAGGTCCTGAGGCTGATACTTTGTCTTGGAAAGCAGGAGGGAGTGGGGTCTGTGAGAAGGACCCCATGGAGGGGTTGGATAGAAGGGAGTCCAGGCCCTGCCCCACCCAGGCTGGGTCATCTTCCTGATTATTAATGGCTCTCAGGTATGCAGATCAGTATTGGTTAGTATATCCACAGAAGTGTGCAACCTCCAACCCCCATCTTGGAGCTCCAAAGAACTGGAACCTCTGGCCTGTGCACGTGAACTACGGTGTGATGTCTACTCCTTCGGTGTCCCCTGCACTTCCCTGAGAGAAGGAGGCATGCAGGAGGTGTGGACCTCTCCACCCTGCCCTTCACCCCACCCCACAGGAGGGAGGGCACTGGGAGGCAGGGGGCAGACAACGTGAAGGTGGACAGGACGGGTGTGCAGGACAGTAGGATTGTGTAGGTCTCCAAACCAGACACACACCCCCTTTGGCAGCCTTCAAGGTATTGCTATAAATAGCCCCCTTTTCCTCTTCACCCCTCAGACGGTCCAGTTGAGCTTGCACGTGAGTTTGCGGATACCTCAGCTCTTCCTGAAGTGTTGCCCTCTGTGTCCCCTACACCTACCTTGTTCAGCTGGGGCTGAGCCTCTTCAGAGCCCCGGAGCAATCTGTTGCCATAACAACCCCTCTCCCACTCCAGAACACTCCTGGACCTGCCTTCTTCAGCGGCTGTTTCTCAGGGGACTTTACAAAGTGCTTTCTGAGAAAGGAGAAAGGCAGGCAAGGCCTCCAGTGCTCTGTCCTTGAGACAGTGAAGACCCGGCCTGCAGCCCACCCCACCTGGGGACAGCCTTCAAGATCAGCTCAGCTCCTCTCTGAGCCTGGTGTTGATTGCTCCATGTTCCTGGACCCTGCTTAGCTGTGGTTGTGCTGTCTGGGGACTCTGGAAAAGCAGACTTTGGCATCATCCCCTGGGCAACCAAGGCCCTGAGAGACATAGACATCTCAGGCCATAAAAGGGGCATGGAACTGTCCAGGTATAAACCAGGGCCCAGATCTTGAGGACTGTCTCCTGTCTGGGTGGACTGCCTTGGTGTGGTTACCTGTTCTTTGAGCATGTCCCCAAAGGTGCATGCCGTAGGGGCTCAGTGTGGCCGTATAGGGAGGCAACACCGTGAGGAGACTGGGCCTGTGAAAAGCCTTACATCAGCTGAGGGTCCGACCAGCAGAAGGATGGTGTGACTGTGAGCGCCACACAAAGCCTCCCCGGCCTGCTGTGGGGGGTGTGGATTCTTCCTGACCCACCACTTCTGACCTTCTGCCTAGGGTGTAGTCTGTCCTTGTGTCAAGCCCTTGGCCTCTTCTTTGGGCATAATCTCTGGTAAGCCTACACTCTTACCATTGTGACAGTCTCCATGGGATCCTCAGCAGAGCTGGAAGCAATTGCCGCTGCAGCCTGATGGAATTTGAATCTTCAGTCCATTGAGTTAAATAAACTTCCTTGTCTGCCTCAGGAATTTCATTACAGTCACTAACACATCCCTGCTAGGGCTTGTGGGAGACACAAGCCATTCTAAACCAGTAGGCAACTCCAGTTGCCATGGTCAGGACCAACCAAGAAGGACTTCCTGTCTGCTCAGAAGGAAACACAGAAAGTCAGAGAGTCTGGACTATTCTGTGAGCAGGGAAATCCCATGAGCCTCTGCTGTGATGCTCAGGCAACAGTGGCAATCAAGTGTCACTTCTGTGGCCTCTCAGAAGGAAGCCGGTTTGTTCGGGAAGATCCCACGGACATCCTTGTCTCTGTTGCCCACCTTCCACTAACTGTATAACCTTTGTTTCGCCTGTGGGTAAGGCTTGGCCAAGGCTGGTATGTTTATTTGAAATATCCAGCTGTCCATGCCTGTGTTTTATTCACAAGTCAATCCTGAGTTTTAAGCAGACTGCCAACAGCTGAGACTGTACAGCAAGGTTGACTTGAAAGCTCTCCAGGCTCCTCAGAGAAAGTCAAGGCCCAAGGAGCCGGCTCCTGCAGCAATGCCTTTGAAGCGGAAACTGCTCCTTCAGAGCTATCAATGCTGTCCCTGGCCTGTCCTGCACAGTTCTATCACCGTGCTGTGTGAACATAAAAATTAAACATGAGAGTTGAGTCTGCTAAACAAGTTTCACATACGTAGATCAAATGATGGCAGACAGACTCAAGGAAGAGCACCAGCTGGAGCCGGAGGGGAGGCCTCTTCCAGGTCCTGGAGTGGAAGGAGAATGGCCTAAATAGTGACAGGCCAGCATCCTGATCCACTCAGCCAATGGTGCCTCCTCTGTTGCTGTGCATTCTGGGTAATGGGGGAAGGGGCAGACAAGGGCAATAACAAATGAGAATGGTGGCAAGGAGATGGCTCCATTGGTAAAGTGCTTGCTTTGTCAACGTGAGGCCCTGAGCCCCCAAACCCACATTTTGTGTAACACACACACACACAGAGAGAGAGAGAGAGAGAGAGAGAGAGAGAGAGAGAGACCAACTCAGGGGAACCTGGCCATATGCCCTCCCTTTCAGTCCCTCAGATAACGCCTTGGCACGCACTGTCTCCTCTGACCGCAGGGTAGAGCAGGGTACAATGGAGGTGACTGCTCCACCTCTGCTGACTGGAGCGTGGAGCCTGGGCTCTCCAGAGCTAGGGCGCAGGACTAAGCCACTCAGTCATTACTCGTGAGCACAGCTTAGACCCAGGAGTCCCCTCCCAGCCCAGCCCACTGTGGCTGCTGCAGAATTTGCTGTGGAGTGCCCTCCCGCTTTGAGAGTGCTACAGCTGATTGTTCCTACACCCACTCTGGGCCGCTAGGACAGGCTTTCCCTCCCTGTGGCCCACTTCATGCTGAAGACCAGAACCTTCAACTGTGCTCCTTGGACAAACCGGCCTCACTCTAACGCTCTGAGCTCCTGAACCCAGGGGAACCCTGTGTGTGGTCCCAGGGCACTTGGAAAAGGAGTGTGAAGTGAGCCCCAGAGGAGGCATGAAAAGAAGGGAGGGTTGAGTCTGAGGGCACAAGGAGGGCGGGGCCTGTGGTGGGAAGCAGTTCCCATTGGTTCCCTGGGTTCCTGTAACTGAAAGGACAGCTCCCATTGGTTTCCTGAAGTGGTTCATTTTGCACTTAGCAGAATTAAGGAGGTAAAGGAGACTGCTCCCTTACAAGGGGATTAAAAAAAAAAAAGAATACTTACGGAGGTTCTGGATCGTCAAAAGACCACGCCGGAATGCTGAGGTGGCCCCGTCAAGGAAAGCAGATGCTCCCGAGCTGCAAAGAGTGAGGTGCCTCAGCCAGGAAGAGCGGAAGTGCCCCAGCCAGGGACAGTGGAGCTGTCCCAGCCAGGGAGAACCGAGGTGAAAGTAGAGATGGCCCAGCCAGGGAGAGCGGAAGTGCCCAGCTAGGGAGCAGGCTCTGCTGAAGAAGACTGAAGCCACCACAGTAGAATCCGCGGATCTCCTTCATACCAGCCATCCTAAGGAGAGACACTGGGACTACATGAGGCCGCTGAAGGTGTGTGGCTCTGTGGATGAGAAGTCCAACCCGGCTCCCAGGCTACCTGCACACAGCCCTGCCCCAGCCTGTGCTCTCCATCCTTGGAGAGGTGGCAGCGTGTTGACCTTCTTGGGCTTATGCACAGTGAGGTCAGAAATGGCTCCGGAGCACCTGGCCTCTGACAAAGCCTGACACAGTGTCCCAGAGGGGACATAGGGGCTGATCAACTGTAGCACTTTCAAAAAGTGAGGACACGCTTCAAAGCAAAATCCTGCTGCAAACATGAGTGCCAGAACCGTGCTGAAGCTGTGTGACAAAGCTGTCAGCAAAGGGCTTGCCGCAGAAGCCTTGGAGCCTGAGCTGAGCTCCAGAGCCCGTGCAAAAGCTGGGGAGATGGCATGCACATGCCATTCCAGTGCTGGAGGTCAGGGGTGGGGAGTCAGAGTCAGATGCATTCCCTAGGGCTCAGTGGTCAGCCAGCTAATCCTACTGGGTGAGCACCAGGCTCAGTGAGAGTTCCTGTCTCAAAAAAAAAAAAAAAAAAAAAAAAAAAAAAGGCACACAGCTTCTTGACACTTGAGGTTGGCTTCTGGCTTCCACATACATAGGCCCTTATACCTAAACACACACATGTAACACACACATACACACACACACTCACAGGCAAGCTATGCACATGGGCCGAACAGCACATGACTCAGCTGGCAGAAGAGAGCAGAGTTTCTGATGGTGGCACGATAAAGAGGGCCAGGAACTTTGCTCCTCCCATGGAGAGACAGAGCCTGGTTTCCTGTCCTTGGACCGCTGGTCCCCACAGGCCCACTGGCTGCGTGGAACACAGAGTGACATTCTGTGCTTTCCAGGCAGCATTATTCTGAGCCTCACAGCCGCTGCCTGGGCCTCCGGGAAAGCTCACTTTGGGGAGAACTGCCCGCAGGAAAGCTGGGTGCCGTGTCTTGTGGGCACTGTGTCCTATATGCAGTGGGAAACACATGCCTATAAGAGGCCCTGAGGACAGACACAGACAACAATGGCGGAAAGCCGGGGTCATGGCCATGTGACCGGGAGGCCCTGCCAACCCTACTCACCGAGGCACATCTCCTTGGAGTCCTCTAGAGTCAAGTGCAAAGCTGAAGAAACTGAGGATGTGCTCTCCTGCCCACCTGGAACATCTACACACTTGACTCCGAGGTGAAAGAACCAGAGCTGTAGCCCAGACTCCAGCAGTGCTCAGGTGGGTAGGAGAATCAGCTCAAAAGTGCATCAACAGCGTGCCAGCCCCAGCCCCAGCCCTGCAAATGCCATGCTTCCAGGAGTGCAGCCCGGGAAAGTTCAAGGTAATAATATCAGCACTCACTCCCTCTCTTTCTTCTGACATTTTATTGCAAAGTGAAATCAGATGGGTATATTTAGTTCCTTTTGTTAGGGAGCGTTTCACAGGTGCTTCTGTGTGGCTGTCATTAGCATCGGGTATGCAAATATGGAAATTGCTGAGTCATGCCCCTGACTGACAGGCGACATTTCCCTCTCCAAGACGCAGCATCTTCATAGTGGGGCTCCTGCCTTGAGTTCTGGAGTTTGGTTCCGGCAGAACCCTCCTCTGCTGGGGTTCATAAGGGAACCTCACTTCTTCCTGTCAGTGAATGAGTGCTACTGACTTTATAAAAGCTCCGTACCTCAACCAGGTCTGTGTTCTCCATCACATGACACTCGTGGGAACCAATAATGTCTGTAGTCTTAGCCACGTGACATTTCTTGGAGCCAATGGAGATACTCGGCTCAGTCACATGACTCCTCTGGTCCCCAGTGACAACCTTTTCGGTCATGTGAGACACTGAGAGTCTATGACTGTTATTATCTTGGCCATGTGTCCCTTCCATGACCCAGTGTGGCTATCCTCGCAGTCGCATGGCCTCCTGGGACCACGGGCAAGCTTGGTTCCAGCTCAGGCAGCTTTTCCCAGGAGCACAGGCTATGGAGGATGTCCTGGCTGCATTTGCAGCCCCGAGTGACTCCATGTCATTCACTGTCTGGAGCAGTGGACAGTCTAGCTCTTAGCAGTGTGGCTCCCTGTGAACTGGGTCATGCTGGCTTCCAGCTGGCAAGTGCCATATGCTGCAGGCCTCCTGACATCCCTCTGTCAGCTTCTTGTCTCTGTGGCTTTCTTATCATTTTTAATGCATGCTCCTTGGAGAATCACCTTGCTCAGCTTCAAGCTGAATTCCTGGTGTCCCCACAGAGGAGGAAGTGACAGAGCATTGAAGCTCCAGCCGTCGTCCTGTCTCTTCCCTGCCAATTAAAACCACTGGAAGCGAGTCAGAGGTTTTGGCTTCCACCATCACACACTCCAGCCGTCCCGTGCTAGGCAGCAAGTGGACGGGGCTTTTCTTCCAAATGAGACCTGCTGAGTATCTGAAGAGCAGGCAATAGTGCCCTGGGCCCTGGATCTCAGTGGCAGAAGGAGAGGTGGGGTCATCCTCTGTTCTGCATGAGTTCTGGGGCACACATCCAGCAAACGGTTGAGCCCACGGCAGCTCAGTACAGACAGCACAGAGCACAGCACCAGAAGAGAGGCCAGGCGCTCACGGTGTGTACAGCTTCACTGTTAGCTTGATGGGGTTTAGCACCGACATGGAGACAAACCTCTGGCCGTGTCTGTGAGGTGTCACTTACACTGGAGTTCATTAAGGTGGGAAGATCATCCTAAACGCTGGCTGCATAAAAACAAAGGGAGCTGACAGCTGTCATTCATCTCTCTCTGCTTCCCAACTGTAGATGCCGTGTTTTCCCCAACATGATGGAGCGGACCCCAGGCCAGTGAGCCAAAGTAAACCTTTCTTTCTGAAGTTGCTTGCATCAGGAATTTTGTCAAAGTGACTAGAAAAATAACGAGTACAGTTTGCTGATTGTTTGGAGTGCAGCTTTCCAGGGAAGGGCCGTTTCCACCTCTCCCTGCCTTCCCACGGTGTCTCCTGGGGCTCTGTGTGCAGAGAGCAAAGAGTAGTTTCTGAAGAACTTGGTGACACATTCGTTAGGAGCTACAGTTGTCCCCCACTGTTCCCAGGGGCCTGTTCACCCCACAGCAGATTGGAGAAGCCAGCATGCATCATGATCTTCCTTTGCATATCTCTCCAAGATCGAGTTTACTCCACCAGTTACACATGGTAAGAGCTGACAGCCACAATGAATGGAGGGATAGAACAATGACAGTAATGTACTGAGGTAGAAGTCACGAAACCACCCCCCGTTTACCTGCTGGACTGCACAGACCGCGGGAGTTGAAGCCAGGAAAAGCAGGGCTCGCTGTGGTAGCAAGCAAGCACGCACACATTCACACACAGGAATACACACACACATACACACACACATACACACACACATATCAGGAAATGCCCCCCCTGCTGCTGGGCCTTTGTTTACCAAGCTTGTTTCAGACGTCAGTCATCTCAATGGATGGGACACTAATGTTTTTACTTTCTCATACGTGAGGTGACAAGAGCTTTAAAACGTTAATGACTTGGCAGCGTCCCACAAAAGGAACCAACAGGACTCAGCCCAGGGCTGATGGAGACAAGGCTGGTGTCTGCTCGCCCCCACCCCATGTATTCTGTCACAGCAAAAGAAAGCTGACTGGCGTACAATGACAACAGCTTCTCTCTCTGCGTTAGCGCCAGTCGGAGTCCGATAAAAACTGGGCCGTCGGGAATACAAACAGTGCCTCCTTATACACTTCCTTCAAACTAATGTGTCCAGTGAAATCGTTCAGAGACACGGGCCCCGAGGCAGTAGTTTAAAATAGTTTGTAATTTATATTAATCACATGCAAACCATGTTCCTAAAATGTTAAGAAACAATTGAGTCTTTTTCATAATTTAAACAATGCCCCCGAAACTCTTTTCAACATGATTTGCTTTGCAAAATACCTCTTCCCAAGTCATTTTATAAGAAACTTGACCCCCCCACACACACACTGCTGTTATTTCCTAGTGAATTCCACTCCTCCTTCCTCCTTGTGGGGCTCCTTGTTTGGCTTCATCACCCTCTGTGGAACCCTGTTGCTCCTGGGTGAAGCCACAGAGTTCCCACAGTGCAGGACTCATGACGGACCACTGAATTTGTCACAGTGTACAAGCCAGAGGGTCTGCCGGCACGGCCCTGCCGGAGTCTGCGAATTTATATCCCAGCACGCATACACACATGCTTGTATAAGTCTCTGTATCTGTGGTCTGTCCATGTGCATAGGAATGATTATGCACACGTGTATCCTGTGTATGTATGTATGTATGTATGTATGTATGTATGTATGTATTCTCCTTAAGATGCTCTGAGCTCCATCTGCTGAGAAGGTGACTCAGACCTACGTGAGGTGACATGGCTCAGGGGTGGGGCTGATGTCCCTACAGCTTGGTTCATTCACAGTGAGCTGGAGGAGCTGGCTCCAAAAGGAAGGTTCCTGGGGTCGGGAGATGGCTCAGTGGGCACAGGGCTTGCTGCACAAGCATGAAGCCAGAGTTAGGGTCCCCACAAAAGCGGGTACAGTGGAACAGGCCTGTCACCCCAGTGCTGCAGAGGCAAGGACAGACGGACGCATCCCTCCTGGGCTAGCTCAAGTCATGAGCTCCAGACTTAGTGAAATACCTCATCTCAAAAAAGGGAAACAAAAAGTGAGGAGAGACTCCCACACAGACACACAGTCCCAACCGCACTGCTTTGATCATTACACGTCAACACTTATCAGATAAACCATCACTCTGCAGCCCATGAACAAGAATAGTTGTCGTACTTCAATCAAATATTCATGACGTTTCTTGGAAAGGAAAACCACCACTTTCCCTGAACCTTGAAAAATAAGGAGCAGAGTTCCTCAGTCTTTACTCATAGAAGACCTGAGCCAGCTCTGAGGAACTGCACCCAGCCCCGAACCCTGAGAAGGACAAAGAACATTTAACCATGAGCCTTGACAAAGGAGAAATGGCCCAAAACCAAACAGCACACACACACACACACACACACAAAGCCTGCAGAGAAGCTGATGCTCTTCTGCTCAGGATCCCAGGAGACTGGGTCTCATCTCACCATGTCCAAATCTCTCAGGTTATCTGTGATTGAATAGCTACAGATAACTCCCCTCCCCCTGCTGCCGCCCGTCTGTTCTGGGAAGAGTGATAAAAGAAGGATTTAATTAAATTTTCATATTTAATTTTCTTCTTTCACTTTTACTGTCTTTTTGCTCGAAACACGCTGTTCTCGGGGAGCTGAGAAGTTACTCAGGAGAGCAGAACTCAGTGGGATCTGAGAGAAACAGAGCCCTTACGGGTTTTCTTGAAAGAGGCCGGACCGCCCATCTTTGTGGAGACCAAACAGGCTTGTGATTTAGGGCAATAGCATCTGAATTATGAATCACCAGCTCTGCTGCCAAATTATGAATGCGAAGAGTGGCCGCCGTTCACACCCGGCCTGGAACAGCATTTTATTTCGGGTGTGGAGGGTGTGGTGTGCCAGGGCTCCTCCCCACCCCCTCACTGCCTCACCCTGGGCTCCAGAAGGCAGTGTCACCCCAAGGCAGACTGTGTGCTCCAGTGCCCGATGGTGCCGCACACAGGACACAGGCGAAGGCCGCACAGAAATCTTAGTGGGTGTGAATGGCGGTCGCTCTTCAAATTGATGGTGACTTTGTACTCCATTCACCCACTTGGGGCCCAGTCTGAGGACACCTTGCATAGTCTCCAGAGAAAGTCCTCCCAAATCCAGAAATGCCAGGAACAGATTTTTGCAAGGCTCTGCTTGAGAGACTAAATCGTATTCCCAAAGTTTCGGAGCCACCTGTGCACACTCCTAATTCATGCCCAGCTTTCTGATCTACCGGCTAAAGCCCTGCCTATAGGATATCCTGTACTTACAACTTCCCTTAGCAGAACTGGAAAGCAGCCATGCTCACCACTGCAACACCGACATTTGCTGGCAGAACTGGAACCCTAATCCGAGCCCAGGAAGAGCCTCCTGACGGAAGCGCAGATTCCTCAACGCCTATGTCCTCTGACACCACTAACATCCAGTGGGCAACCTGAGTGAGGCTGACACACCTGCTGAGCCAGGCAGATGCCTGCTCTGGGTGCTGGTGAGGTCACCTGGCTACTGGGGGAGGGGCGGGGTTGTGCAGTGTCCCTGAAAGACACTCAGCCTTAATTTCTGGAACCTGTGACTGTCTGTGTCTTCATTCACAAGTAGAGTCTTTGTGGGATGTGGTCAGGTGAAGATGAGGTCCTCCTGGGTTGGGGTCATCCCCAGAACAATGGCTGGAGTCCCCAGAAGAGAAGAGATAGCACAGAGGAGGAGGCAGATGAAGATGGAGGTTCATGTGGTTAGGGTCTTAAATCTTCCTTAAGGCTCCCTTTTGAAATCTTGGTCCCCAGTTGACGGTCCTGCTAGGTGTGTGGAGGGAACTCTTGATGAGCCGGGGCCTATCTGGAGGAAGTATATGTTAGGGACATACCTTGGTTGAATATGTCAGCATGCTGGCCTATTCCCTACCACAGTCCTTGTCTCTTCTTCCTGGCTTCCATGAGGTGAGCAGCTCCCTGGCACCATCTTTAGCCTCACCACAGCCCAAAGCAATGGGACCAAGTAATCATGGACTGAACCCTCTGAGACCATGAGCCAAAATAAACTTGTTCTCCCTCTGGCTCAGTTACTGTTTGATTGCTGTGAAGAGACACTGTGAACAAAGCAGCTCTTATAAAAGGAAGCATATGAGTGGAGGCTTCAGGCTTATTATCATGGCGGAAATCAGACAAGCATGGTGCTGGAGCATTAGCTGAGAGCTTTACATCCTGGTCCACGGACAGCAGGAAGGAAAAAAAGACAACAGGCCTGGCATGGGCTTCTGAAATCTCAAAGCCCACCCCCACAGACACACCTCTTCCAACAAGGCCACACCTCCTAATCCTTCCCAAACAGTTTCACTCCCTGATGACTAAAGCATTTAATATATATGAGTTATGGGCACCATTTTTATACAGAGCACCACACCTTATAAGTAAGAGGTCTCAGGTATTTTGTCATAGATAAGAAAAGCTGACCAGCACAATGGAAAAATCAGGATCAATATTACCACAAGCCGAGGACTGATAGGACAGCCAGAGTCAGCTGGTGCCAGAAGAGGCAAGGAAGCACATACCCAGTACCTTTAGAAGAAAGTGGGGTTCCGGGCTCTAGATGGAGAGAGAATGATTACCCATTACTAATCCACCTAGCTCATGACACTCTTGTTGTGCCCTCCCCCAGGAGACTAACAGAGCCCTTTGCCAGAAGTCAGGGCCCCGATCCTATTCTTCTCCAAGTAGGATGTTTGTGACAGGACTACATGGCTGACAGTCAGACAACATGGACGTGGATCTCCCACAGAGGAAGATCTATTGGGGGAATAAATGGAATAAGACTGCAAGCTGGAACATGAATGCCTGGGATGGTGACCTCTGGAATCTTAACCACAATGCCTCGCTGAAGGCTGGCAGAGAGGGGCCATTCCATATGAACACTGAGCCCGTGCTGACCTTAGATGCAGGAGGATATCCTCTATTAACACAGATATTATATCTCTGTGCTGACAGCTGGTGCAGAGGGATATCCTCCTCTAACATAGGTGTTCTATGTGTCTGTGCTGACAGCTGGCAGGGAGGAGACAGTCTGAAGAAAAGCTCATGCCCCTCCCTGCGGCTGTTGGACAGTCACCAGCTCTCACCTGCAAGACTGGCGTGTATAACAGGCATTTGGAGGTCAGAGATGTAGCTGGCCTGGGTTTCAGCACCACTCCTGCCAGGGGATGGATCTGTGACAGAAGCCCCCAGGCAGGAATGGTGGGGGCTCGCATCCTACACCTGATTCTTCCTCTTGTCCAAAATGGGAGAGCTTTGGGACTCCTAGTTCTCGGCCTGAGTAATGCTTGTCTCTGTAACAGTCTGTGGATGAAGGGCACCTGGGACACAGCTCCCCTTTGCCCCAGTAACTCGCCTCACAGTTAAACTAATAGTGTTCTGGCCCTCAGCCCCTGGATATCTGTAAACTACAAGATGGCAGATAAGACTTCTCTCCATGTCCCTGCCCCAGTTTGGCCAAACTAGAAGTGAATCTATCTTTCCTTTATGAATCTATCTCCTAGTTTGGAACTGAGCTGGTGATTAATGGATCTAGGTGCCCAGAAGACGTGTAACAAGTGTGGTGGCAGCTGCTGCGTAGACTGGTCCTGCCATCGGCTGTGGGACAGAGAAAAGTGCTCTTTTCCATCTTGGTGTGTCTGGAGCCTTTGCCTGTGAAGAAAAGCCATGCTGGGGTTCTGGGGCTCAGGATTTCATGTCCTGAGGACTAGACCCCTTCTGGGTTGGCACCACCATTGCAAATCTAAGCACAGCCCTGGCTTCTAGAGTCAGCCCTCATTCCTCCTGACCAAGTCTTGGCCATTATCTGAGACCATCAGTGTCCAAAAAGCTACAGGTATTGAAACAGAAAAGCAGCCACAGGTGCATCAGCCAGCCAGCTCAGGGTCAGGAGAACAAACGTCACCACGGCTTCCATCCTTCACACCTGTCCCAGAAGATGCCAAATAATTCCTGCTTAGATAATTCAGCCTTCACAAGGCTGAACCAATCTCTCCCTGCCTATCCTCTCAGAGGAAGAGATAGATGTAAGAAGAACATGACAGGAGACTCCTGGGAAGGACTGGTTAGAGGAACCCCCCCACCCCATGCTGGCGGTGCTTGGAGGAGCTGCACACAGAGGGATGTCCTCCTTTGCTCCCTCCTTCTCAGCTGTGAGGGTAAGGGTGCCATTACTCCCTCTTACTGCCTCTGGCCAGTCAAGGCAGGACACCTGGCCATGCCACCGACTTGCCTCTCTTGAGCTTACAAGGTGGCTCCTAGCTATCAGCTCGGCTCTGCCACAGATGGCAAACTCAAACGTGTCCAGAGCAGGAGACAAGAGAACTCAGGTCAGGACTGCAGCTACAAGGCAGCATTTTCCTCCATTCTCGCAGCATTTCCGCTGGGACGCAGATTCACCCATGTGAAGTGACTGATATCATCAATACTGACTGCCAGGGCCGTCAGTATTGACAACTCCTCCCAAAAGCATCACTCAGCTGTCACCCCCAGCCAGGAGGTGACTCCACCCACCCCAGCCCAGTCCGTTTCTACCCAAGCACACTGGCCCAGGTAAGACATTGCATCTGAGAGCAACCACACCTTGTGCAGTCTTGTACTCCTACTGAGTGCTCCTACTGTGCTCCTACTGAGTGCGACATTCTCCCAAGGTCCCTCCCTCCTAGTGCAACTCAACCTGTCATTAACATCGACATTCTGGTTATGAGCTTTGCCTTTAATGGCAGAGCTATCTCTCCAGCCCGACTTCATTCATTTTGAGGAAATACAGTAGCCAGGGCATGGCTACTGTCATCCCTCCTTGATGGACGTCTGGTGGCTTCCACCCTGAAGCAAGTGTGACGTAAGCCCCGGAGCAGCAAACCTGGGCACAAGTTCACAGCAGTATTGGCATTCCTCCTGGCATTTGCCCGCTGTCGGTTTGATATAAACGTGACACAAATTAGAATCACTGAGGCGCTGTCTCATCTGCCTTAACTGATGTGGGAAGGCCTCCTCCAGTGACGGTGGCATTTTCTGGTAGCCCAGATTAAAGGGGGTATGGTATGTGGCTGGGGAGATGACTCGGTGGTTAAGAGCACTGGCTGCTCTTCCAGAAGATCCAGTTTTGATTCCAGCATCCCTTAGCAAGTCACAACCTTCTATAACTCCAGGGATGGGGCTCCATTAGAGGTTGGTTTTGTGCTATGTGTATACAAATGCTAAATTCTGGACCCCAAGATCTGGCTACAGTCTGAATGTGGGTATTGTCACATGCAACTAACATTGTTGTGTAAATTTTGCTCCCCAATTATCTCTGGTTGATAAAGAGAGGCTGGACAGCCTGTAACTGGGCAGAAGAAAGGTAGGTGGGGCTTTGGTTCTCCAGCTTGGGATCTCAGGTGGGGACCATGATGCAGGAGAGAGAAGGAAGATGGAGAGAGGTTGTGGGCTGTTGGAGCAGATCCAGCCCAGACAGGACGGATCCTGGCAAGTAACTTGGGATGTGTGGCTGGGAAGAATAAATTAGTATAGATTGTACCTGCCCAGTTATGGTGCTAAAGCTGTTTAAATAAATCAGTAGGTCTCTGTCTTAATCATTGGGAGCTAACCAGGATAGAAAAATCTACCGAAATAGTAAGTTTACCACGATAGGGGTCACCTGTGGAACACATAAATGCAAGCAAATCTCTCATGCACATACAACAAATAAACCTTTAAAAATTATCTTTGAGTGGCCTGGTGGAGGGAAAATAACCCCCCTTTGCTCTCTTGTTTTCTCTCTCACTGCAGGGTTGATTTACCCTGTTGCTGCTGCTACTGTTTCCTTCCCTGATATCAGAACCAGCATTACCAATCTTCCACCATGGACTGAGGACAAACGGGTCTCTAGAAACCTTCCCAGGTCTGGGGCACACTGGGACTGCCAAGACATCCAGCCTTGTGGACCAAGACACTGCCAGATTTCTAGCCTCCCCAAGGAGAGACAGCCATGGCAGAACCCTCCCATTACTGAGTTCCCAGACTCAAAGACCAAATAACTACAGGGTTTTCAGTGTCTCAAGTGTGGGACAACAGTTGTTATTATTTAACATAAGCTGATTAAGTATTACACACATACACACAGAGAGACACATACAGACACACACGCTCATCCATTGGTTCAGTTCCTCTAGAGAACCATGGTCCCCCCCCCCCCCACACAAAAGAAAAGTTGTGTGTAAGGTGAAGCACCAGAATTGCCCTCATTCCTCTTCAGGGGCAAAGGGAGAAAAGTGGGTACAAGCTCCGTACTGCCTTTCCCTGCGAGGGAGATGCCAAGTCTTCAGCTTTGGCTGAAAGAGGAGAGAACTGGATACATAGGCATCTCTTCACAGTCCCTGATGGAGGCAGAGAGAGGAGGGTCAGACCGGGCCTCACCTAATGTCCAGTGACAAGGCTGAAGAACCATCATCTTCCTCATCCTGTACTGTCCTGGCTCGGAAAGTCTGGCCTGTTCCCCATTCAACTTTGCTTCATCCACCTGAAATCAAGAATAAGTCCAGATTTCTTTCTGCTCCCATCCTAGCTCACTCCCACCCTGCAGCAGCTGAGCCGAAGGGTCTTCTCAGACTCCAGTGGCAACCCCCTTCACCGTCTCCCCTTCCTCAGTCCAGGCTGTTGAACTCAGGACATAGTAATGCTGTCAACTCATGAGTCTATAAAACACAACAATATGTTGGAGTGTACCCCTCGGCCTTTCCTGGTATTAATTTCTTTTCCCCAGTAACTCCTATTGCCTTGGAGACCAGCATGGAAGGTGAAATTGGATTGAAGCCATACAATTTCTTCTCCATAAATCATTGGCTCCTTAATTCCTTCAACAAACAGTCCTTTGCCGGACCCTATGACAGAAAATAAGGATACGAAACCCTGGGCCATGAGACAGGCCATTTCTGAGTCACACATACTGACCCAGGGCCAGGCAAGGGTCCACTTGAAGTGAACAGCAGGTCATAGGAGTCCATCCCATTAGGTCTGGGGGACCTGGTCCTGCAGGAGACATGAGTGTCTAATCAAGTGATTCCTGGGCTGTAAGGAGAGGACTTCCCCATTGAAGGAAAAGGTAGGTGTAGGGCTTGGGTTGATGGAGGATAGCAGGAGCCATGTGGGCCAGGCACTGGCTTTGGAGAGATTCTGGTGGGGACTTTGGGTGCTTGAGCTGGGCTACACCAGAGCGTCCTGTGCTGTGCTGGAACTGAGAGCCTCCGCTGTCTAGCCCAGACGGTGGGTGATTGAGCTAAGGCTGTGATTGATGCAGGCAGAGTGTAGGGTGAGGCACTTGCTCCTCCTCAGAACCGCCAAGCCTTCCCAGCTACCACTCTGTGCGTTCTCTTCTGACCCATGTCTGGGTTTCCTGCTCTGACCTGTTTTTGACTTCTCAGGCTGTCCTGGAAGGTGCCTTGGTAACCCTCTATCTCACTGGAATGTCTGTCTCCTGAAACCTTTTCTCACCCTGTAATCAGCCAGCCTCCAGCCCCAGTTCAGAGAGTCACATCTGCAGGATGGCCCGCCCCTTTAGTCCCTCTCACAGGAGGCTTTAATTAGCACTGGCTGTGGGCAGGTGGCCCCTGAATCACCACAGGGCACTGACCAGAGGGGCAGGATGTGCTGTAGACATGGCGGTTCCTCACACTTCAGCCAGGGTACTGTCCCCAAGCAGGTCACTCTTCATGATACAGACTCAGGAGATGGACACCAGATGTCCCTCACGAGGAGACCTTACCAGGAGTGGTGGCATTAAACAGGGGGCCCAGGTGTCTCCAGGAACACCTCCCTTAGGGATGGCTAGCTTAGTTTTTCCATCTTCCCAGTATGCCACAGGATCATACTATTACTGCAAGGTGTGGGCCCTCTCCATGGACGTGCAGAGACCTCCTCGTCAGCACTATCCTGTTAAATGTTGGAAGCCTTTGCCCTGCCATGGGGAGAGACACAGTCCTGGTCACCCATATTTCCTCAAGCATTTTTGTATTTAAAATTTTTATACCATATATTTAGATCATGCTTTCCCTTCCTCTAACTCCTTCCAGATCCTCCCCACCTCCATACCCATGTAACTTTGTCAGTTTTCTCCCTTTTTCAAAAAACTGCAAAAAAGCAAGAAACAAAGCAAAACAAAACAAAACAAACTGAGTTTGTTTTCTGTTGGCCAACTACTCCTGGGCATGGGGCCTGCCCTGGACTGTGGTTGATATAGCCAGTGGGCAGTTGTATGCCAGCTTAACACAAACAAACTAAAGTCATCCAAGCCTCAGTTGAGAAAATGTCTTGGTAAAATTGGACAGCAGGCAAAGCCTATAGGACAATTCTTAATTAGTGACTCATGGGAGGGTCCAGCCCATTGTGGGTTGTTCCATTCCTGGGCTGTGGTCCTGGGTTCTATAAGAAAGCAGCTGAGCATACCATGGGGAGCAAGCCAGGAAGTGGTACCCTGTATGGACTCTGCAGCAGCTCCTGTGTTTAGTTTCCTGTCTGTTTGAGTTCCTGTCCTGACTTGCTTCAGTGAAGAACAGTGATGTGGAAGTGTAAGCTGAATAAACCCTTTTCTCCCCAACTTGCTTTTGGTCATGATGTTTCATTGCAGCAATGGAAAACCCAACTGAAACACTCAGTGACACCTCTGGGCACTCAGTGGCACTGTTGGGCACTCAGCGGCACCCCAGGACAATGTTCAAGGCACTTCATATGTGCTGTGCATCTCGCTAGGTCCTGGGCAGGGGATGGGGCAGGAGATTAGAGTCCTTGACTGACAGAGCAGATGCCTTACTAGGGAGATAGGCAGTGACAGGATAAATAACTAGACTCTGTGCTATGCTGAGGAAGGAAGGGAAAGTGGACCCCAAGCCCTGTGCAGTGCTGAGGAAGGGCAGCCACTGCATGCATTCTGGGACAAGGGCTTCTGAGCTGAGACCTGGAGAGGAGGGAGCCATGCCCTGTGGAAGGGACTACTGAGGCCCAAGAGTGCTTTGCACTTGGAGTTAAGAGAAGGACTTGGTAGCCTGGCCACCAGGGGTCATCCTCTGCGGAAGACTCTAGGAGTAGGGGGGATGTGCCTGAAATGGCCCCACTGCAAGAACCTGTGGGTGAGACACCTCCAGGCCCAGGGTGCTCAGAGCCAGGAGAACACCACTTGTGAATGAGAAGATGGGGACCATGGAAGGAGAGTAGCACACTCCTCCTCAAAGCGGCTCCATGTCTTTCATTGTCACACAGCTCAGATGAGGATTCTGGGAAAGGGTGGGAGTTAGATTCATAGGCATGGAGTCTCCATGTGATCCCCTCCTCCACAGCCCGGGGCTTCTTCCCTTCATGGCCACCTTTGCTGCCAGGCTCCTGGCTACGGTCATTATCAGGCTCCTGACACTCACATCCCCACTCCTCAGACCACCTTTACCCCTCTCAATTCTCAGGGAAAGGGCAGCTTTTGAAAGCCTCCTAGTTTTCCAGATGACCATATTTTCCACCCATTTAGCAGTGTTCACTTTTCTCCAGAAGCCAGGATATATTTCTCCAAAGACTGGACCTGACCTCTGTCCCTGACCAGGCTGTTGTCAGGCCTCTGCCCGCCTGCTTCCTCCCCCTGCCCTCCCCCCAGGCCCCTGGCTTGCCAGGCTGGCTCACAGCACAAGACATCCTGGCATCTGCTCCCTGCCCTCCGGAACATTCTGTCTTCCTAGGAGCAAGCCTTGCACCTGTTGTGTCTAATTCTCCTCCCACATGCCCAGGGAGGTTCTGCCAGTCTGTCCTCTGCCCCCCTGTCCTCAAGCTCACAGTGCCCTCCCTGCTCCAGGATGCTGATGCGGGTCTGCCAGCTCTCTGGAGCAGAGACAGCGATTCCCACGGTTCAGACACCTCCCCAACAATGCACTTGCTGCCCTGTCCCTCTCCCTGTCCTTGTCCCTCTCCCTGTCTCCACTTGTGCTATTCGGAAGCATTTTACAACAAACGGTTAGCAGCAAAAGGTTAGTTGACCTTTTCTGTTTTATACTTAACAATGGAAGTGGCAGGACAAGAGAATGTCTCTCCCACACACGCACACATGTCCTCTCCACTTCTCTGTTTCCTGTTCTCCCAAGCAGCATTAGAATCTCAGACCTCAAGTGTGGTTCTGGTGTGGACAGGCTAGAAGTCCCCTGACCGGCTAGCTGGCTCCATCCCCAGGATCTCTGTAGGGAGCCATGCTTGCAGCAGTCTGCTCCTGCACTCTGCTCGTCCACAGCTAGCAGTGGCCATAGTCCGGGGTGGGCTGTAGCCCCCAGACTGTGGTTTGAGGCTGCTGAGTAGAGCAAGGCCTCCTCTGCAGCCAGCTCAGGCTGTCACAGGGCAGGACAGGGCAAGCTTCCACCCATGCTGGCTGGGCTGGGCTCAGGCCCAGCTTCTGCCTTGCCCTTGGCAGGTATGGGAAGAATAGTTGGCTCGTTCTGAGGGGAAACATCTGGGTGGGCATCTGGTTAGAAGAAAACAGTGTTTGGCCCTCTGCACCCAGTGGTTCTGCAGCTGAGGACAGTCAACTTCAGGTGTGTTTAAAAGTTACATGTGACAACTGGGGGGAGACTCGGCCCTTACATGCACAAGCATGCGGACATGAGTTTGGTCCCCGAAGTCATATCAAATTGCATCTGAATGTGTCTAGATTATCCCTATTAGTCCCTGAATGTTGCAGCATGACAGCCATTCTCGCAGTGCTTCCTTGGTATTGGGGTCATCGATAACCTAGGGGTGAGTTAAAGCCTTTGGAAAACCATGAGCATCTGCTCTGTACAAACACTGCACCACTTTACCAGGAGACAGGAGCCATCACAGGCTGTGGGGTCTGCTGGGATCCTGAGGCTGAATCCTCAGTTACCGAGGGAACGCTGGACTCCTGCTGACAAAAGCGGCTGCTCTGAAGCCCTTCTGTGAGTCAGGTTTTCTGTGAATCCTTCTGCATCATCTCATTCAGAGCTCCAAAGATCAGGAACCTTAAGGAATCAGAAAGTAGAGGCTGGCCAGAAGGCTCAGTGGCTATGAATGTTCCTGCCCTTGCAGAGTGCCCAAGTTTGGCTCCTGTGACCCCAACTTCAGAAGAACCTGACACTCCTCTCTCCTGATAACACTGGTACTCATGTTACACACACACACAAAGATACATGTGTACAGTTTAAAGTACTACAATTCTTTTTAAAAAGAAGAGAAAAGGGGATGATGCCCTGAGAGACCAGACAGTGTCCCTGAGTGGGTTGTGGAAGCAGAACTTAAGCACAGGCGGCAAGTCTGTGCCCTTTCTGCTTCCTGTCAGCCCATCTGTCCCGCCTCCTGCCCCAAGGAGGATCCATCCAGAATAACTTCTGAACAGATAGAATGTACCTAGCCTTTCAACACTTTCTTTCTGAGGTGGCCCAAGGCATCCTCAGTGGTGGTGGACTTGTGGGATCACCCACAGGTCACCTGGCGTATCTGGGTTCACTCTTACCCCAGCACCTTACTCTTGGGGTGCCCACCAAGCCTGTTACACCATCTGTAAAAGGGAAATGTTCTGACAGGAAGACCCCTAACCACAAGGGGGATGTGTGCGGTGTTACCTAACCACCTACAGGGCAGGTGGCCTCATGTCTGGACCTCTCTCGGTCTAGTTCACACTTGTCCCCTGCATGGTGGAAGGCAGCCAGCCGGGCTTCCACCACAGTCCATGTAGCCAGCGGTAGGAAATGAGCTGAGATGGTGTAATAGCAGAGATGGCCAGCAAAAAGGCCAGCGAAGACGCCTGCCTCAGATTCCACCCCATTCTGAGGTGACTGCTTAGACCTTCCGCATGTCACATCTAGCAGCAAGGGAAGCTGGGAGGGGATCTTCACCCAGACAGCTAAGCACCCATGAAAGAACTCTTCTGGGAGGATTGGCCCAGGAAGGATAAGTACTCGCCCCTCACAGGCAGTGACCTGGAGCCATTTGTCTTCCCAGAGGGCCAGATGGGAAGAGCTCTTCACGTGTAAGGCTTTCATTATCCAAACTACTAAACGTGGATTCATTACTGTCACCATTATGTCACCCTGGTGCTATGATCTTCCCCGCCACCATCACCTCAGCCTCTGTCATCACCGTCATCATCTCAGCCCATCACGTGTCTCAACAAGCTGCCAGCAATAACGGTAGCTGGCTTTTTGCTGACGCTTCTGGCGCAGAGCTTCCGGTGTATTTTCCTGGGAGATGCTGTCTCCACTCACAGCCAACAGAAATCCTACTCACATTCCATCTGGCCTAATAGTTCTATTTTGGTATACAAATTCTCCTAGGTTTTAAAAACAGTTTGGATCTCAAGAAATTACAGTAAGACCCGCAACTACATGGTTTTAAAATAGTACTTTTATCCAAAAACTTCACCTTTGAGACTTTTCCTCCCCCACTGAGGAAATAACTGTGGAGAAACAAAAAGATTTATCCGCTGGATCATTATCACACTGATATTTATAACCACTTGAAAAATTGGAATCCACCTCAGCATTGAAGGCTGGAGGCTCAGAAAAGCAAACTGCACTGTATCCACACAACAGAACACTGTGTGGCTCTAAAAATCATGTTGTCGAAGAATATTCAAATCTATGGAAAAATATTCACAAGGGATGTGCTAAACCAAAGCGCAGACTTCAAAACAGTGTGTGAAACTATCATCTCTGTCTTTGTTGGAAATAGCAACTGTCAGGGAAGAAGGCAAGTTCTGAAACAGAACGATCAGGCCGCCTCGTGGCCATGTGTGGGAAGGGGGAGTGGGGTGGGAGTTATAATGACAGCTGGGGGGAAGCAGGAGGCGGGGTGGGGTGCAGTAGGGAGGGCAACAGGAAGGGAAGGTGAAAGCAGAGGGGGAGTAGGGGCAGGGGAGAGGGGCAGCGACCTTGGGAAACTTTCTTCTTTTTGTTCCCTTACTTACACAATTCGGGTTCTAACAGCACCATCCTCCCGGGTCAAGAGAAAGCAGCATCATTGCTCCAGCAAAGCACACCCAGTAGAAAGTCCCCCCACCCCCCCCGCAAGTCCCCACCTCCATACTAAAGCCCCACCCACCTCCTGGCACTCTCCAGAACAGCAGTGACTCAATGGTAAACAATAAGCTAAGTTAATGAAAGCCCTTTTGAAACCTGCATTTCAGGACAGGCGGGTAATTGATGGGCAGACACAGTTGTGGCAAGAACTGGGCTCCTTTTTCTGGAGCTCCAGAAAATGGACACACGTTAGCCCAAGGTGTGACCCTACCAAGCATCCTCGGTCCTGATGCCATGGGCTAAGCATCCTCGGTCCTGATGCCATGGGCTAAGCATCCTCGGTCCTGATGCCAAGAGTTAAGGCTGATTTCATCAGATCTTATTCAAGGGTAGGGCACTGGCAAAGCCCTCAGAACAGGTTTTCCAAATGGGCTAACCTATAAAAAAGCCAAAGGCCATGTCAGATCCGTGATCAGAACCAGATCTGCCTGGCACCATACAATCAGTTGACTCTGGGCCTATTTTCAGAGGTCTTTGGCAGGGAATGGAGATCCAAGAAGTCAATAGTCTCAAGCATCTTTTGAGTCAGATGGCCCTTTATTTAAACGTTGATGCAGACCATCAATGGAACAGACGGACAGAAGGCGCCCTGACCACTGTGGGGTAGGAAGGGAATCCAGGACACCCCTGCTTCCTCCCATGTGCACCCCGAGGACATAGGGCCTCGGGAGACTGCTACATATGTGATTTAGTGTTTGTTATATCCTTGTGGCTCACACCTTCAATCCCAGCTCAGGAGCAGGGACATCTGGGCAGTGATGAAGGCTGTTAATGATATAAGAAGCCAAATTATGGAAGCCAGGCTCACCTTTGGCAGCTGTGTCCCAGGTCCCAGACAGTCTCTCCCCAATCCTGGCTGCACACCAGTAGAGGAAGATGTTGGTGCCCTGTATTTGGGGAAAACAGGCTCTCCCTCCCCAAGCCATTACTGAAACTTCTCTGCCAAGCCAGAAGGAGAGAAGGTTTACTTGGGGCTGGAGTAAATGAGCTTCACTATGGGGCCATGAGGCTCTACCTCTTGGGAAGCCTTGGACAAAGTTGGGGTTACAGGACACCTGATAGTCTAACAGGTTTCCCGGGGTGACCCTTCTGAGCTGCTGCCTGAAGGAGGAGCAGACCGCTGTCCAAAAGAGGACCATTGGGAGGACATCCAACCCAGCCTTGAAGAGGTGGAATGTGTACTCAGGCAGCCCCTGTCTTCCCAACTCTGCACCCCTGAGGTAAGGTCGAGAGACAAAAGAATGTGCCTAGCTGAGGGCCAATGGCCAGAGAGAGAATGACAAGTCCAGGTCAGGTTTATGGCTCCAGAATGGGGAATGGGAGGGAAGGGTTCACCTGCCTCTAGCCTGGAGATGAGCCTCAAGGGGAGCTAGCCCGGGATGAGGGAGAGACAGCCTGTGTAAGGTGTGGGCTCCTGAGCAGTGGAGGGACAGTGCAGGTTAGGGGGCTTGGGTCAGGGGTGTCTGGGAAACGGTCAGCAAGGGCTGTTGAATGATCTGACTGTGTGGGACTGGTAGAACGAAGGGCCATGCCTGGCCTGGGCTGTGGGTGAGAGGCAGGGCCTCTTTCTGAGACATGCACCAAGGGCCTCAGTGTCTTAGCCTTCACACAGTAGAGATCCGTGAATGCCGACAAGCAGGAAGCGGCAAGGCAGACCTCTGAAGCCAGTATGGTAAAAGCATTATATTCTTTACTTTTCAGTTGCTGTGGGGAAAAAAAAAATCTGTCAAAGCATCTTAAGAAAGGGTGGGTTGATTTGGGCTTGTGAACATAGGGCAGCAGGAGCTGAGGCGGCCGGTCACACAGCATACACAGTCAGAAAGCAGACAGCGATGGATGCCGGTGGTCAGCTCCATCTCTTTTATTCAGTCCAGGACCACACCCATGGTGCTGTGCTGCTCACAATCAGAGCAGGTCTCCTGCTTCAGCTAAACCTTCCTGTGAACACCACCAGAGAAACAGCCTGAGGGATGCTGCCGTGGTAGCTGAGCAGCTGCTCAGGCTGACAGTGTCTCATCCCGTTGTGGGGACTCCATTCTGCGCCCTAATCACTTCCTTCCATCACTGCTCCCTTGGGATGGGAGTCTCAACCTGTTTACTTAGGGACCACACACATTCCCATAGTAGCAGCTGGTCAGGAAAGATAGCAGAAGATGTTGGCCGTAGGCCACGGGATGAGAGCATTCATGATGGGACGTGTTGAGAAGATCAGGCTAAACCTGTGGGAATGTGGCCTCCTTGCAAAAGCTGTGGGTAGTTATAGTGAGTCAGCCCCAAGTGTTACCTACCCTGACACAGACACATTTGAAAGGGACTGAACTTTTGAAGGCCTACTGTGTGCTAGGCTTTGGAGATACTGGAATCTATATTTCACAGTCTCCTCCTCCCTGATGGAGTTGGGGACAATTTGATAGAATAAAGATGAGGATGAAGGGCTGGGAAGATGACTCAGTCGATGATTTGCTTTGTGCTCAAGCTCTGGGACCTGAGTTTGGATCCCTGGAACCCACAAAAACAAGTTACCCATGAAGATATAACCCGTAACTCCAAAACTGGGGAGTAGTGAAAGAATCAGACTAACTTTGTAACCTATGTTTCTTTTAATTGCCTTATAACTTATATTTACAAGTTTTAGGCCCATGTTAATTAAAGCCTCTTAGTGCTTCTCCAGAGAACCGAGGAATGTAAAAGTTCCTGACGTTAGCCACCTGTGAGGGCAGAGATAAGAAAGAGAACAAGCAGAGATCTCTACTAAATGGAGAAAAAATCACCGTCTGGCGCCGGTGAGATGGGCTTTGTTTGGAAACTGGGCCAAATGGCCCCAATCCTTCTCCTGACCTTTGATCCAAAGCCTGTAACCCCCCACTCCTCAGAACAGACATGGGATGAGTTAATCCCCCTCCCACATTTAACTGTGGATGGCAGGAAATTCCAAACTGACTTGACGATCAGATATTTACGACAGGGCTGACTGGACCTAAGGGTGACCAGAACTGACCAGTTATTTTAAAAGTTAAACACTTCATCCAACCTTAAATCGCCAAGAAGGCAATGCCAGGAGATTCCCACCTTGTGTCTTTTAAAAACCCAAGGTCTTTGTCTCCCGGTGCCACTCCTAGCTGACCAGCAGGGGTGACCCCATTGCAATGGTCAAGAAGAGTCTCTTGCATTTTTGCATCGATGGATGATTAGTTTCCTGAGTTCTCTTCATACCTTCTTATATTTAGGCTTTTGTTGGGCCTAACAGTAAGAGACAGGATGATTGTCCTGGAGCTCACTGGCCAGTGGTCCAGCCATATTGGTGAGCCCCTGGTTCAGCGAGAGGTCCTGCCTCAAAGAATAAGGAGTAGAGCAACTGAAGAAGGCTCCTTGTGCCGGCCTCTGGCCTCCACACACATGTGACAGAACACTGCAGATGTGATGCGGCCCTTCCCATGTGGCTAAGTTCGTCTTGTCCAGTTGTACAAAGGAGGAACATAAGGTAAGGACCTGGGCAAGTGATGGAGGACATGTTCTCAGGAGGGAAATCAAAGTCATGCCTGCCCGACCATGGCAGGTACACAGCCAGCTCACCCCATCAGTCAGGAGGTTGAATGTGGTGACACATGTTGAAACTGTTTTAATATACTTGTTTCAAACGTCCTTTTGCCGATATAGGCAGCCTCACAAACAAACAAAATGTCCCCACCAACAGCTATTTCATCCCAAGGTTCAGATGTGATCACCTTCGTAATATTTAGTGAAAAAGTTCAGTAAATTTAAAACTATAT
The DNA here is from genome assembly GCF_907164565.1 of Psammomys obesus. Classification (NCBI taxonomy): domain Eukaryota; kingdom Metazoa; phylum Chordata; class Mammalia; order Rodentia; family Muridae; genus Psammomys; species Psammomys obesus. Next base: position 2,399,311 of record NW_026592710.1, on the reverse strand, counting down.
TGACTAAGGCTTAATCAAAGAATTCATTTAGGCATCCCAGAGAAGGGAAGGTTCGAAAGTATGCAAATCTTGCGTTACTCTGCATTTTTCTAGCGCATTATTGTGAAACTTGCTTCCTATGCAAATAGGTACAGAGCGTGAATGGAGGCAGCAACTTTTTGTGGTTGGACTTTTTTCTTTATAAATTGATTTTTTACCTCAAAAGGCTTAGTATCCCTCATGAACGATTCACATGGGTATCACAACAGTTTAATTTTGGTCTTTCTTTTCTTCTTTCCTTTTTTCCTTTTTCTATTTCCTAATCGAGAATTCTCTTTAGACCAGGGTTTGCTGGAGATGGTTCTCCCCACCCCCAGCCCAGGCCTGACAAGATTGCCTGGGCTGGAAAATTCCTGGGGATGCTTCTAAGCAGCAAGTTTGACTGTCAGTCCCCTCTGACAGCCCTGGTGGCCTCTGTGTTTCAAATGCAGATCTTGTCCCTACTTTGAGAATAACCGAACATTTAACTCCAAAGCCACTTCACAATTAGTCTTGTCTCCCACAGGGAAAAGCAGCCATTAGTAAACTCAAACCGACCGACTGAACAAAGCATTTCAGAAAATTTGCCTTTTAGTGGAGGGTTCAGAAGCTCCGGGCTGAGTGCTGACTGCGGGTTTCCATTTGGACTGAGCTCTTCAAAGCCTTTGGGCATCTTCCCTGGGGCCCGTGCAGTGCTGTGTTCCCCAGCTCCGGGGCAACTGGCTCTGCACGTGCAACTTGTCTCTCACTATGCCAGAAATTCTGAGGGGTCCTGGCCAGCAGAGTGGTCACATACTAGTGGGTAAATTGGGCTCTTGTCTTGGGGGTTCTTAGTCTCATTGATAAAAGAATTTAAGAACAAACTCAAAGAGAATCTTGAGAAAAGTTTTATTATAATTTAAAAGGACACCCGGAAGGTGGCAAACGGTAAATCTCAGCGACTGCCTGGAGGAGGAAGAGGGAGAAGGAAAAAGGACATGCTGATTGTATTGCGCTGGCATGGAGGTCAGCCAGGTGAAGGCAGGCAGGCTCAGGGAAGGGAGGAGAACTTAAAGAGTGAGGACCACAGTGCTAGGAGGGCGTGCTTAGAATAGACAGAAAAGAAGGGGGAGGATTTCAAACTTTCCTGAGTGATTCTGGAGAGCAGGCCGACTTCTGCAGCTGCAGCACCAGGGCTCTGTGGCGGATTGCACCCGAGGTGAGGCTTCTGGGAAGAAAGCTACTCTGTCTCAGCAGGGAGATAATTATTCCTCCCACTTTTACTGTGGTTTAAGAGGATCTGACTTCCTTGGAGGTGGCCTCTTAGCCAGGTGTTTGACGCGGCCCAGCTGGATCACCTCTGTGTGTTTACAATGTGAGGCTTCCACCCAGGCCAGAGAAATTGCCTCCCTAACCGGCCTCCACGGAGCACTGACCAAGGCTATTGTAACACTGTTCCCATACAGGGTGCTTAAGGCGTTATCTCACAGGACTCTCAGAGCAAGGAACAGCAGCTGCCGATAGCAGTCAATACTGATCCATCGGTTTCACAGCACCTGGAATCATCTACCGGCATCCTCTTCTTGGCTGGGGTCTGGTATGAAAGAGGAGAAAGTGAGCAGAGCGCCAGCAGGTATCTCTCTCAGGCCTTTGATGGATTCGGTGGGACCAGCTGCCTTGCGTTCCTGGCTGATGGGCTGGGCCTTTAAATCTTGAGCCAGAACAAACCCTTGCTTCAGCTGTTTGGAGAAAAGTAACTGTTGCACTTTGCAACTGGCCTGTTGACTTTCCCTCCCTTTGCCCCAAATTCTGCAGAGGAGCTGCACCTGGATAGCGGTACTACACAGGTCTGCTTTAGACTCTCTCTCTCTCTCTCTCTCTCTCTCTCTCTCTCTCTCTCTCTCTCTCCAGCATCTGGTGACTTCCAGACGACAACAGATCCAGCCTTTATCTACCACAGAGCAGAAGAGCCCCTGGGACCTGTAGCTTGTAGAAGGATACTGAAACCCCTGATAAAAAAGATGGAAGCCCGACTGAGAGGGCAGGACCTCCCCAAGCAGCAGCGTCAGGAAAGTCCTTGATGGAGGCAAAGAGCACCAGAAGAGCACCCTGATTCCTGGTTCTTTCTTAAGTACCTCTGCCTAGGAAACTAAACTGAAGGAAGGGACCGGGAAGCCTCACTGGGCCACCTGAGCCTGACAGGCTCACTTCTATCCTGTGCCCCACACTTCACCCACACCTCACCCCAGTTTCTGCCATACATTCTTCAAAAAGCCTCGTCTCCATATGGGAGCTCTGCTCCCTCTCCCTCTCTCTCTCTTTCTCTCTCCATTTCTTATTCCCCCTTTAGGCTTCTACCTATGCACCTGTAAACTTCTCTCTAAAACTTTCTCTGGTTAGATAATTTTACTTTTTTAAATCCTTAACCTAAAACCCCCAAAACCACTAGCTTGGGGAAAACTTGGGTGTCTGTGGGGCCTCCAGACCCCTATCTCCTCCCCTGAGAAGACCCCACCATTCTTGTGTCTTTGGTTGTGAGCTTAGCCCTTAAAGGCTGAGCCATCTCTTCACCCAGAGACAATTCCCCCACACACACACATTCCTGTATCAGCTCTGTTCAGCATGTGGCCTTCTTGCCCGGCGTCGTGTCTCACTGCACCGTGTAGCCATTCTGTAGAAACATTCGCAACCCCTGAGCTCTCCAGGTCGATTCTCTCAAGGATGACACTCCACTGACGCCAACCCCGGGTGTCGGCCCCTCATGAAATCTGAGTTCCTTCTCACTATCTCCCAGCTCCTGAGTGCTGGGTTTTAAGAGGGGAGTAGAGGGGGACCTGGAATCAGGCAGACTTGGTGGAGATCACACCCCACAGATGAGGGAGAGGAAGCAGGAAATGGGCGTGTGCCTGGCTTGGGCCATCATGCTCCTTATCAACTCCCGTGGTCACCAAGCAACAGGCCCAGACTCACACTAACCCCTCCCGTCCACCCTGGCCTAGTGCTCAGTCCTTCAGTACTGGTGTCATGTGGAGACTCTGGTTCCCCGTGTCCAGAGGTTTGGGCCACTGCAGACCAAACGAAGTCACGTGTTACTGAACTCCCTTAGTTTGATTTGAAGATTTCCATTTTCTTTTCAATCATGAGCATGTTGGGGTAGGGTACATGTGAGTGCAGTGTCCTCAGAGGCCAGAAAAGTGTATCAAGTCCTCTGGAGATGGAGTTACAGGGGGTCTTGAGCCACATGAAGTGGATGCTGGGAACTGAACTTGGGTCCTCTGCAAGAGAGGAGGTGTTCTTAACCATGGAGCCACCTTTCCAGTCCCCATTTTCATTGAAAAGTACATACATCATAAGTGAACCAATAGGCATTGTTTTGCAATGGTTAGTGTTAATTATCAACCTGACAGAACCTGGAGTCACCTAGGAGACAGGCCCTATGGGGGATCGTCTGCCTCCCAGCATGCCTGGCCAGGAGTCAGTTGTATTGTTTGTACTGGGGTAGGAAGACTCTCATTAAAAGCCACAGCACCATTCCATGGAGTTAGGGCTGAATAAAAGCAGAGAACAGGGCGAGCACAGGCACTCATCTCTTCTTGGCGCAGATGCGATGTGAGCAGCTGTTTCAGACTCTTGCTGCCAGCAGTTCTCCAGCATGACAGACTGTAGCTGTGAACTGTGAGGCAAAGCAAACCCTGGCAAAGCAAACCCTTCCTCCTTTAGGCCGAGTTTGTCAGGGTTTTACTACAGCAAGGAAAGAAGTGAAGACTGGTCCCAACAAACTTTATTTACAAAAGTGGGCAGGCCATGTGGCCCAATGATGAATAGATTTAGTTCACAGGCGAGTAACTCATCAACCCCTGATGGAGAGAGTGACTTATGTGAGCATCCAACAGGTGACGGAGAGTCCTGAGCAAACTTTGTGACGACAGTGTTTCTATCCCAGTGAGTCTGAAGTCTCTCTGACTTCTCCCAGGACAAGCCACGGTCAGTTGACATCTTAACGCTGCATCAAGAGAGTTGTCCCTGAAGTGATGTCTGGCCTCCATGCTCCAGCAAGTGTCACTTCAGTGGCACCAGGCCACAGGCCTCTCTATCCCAAGTCTCCAGGGTAGCCCTGCGTCCCAGTTTGTCCAGCACAGCTTCTGGGGAGGTCTGTGTGCCCAGGAATCCTAGCACACCCTCTTTACTCTCAGCAGGTGACCAGAGACATCTCCATCCCAGCTCATGGCAGTAATTTTCACTATGTGGTATCCTCTATCCTTTGCTTCCAGTGATGAGAGAGCGTGAGAGAGACAGAGAGAGAGAGATCCATCACCTAAATGTACACCGTATGTATAGACCTGCCTCTGTCTTCAGAACTCCTGGCTTGGCTTGGTGGAGAGGAAGAAAAGAAAGCACCTGGGCAAGGTCTGGGACCATGGGAGCAAAATTCCAGGCTTCCTGGAGGAAGGGACAGGGGTGGTGCCATTGAGGTCTCAATGGAGCTGCCCAAGGACGATCAGGATTCCCCTCAGCACCAGGGACAGTGGCTTCACCGCTGCAGGCTAAGAGCAGCTTGTTTCTGGAGAGAATGATCAATCTGTGCTTCCTGGAGAGCACATATCACCGTGTGGGGGGTGAGGGGTGGGCGTGTGTGTGGGGGGGGGGGTGTTTATGGAATAAACACTTCCCTCTTTCCTAGATTCCTCTTTATTAATAAGGAAACTCATTATTTATACTTAATTTGCTGATGGTTTAATACCTAATTGCAAGCTCATAATTAACTCCTTGCCATGTGGTGAGCAAGTCTCCTTCTCTAGGAAGAAGTGGGCAAAAGACACACACCACTATGTGGTGTTCTACTGTGCTGCCAATGGCAGCCTCACAAGACACAGCTGGGGAGAAACCCCACACATCCATAGTTGCCTGCTCCCTGCCTTGAACTCACCGCTGTTGTTTCAGGAGGCTTGTGGTGAGGTCATCTTCCCCAGTCTGCACCCTGCTGTTCTTCCCCCAGCCAGATCGAAGACATCTGTGAGGACGTGGAGAGGCCCCAGGGTAGAGCAGATAGTTGTGAACCACAGTTGTGAATGCAGACACACATATGCACACATGAAGTCGTGTGGGTCTCTTTAAAAGCCCAGGCACACACTGTCTGGTTTAAGAGAAAGTGCACAGAGCATCTTGTACTGGCTTGGCAACACCCGACAACACTTACTCCCTGTGTCAGTCACATCTTGTTGCTGTGATAAAACACACAGTCAAGGCAACTTATAGACGGCAGGGTTTATATGGGTTTATTGCTCCAGGGGATAAGAGTCCATCATGGGGGGGGGGGCAGGTCATGGTGGCAGAAACCGGAAGCTGGGAGCTCAAAAGCAGAAAGAGTGAACCAGAAGGGCCTTTTCATGTTAAAGCTGACCTCCAGCAAGGCTGAGTCATCTAGGCCTCCCCAAACAGCACCACCAAATGGAGGCAGGGGGTTTAAATGCTTGCACTGAACCACTGCCCCAGGAACCCCAGGCTGCAGTCCCCTGCTGAGACAAGGTGTTGACTGGGCTCCGGCATGGTTCTGAGTCCCAGCTCCCTCAGTTCATTCTTTTTTCTCTTACTGGCTGCTTCAGGAGCTCCTCGGGAATCTCCCAGGACTTCACAGAGCTCACACACACATACACATACGAAAACCTAGCAATGGTAAGTCAAATCACTCCCACATTTCAGATCTCTCTGGCTTATTCTGAGTTTCATGACATCAGTTGTCTGGAAACCCTGCTGCTCAGGTTGCAGTCCACCGTGACTGGAAAGCCCTGAGCTTACTGCAAAGTGAAGGACTCCCTTTGTCCATGAAGCTTCCTCTTCTCTGCCCAAGGATACCAGCCCCCCATACCCTCTACCTGAGGAGTGTCACATAGTCCTTGGGGGAAATTACAGGTCCAACTCCTTTTCTCCCAATAAGAACCCATTCAGCAAGCACCTGAGATTCCTTGAAAGCCTCTCCATGTAAATGAGGCATCTGAATATATTAGCCCTTCAGCCAATGACCTTTGCCCACCCTGGCTATTCCTACCTCATCCCCAAAGTTCTATATAACTCTCATTCACCGTGAAGAAAATTGATCTACTTTCCTCAAGCTGATCCCAGAAGGTCATTTCCATTTGTGCTCATGGGACACTGAGTCCCCAGTTCGTCACTTCTGCTCTTTCATCCCCAGGAACCAGTGGAATCCCTGGAACAAGACAGCCACAATCAGTGGTCACATGAGACGTGCGCCACATAGTCTCCGTGTGTTCAGGCAGCTGATGAGGGTGTCACTGTGTCTGCCAAGTCCATCGAATCAGGGCTTGATCAGTGGTCAGCTTAGAAGGCTTACTGTTGTTAGCTGTACCCATGAGCACATTATCTGCTGACATCCCATAATCTCAACCCCAGAACAGCCAAGCTTCATGCTAATTTCATGAGAAAGTCAACCAAAAAAGATCCCTAGATTTAAGAGAAGCGCATGAGGAAAAGCACGACCCTGTGGAATTTACAGAGGGGAGAATTTCTTGGTATGTATGTATAAATATGTTATTATTCAATGGAGCATTAGCTTTTGAGTTTATGTTTTCTTGTGCCTCTGACTGACAGTTGATATTAACATAGGCTCTGCAACACTGCAACATTATACCAGCAGAGAACTTTATCATGGGGCTCTAAGATGTTTTTGCAAATACGGCTCTCGGCAGTGAAGACAGCTGGAGACATGGGCAGCAGTGTGCCCAATCCGGATTCACAGCTATCCAATGTTGGTGCCACATGATTTACTCCATCAAGAACAGAGATGAGTCTATGGCCCAGCAGCCAACTGCTGAGCAAGAAACACACAGGATAAACACAGCACAGTGGGTTATGACCTAGACTTTAAAAGAGCAAAGTCTGGGCCAACCTGGACTCTGCAAAGTAGAAAAAAATCAGATACAGGAATCCAAGCATAGTTCATTGTGCTTGTATGGAGAATCCAGAATTGGCCACGCCATGGGCTGCCAGGGCATGAGGCAGGAAGGTGCATAGCTCCTTCAGGGGAGGTATGAGAATATTCCAGAATTAAACAGTGATGGCAGTTGTGTGGTTTTGCGAGCGCACTGAATGCTGCTTGAGAGAAGCATCAATCCTGACTTTATAATAAGAGTAAAGAACTAACAAGTTTGTCTCCTGACTTTGCAAAGCTGTGTGTCAGCCCAGAGAAATGTGTGTCAGCCTTTCCTCTTTGGCCAAGTGACAAGGAAGAATCATCCTCCACATCACGTGGGCCTCATCTTTCTCTCTGCCTTTACATTTGTCTGTTTCTCTAAAGGCTTGAGTAGCATCTCTATACTGTATATCTGTTTATTGTGAAGCTGAGCAGGTGCTTGACCCAGTGCAGGTCTTCAGGTCCTTAGGCAAGATCAGCTGCCAGTAATTTCTCAACTCTGAACATTCAGTTTCGTGAGGGCTGTAGCTAGACCAGCAGACATCTCAGCAAGGGTCTCTAACTTAGCAGGCTGCCAGCCCCCAGAGGCCAGTGTTTTCTGCCCACCTACAGCTGGAGGAGATGCAGGACATTTTCATTTTAAAATAAAGTATCATATTTTATTTCTTACATCACTGAATACACCAAAATCTACCTTAAGATGAAGTGTTTTACAGATTGTGAACTATATCTCAATAAAAACTTAAGGTGCTCTCCACACTGAGCGGCTGGGGTGGGATGCTGGGACAAGAGCCCAGGCTGGATGCTGTAGATGGCTGGGGTGGGACGCTGGGACAAGAGCCCAGGCTGGATGCTGTAGATGGCTGGGGTGGGACGCTGGGAACACTGGCCCAGGCTGGATGCTGTAGATGGCTGGGGTGGGATGCTGGGAACACTGACCCAGGCTGAATGCTGTAGATGGCTGGGGTGGGACACTGGGAACACTGACCCAGGCTGGATGCTGTAGATGGCTGGGGTGGGACGCTGGGAACATTAGCCCAGGCTGGATGTTATGTTGTATCTAGGGAGACAATAGGGTATGTGACCACAGTCTACACAGGAGTAAATGGGAACTAACACATGCCAGGGGACAAGTATAGTTTTCTAAGACATAACTCTGTGTAAGATTGGATGGATGAGAAAGGTTACCAGGTGAAGAGCAGGTGAGCAGGAAGAGAAGAAGGAAAGCAATAGTGAGGAAGAAGCAGGGAGGGTCCTGCAGGGAGGGAAGAGAATGGGGAGCCTGAGGTGAAGTGCCCCTCAGTGTCTGTGACTCTGATGTTCTGGGAAAGAGGAACATGGAGCAGGCTTGGGAATGAGATGAGAACTTGGATCATCTGGGGCAAAGTGAAGATTTAGGGTTTGCTCCCAAGGGGGAAGGAAGCCTGGGAAAGTTTTAAGTAGGAGAATATTTGTGTCTAGAAAGACCCCTCAGGAGGACTCACACTTCAGGCAAGCTGGAGAACCAGAAAACCTGAAGAGTCCCAGGTAGACTAGATGAAGTGACTAAAACCTGTAGAAGCACACACCTGGGCTTCCAGAAAGAAGGTGGAGTCTGGTCTAATGGAGAAAAAATTATGCAAGGCAGAGGAATAAGCCCCAGCCAAGAGAACGCTGCAGGGGGAGGTTGAGACAGGGGAGGCTATGGCGGGGGTACGGGGAGAGGGCTCCCCCAGTTCTGATGTAGTTCTGCCCTAGTTTCATACACGTCTCTGGGGGTATAAGAATATATAGGCTAACTAAAAGGGGCTATGCTATGCCTGTGTGCTATGGGAAAGCCATCCTCCATGATGGTGTAGACCCTCGAGTGAGGCCGCTTCCATGTCACCCACACTCCTGTCATCCACGCCCTGTCAGGAAGTCTCATACACTCATTAGCTCCCCCAAGATTAACTTTGGTTTGTGGCTGGGACATTTTAAGGAGCCAGTAGCTGCTGGTTCTGCCTTCTAGTGAAGAAACTGTATCACACCCAATAAACAAAGTTGTCACTGTTCTCTTCAAACTGTGGGTTGGTGTGACTTTGCGAATCGAGGGAAAAAACACCCCAGGATTTAGTACATGAAAAGACAGGATGGGGCAGGACAGAGCAGCCTGTTGTATAAGAACTAGTTGCCACATGTCATTAGGATGAGGGAAGACTGGGCAAGTGTTTGCCTCTGTCCTTGGCCTCTTTTTCATGGATACAGGCACTGGTAACTGAACTGAATGGCTGTCTTTTCCTGAGGGTCAGGAAAGCCATGGTAATCATGTTCGCTTGTCAAGACACAGGTGCTGAAGATCTGATTCTCTGGAGATGTGCAGGGAACGGTCACTTCAAAATCAGGAACAAGACAAGGACACGCATTCATAGCCAGCATCCAGCTGGAGGTCCTGACAAGAACTAGGACAACATGGATAACCGTTACACAGACTGAAAGGAAGAATCAAGGACCATCGTTATTCACAACTGTTCTGACTGGCAACTTAGAAACCCCAGGAACACAGAGGTCAGTTCAGAGCATAGTAACAGCATTTCTTCACACGAGGTCCAACCCCTCAGACTCAGAAGTATGCCCATGGCCCAGCAACAACAATATAAAAATGCAGCACTTAAAAATTGCATGGACAATAAGGAGAAAGTCACGAAGTACCAAGAATAAGCCAACAAAATACGAGGAAAAGGCCCACAGAGACGGCAAGGGAAGAAACAAACCTAGGGAAAACGTGAAGAAAGAGATGACAGTGCAAAGACCACTCGCCTGCCCGAGTCCATCTATAAAGCTGGGATTTCAACATAAACCCAAGAAGCCTTTTCATAACAGTAACAGACACAATACGAAACTTACACAGATGAGTAGCAGCTGGAAGCAGTGATGGCTCTGTCCTAAGCAGCTTGCAGCACAGACCCTGAGTCTGAGCCCCAGCAGCCTTGTGGGACTCCAGAAGTGGCTGTGTGTGTTTGTAGTCCCAGCGCTGGAACAGGCCAGGCCCTGGGGCTCACTAGCCAGCCAGAATAGTGTTTGGTCAGCTCTGGGCCAGTGAGAGGCTCTGCCTCAAGAGCAAGGTGAAGGGTAACCAAGGAAACACAGCGGAGGCTGACCTCTGACCTGCACGCGCACACAGGCTAGCTGGGTGTCAACAGAGAGAATGATGAAGAAATCAGAGTAGCATGGTGAGATTTTTGCCCCTCAGACTGCACCTGCTGGTCTCCTGGGTTTTTGGTGTGTGTGTTTCTATGTGTCTGTGTGCGCATGTGTGTGTCTATGTATGTGTGTGTTTGCATGTGCCTGTACATATGTGTGTAGGGGTATGTGTGTGTTTCTGTGTGTGTGTGTGTGGTGTTACATACCCATACATGTACTTTCAGAAGTGAGAGGTCAATGTTCAGTGTCTTCTTTAGTTTCTCTCTACCATTGTTTAAAGTTGTTTTTTTTAAGATGTTTATTTATGCATGAGACTGTTTGTGGGCACATGTAGGGATCAGAGAACAGCTTGTAGGAGTTGCTTTCTCTTTCCCCGACGTGGGTCCTAGGGACTATGCTCAGGTTATCAGGCTTGGCCTCAGGCACATGTTCTAGTTTTGGCCTGATGCTGCGATGAAATACTCTAAGCAAAAGCCACTCAAGGAGGCAAGGCTTAGCCTAATGTTTTTGTTTGTTTTGTGGGGTCTTTTGTTGTTGTTGTTTTGTTTTATTTTTTACATAGTAGAGGCTCACCTGCCCAAGGAATGGTGCTGTCTAGATTGGGCTGAGCCCTCTCACATCAACTAACAAATTAATAGTCAAGATAATCTCCCACAGTCCAGGCAATTCCTCAGTGGAGGCTTCTCCCCTCAGGCGACTCGGCACTTGATGGACCACAAGCCTAACCAAGACAGCGCCTTACTGATGGCCCATCTTGCCAGTGCTCCATCTGATTTTTCGTGACAGGCTTCCTCCCTGAACCTGGAGCTCATCCTTTTGGCTAAACAGGATAGCTCTCAAGCCCAGGAACTCTCCTGTCTCTCACCCCTAACACTGGGATTGCTGCTCGTTTCACGCCTCTCTTTCTAATGCAATCTGGGTAGGATCCAAGCTCAGGTCTCCACACTCACAGCCTGCACCTTACACACAGAAGCTGCTCCTCAGACAGCCTCCTGGCCTTTGAGCTTATGAAGACTCAGGCTCGGCTATAGCACCAAGCTTTGTTAGGGGCCTTGGTGAAGGCTGAGGGTGTGGGTTCCCAACCACGGTGGCTGGAATGATGCTTGAGGGTGTCTGCTTCCACTGCACCTTGAGAGCTGTCATGGACACTTTGCCTGAGGAGACAAATATCAACTCACCTCAGATATGGCATCAGTGACCGAGCTGAGAAATGACTCAACCTGAGACTTGCTGAGTGAACCACCTTTTAATTAGGGTTGTGAGCAAGGGGTTATTTCAGGGTCATGGGGACTTATGAGTGGCCACACAACTGATGAAAACACCTTTTCTTCTTCAATCATCAACACCTTGTCTACCCTCTGAGAGAGCTAGGCCCTGGTGAGTCTGTCCATGATCTATTGTTGGCATCAACGGACCAGATCTCAGGCAGGTAACCACAGGTGCAGAGATTTTAGAAGAGCCATGGTCAGTCTGCACCTGCAGGACAGTGGTCTGCAGCAGGAGCCAGCTCCCCACGGTGCTGGCACAAGAGGTGGTCGGGGACTTTCATGAGATGGCACCTAGTCCAAGGTGTGAGCTCAATGCAGGTCCTGTCCTCAGAAGAGAGCAGCATGTTTCTCACAGAACCCCAGGCAGTTTCCTTAAAAGTGAGTTTACATGAAAGAGCAAGGCTGGCTGTGAATGCTCCTGGCATTCCGGCCACCACACCGTCTTACCATCGTAGGTGTGATACCATATCAGCCATGCTGGGGTAGATTTGGGAGGTCTGGCCTGACCTTGGGCTTTTGGCAGGAGCCACTAAAATTTCTCTTAGTTTTGGAGAAGCGCCCAGCCTGGAATATTTTGTTACAGCAACAGAATGCAGACTAACCCAGCTTAGAAGTGATGACATACCAGGGAAAACAAGGTCCCTTGTCCAGACTACAAAATCCAGAAAGCACAGGTTTCCCTCTGCAATGACAGGGACCCAGGGAGACCACTGGGTGTTCTGAGAATGACTCAGAAGAGCCATAAAGAGGTCATGGTTGGAGACTGTTGCTCAAACCTCCAACCTGAAGGCCCTTCAGCTTCCCTGTGAGAGAGAAAAGTGTGGTAGGAGGCTGTGAGGGTTCACGCAGAGCTCTCTCCCCAGGAGAAAGAAATGCCAGGCTCAGGAAAGAAACGCTCCTCTTTTGCATGTATACAAATGTGCTTAAGGTGGATTGGTGTCTAAATATAAAGTGACAGCAGTGAAATGTTGTTTTAGATAAAGCCTGGGACACCACATGGCATCAGAGAAGGAGAGATCCATAGAGTAGGGCATAGCAGACAGGTCATCCAAACAGGCACAGACGCTGACTTCATCAGAACTTTTCATAAAAGAAAAGAGACTTTTCATAAGAGAACCTGATAGAACCAGAGATACATAGAGAAGCCAAGGACAGTGCTTGCCACCGGTTCTCAGTCTGCCTTAGCTGCCATGACAGAATAGCACAAGACAGTGGCTAGAGGCACAGATGCATTTTCCCATGCTCCTAGAGGTTGTGTGGACAAGTGCAGGGCCAGCAAAGCGGATTTATGGTGAGGGCTCCTTCCTGGCTTGCACACAGTCTTCCTTCTGAGCCTTCTGTGTCCTTTACTGTAAGCATGAACACAGGAAAAAAAGAAAAATTGTGGCAGAGCACTGCTGAGCCTCTGCTTCCCCTGCCCATTATGGATCCTAAGAGGGGAAACAGGAAACAGGAGGCAGGAATAGCTGGGGTGAAAGAGACCTCAGAGAGACAGCTCATTCAGTGGGGGTGAGTGGGGGCTTTTGTGTGAGTGTGCATCATTGGCTGGGGGGCCGGGATGCTGGGGATGCCTCATTTACAAGAGGAAGAGTTCCTGCTGCTTCTGGACATGACTGTATAAGGGGAGAGGAAGTTTAACCTGGACACCAGGCTACCTGCCCTCCTCTAGGGGTCAGAGGTGGGGACATAGGGCTATGAGTACTGGGACATGGAGGTCAGAGGCAGGATGGTCCTTCTCCTGCCATCTCAGAATGAGATTTCCAGGGTTTGGACCCTCCTGAACCTACTCTTACTCTGCCCATTTGCCCTCACCTCAAATCCATCCCCCCCCAAGTCCCATGGCTCCCCAACCCCACAGCAGAGAACTCTGGTATGTCTCCTCGTGTGTGTGTGTGTGTGTGTGTGTGTGGTGTGTGCACATCTATGTGTGAGCACATGTCTGTACATGCATACAGATGCGTGGAGTTGATATCAAGGATCTCCAGTTGCCCTGCACCTTATCTTGTGAGACAGAATTTTTCACTGAGCAGGGGTCTTGACAATTTGGCAGCCTGTCTGGCCACTGAGCCCTGGTGATCCTCTTGTCTGCTCCTTTCCAGCAGAGATGACAGACTGTGCCACCGCACCTCAGGGCTGGGGCCATGAACTGGGTCTAGAGCTCTTACAACAAACACTTTACCAGCTGTGCCGCCCCAGCCTTTCACTATGAACGCACAGACCCTGTTGCTCATGGCCTCAGCTTTAACGCTTTGTTCAGGGCTCTGTTAAAAGCATGGCCGTGCAAACAAGTTGCTTACAGCTTGGAAGCACACCAGGTTTCCCTCAGTTGAGGGATGGATAGAGGAAAGGAACTGGATGGGTCCAGCCACAGTTATGGATGAAGCATACACGCAGCAAGGACAGACCGCAGCACTGATGACAGAAAGAAGAGCAGAGAGTGACAGGAAATCTCCGGAGTGTGACCGAGCAGTGCCGCTTGAGGATTTATACAGGTCGCATATGACTACTGAAATTCTTATGGTGGCAGCTGCGAAGACAGAGAAAGGTGAACACATCACAGAGAGGTGAAAACCGGCGCTATGTGCATCGGGGAAGGCGTGTGCTGGAGAGAGGACTGTAGGATTCTTGGCGAGAGCCGATGGCGGAGCAATGAACGGTAAGAGCCGTCGCCGTTGCACCCAGCCTCCAAATAATGGGGGTGGGAAGTCAGCGTCAGCCTTATGTGTGGGGAGACAGCGAAAAGCACTTCAGGATCGGTGGCATCTGTACGCTCTGTGGCGTGGGAAGGAGGTCTGGAGCTTAAGCAGCAGGTCTCCAAGTCCATGAGAATGCAAGCGTGGACATGGAGTGGGCTGCCTGGAGTTCTAGTCTGAGAACTGAGAACTGGTGAAATGTGGCCACCGCCCTGGGCTCAGCCCCAGGACCACTGAGGCTCATTTCTCCCTCCTTTCCCCTCTGTTGACCTGTTCACGGCCTCACTGAGCCTGCTGAGAAAACAGGGGAAAGGCATTTGGAGTAAAAACGCCAACATTTGTACCCTGGCTAGTCCTTTCTGGTAGCTTCATGACTGTGACAGCTTTCTGATCGCTGAGCCCAAGATGTGGAATGTGTATAATGAGGGTAGAATGAAAGTTCTCCCCCCCCCCAGGCCCGATGAACTCAGACAGAGCTTTTGAAATCTGTTTACACCCTTGGCCAGCGCAAGGACTTTGTAGAATGCAAATATGGAAGCAGTTGTTACCGTAATTGCTCTGTTCTCAGAATTTTGGCCTCTCTCTCCTGCCACTATGTACAAGTCAGGGCTGGAGAGATGGCTCAGAGGTTTAGAGCACTGGCTGCTCTTACCAAGGACCCAGGTTTTGTTCCCAGCTCTTAGGTGCTGCTTCCCAGCCATATGTGACTTGAGTTCCTCTTTTGACCTTTAGGGGAACTGCCTCTCTTTTGTCCTCATTTTCACAGAGGAGCCACAGCTCTGGGTGCATCTATATGGCTGTTCTCAGAGAGATTTAATGAGGATGAAAGACCCACCCACAGCCTGAGATCCCAGACCAAATGAAAAGAGAAACTAAGCTGATCCCAGCATCCTCTCTGCTTCCTGACTGCAGATGTGTGTGGCCAGCAGCCTCGTGCTCCTGGCACTGGGATAACCCACCACGGTTGACTGTATCCTCTGACAGAGAGCCAATACAGCCTCCTCTCCACCACAGTTGACTGTATCCTCTGACAGAGCCAATCCAGCCTCCTCTCCTCATG
>NW_026592710.1:2347655-2384193 GCF_907164565.1 Psammomys obesus | reverse complement strand
TCCTCATGTGTTGACTGTATCCTCTGACAGAGCCGATCCAGCCTCCTATCCTCATGTGTTGTATTTTTCACAGTGACAGAAGAGTGACCAGTGCAATGTCATAACAGTGTTGACCTGGGGCCACTCTTGTGGCCAGGGTTTACCTCCTCTGCATCTCGGAAGATATTGTGTCTAAACACTGCCACTTTTCCAAGGTTCTGGGGGTATAAAAGAAATGGGCAGGCATTGGCCCAATTTCAGAACCAGGGAGGTGAGCCTGCCGTCATCTTCTAACGTCCTGTGCTGCTGCATGGCACACACAACAGAAGGCAGATGTCCCATGGTGGGTTGGCGCCGCGGGTTCTTTAAGGGCTGGGTGAAAGGGAGCACAGTCATTTCTCTTCCTCTCCAGCCTTCTAATCCCAGAGCCTGCAGACACATGAGTCTGATGGGGCTTGGAATGCTTGAAAAACGATTTTCCTCAGAGCCAGAAGGGAAGAAAATGCCAGGGGGGTGTCGGGGGTGAAGGATTACAAATTTCAAGAAGGTCACACTTCACCTGCTGTGAGTTATTGGGCCGCCTCTGCTGAGATTTCTCTCAACGATGAAGCCAAGAACATCTTTTTTCTGGAATGAAGACTTTATCATAAATTCTGATGTGTGGCCTCACCATGCCAGGACCTAGAGGAACTGCCGTTTTTGGAGGTCTACTCCCATCTAGACAACCTGGCATCCTGGTGGCTCAGGTGGCTTCCAGAAGGCATGACATAGAGCAGGTCCGGGGCAGGAAGTACGGTCCTCAACGTTCCCATGATCTTCTGGGCAAGCATGAGGCCTAGTATCCTGAGAACCCACCAAAATGCCCCCCTCCACTGCATCCAGCAGGTGGTCCCTGCACAAGGCTGGCCTGGCCACCTCCCACTGTGGCTCACATCAGGATGGGCAGCTGCCCCCTCTGCAGATCTGGGCCAAGGGCTGACAGCTCATCAGGGTCCCATGAGCGAGAAGAAAGGCCTCAGGACTAGATGCCTTGTCTTGAGCAGAAGTCGGTGTCACTTCTGCACACCTTTGGGTCTCAGTGACCTGAACCAAGGAGCAGTACAAAGTGCTTTCCAGGCTCAGGCGAAGGCCGTCCGTCATCGCTTCAAAGGGCTATGGCATGGGGCCTCCTTTCAGCTGAAGGAGGATACTGAGTTCTGTCCACCTCACCACAAACCCACCCCACAGGAATCTTAACCCCGAAGATAATGATAACACCTTCACGACCCTCGGCACAGGGAGCTTACTCACTGGCCACACTTGAGCAGATCTCTTTGTGAGAATTCCAGGGCTACACTAATGGCTCATGGTTAAGAACTCATACAAAGTTTGGCTCCCAGAACCCATGTCATGGACTCACATCCTCCTATGACTCTGGGTAGTCTAATGCCCCTTTCTGGAGCCCACAGGTGTCCTGACACAGATTTATGCATATTCACACAATTTTAAAAACCAGAGTCAATTGGGGTTGGAGACATAGCTCAGCCATTGACAGCTCTTGCTGTGCTTGCAGCAAGACCAGTATTCACTTCCCAGCACCCATGTCATGGGACTTAGTCTGTAATTCCAGATCCACAGGCCAATGGGCACGGGGCACCTAAGTATTGACTCTGCCCCTACCCCAGTGACCAGGGCAGATGTCATTGACAGGTGGGCTCTGCTCATCGCTTCTCTGTGAAGATCTCCAGGCTGGGGATCAGTTGCGGATTACAGGGCATCGTGCCTCCCAGGAGCTTTTCCACTGAGAACAACTGTCATAGCAACCAACACCAGGCCCACGGGAATGCTCCTTGCCACTGCAGTCAGCAACGATGTTCCATGTGTCATGGTCCCAATCCCTGAGAAGACAGCTGCATCTGGCCTTTCTGTAATAAGCAAGATCAGACAGGAAGTCACCTTGGATAAGGGAGGAACAACTTCCCAGTCAACTCCTGTGTCCTTGGCCAAAGCACATCCCACAACTGCATGCAGCATTGCCACAACAGATGCGGCCCATGTCTGGTAAAGACCTGCTTTATGGATGGCACGACCTTGCCATGTTTTCACTGGGTAGAAACACCAGGCAACTTTCTGAGGGCCTTTCCTGAGGGCACTGATGTCATGAGCTCGGGCCCTGTGTCCCTGGTCTACTGCCCCTCTACAGACCACACCTCTCACCACCATCATCCAGTGTTAGGTTTGACTTACAAGGTTTGGGGGAATGAACCACGGAAGCATCTCCCCATCGTCCGTCCATGCTTCTCCACAGTGTCTGTGTAAGCTCAGTCCTGTGCTCTCCACTTTCCTTCAGTCTCACTGGCACAGTGTAGGACACAGCAAAGAAATGAGCCGACTGCTGTTTCTGTAGCTTCCTGTGGCGTGGTTTCCCACAAGGTGAGTTTCAGTACATGTGTGCTCTCTGTCCTGACCCAGCGGGATGTGTCCATCTCCTCACTTCCTGAGGTTAGCTGACCTGAACTGTGTGTGTTCATGGTATGGATGCACACATGTCCCACTCACGTGCATATATGAGTCTTCACACATACAACACATATACATTTATACACAATCTACATATTAAGTGTGCATTAACCACATACACACAAGCCATTTTTACAAATATGTACGGCATATGTTTACCCACAATCTACATATGCAGTGTGTATTAACCACATACACACAAGCCATTTTTACAAATATGTACGGCATGTGTTTACCCACACTCTACATATGCAGTGTGTATTAACCACATGCACACAAGCCATTTTTTTGCTTCGTTTAAATTTTTTTTCTTTATTAATTACACTTTATTCACTTTGTATCCCCCCTGTGGTTCTCTCCCTCCTCCCGTCCCAATCCCTCCCTTCCTCCACCCTCTGCATGCATGCCCCTTCCCAAGTCCACTGATAGGGGAGGACTTCTTTTCCTTCCTTCTGATCCTAGTCAATTAGGTCTCATCAGGAGTGGCTGCAGTGTCTTCTTCTGTGGCCTGGTAAGGCTGCTTCCCCCTCAGGGGGAGGTAATTAAAGAGCAGGCCAATCAGTTCATGTCAGAGACAGCCCCTCTTCCTATTACAATGGAACCCACTTGGATACTGAACTGCCATGGGCTACTGTGCAGGGGTCTTAGGTTATCTCCATGCATAGTCCAAGCGTTTTTACAAATATGTACAGCCCACCATCTCTCACATATCCTCACTTGTACACACAATCCTCCTCACAGCTTGTTATGTAGCAGTTTCTCCAAACTGAGACAGTCCATCCTGGAGTGAGGCTACTCAGATGCAGGAGGTAAACAACTCAAGTCTCAGGAAGTCCACAAAGCTGACCAGGTTCAGAAGAGCCCTTTTCCCATGTGATATAAGCAGTAAGAATTGCTGAGAAGGGGCTCTCCAGCTGTTGACCTGCCGGAAGGTTGTGCAGAAAGCCCCTGGTTTCTAGCTTTCCTGAGTGTTACTCAGGCTGGGGTGGGCTTTTGGTGGCTCTGATGCCTCTGAATAGTCTGTACTGCTGTAAGCACCAACGAATTCGCAGGTTCACCCAGGTGGGCTTTGACGGTATCATTCCTTGTGTCAGTTGTCCGTCCCCTATCTGGGGTCAGCAGACATTTGTTCTCATGACCGCAGGAGCAGTGTGGCCAAACACCTGGACACGCATCACCCCCGAAACCCCCATCTTCCTTACAGTCTCACTCTCACCCAAACTCACACGTGCACTGACACCCACTTAGCTTGTAGCTCACCCAGTACCATACCACCCACGTTCACATCTACCCCCACACGCATCCCCGCACTGTGAATGCGCACTCACAGCCTCTCAGTCTTTTTCTCATGCAGAAACACGTATGAGTCTCTTTGATTCTCACACACAAGGCTACATGCACTCCAGCCTCTCCCACACACCACACAGATGCTCCAAGGCTCTCTCTAGACTCTCGCTCATACCCACAGATAGCCACAGGTACTGCCCATACTCAGCCATACTCAAGCCCTCCCACAGCCCTTCATGTGCGCTCTCTCTCTCTCTCTCTCTCTCTGTCACACACACACACACACACACACACACACACACACACACATATATACACAGAGGCGCTTTAGAATGGAAAAGTTTGGTAGGTCTGGGCTTAAGTTTGAGATTCCTCCAAACAGGGGAAGGGTTCCACAGATGAGGAAATGAGAGCCTTTGTGTAGGGTCCTGGGTGTGACACAGTGGAAAAGAACTGGAGGCAAGTGTTGCAGTATCCTGCCCTGCGAGCACACGTTAAGATAATAGTGGAGATGCAGTGGCTTAGGTCCCACTGTTATATGGATACCATACACGTCTCCTCCACCTCTTTCCACCCCATCTCCCAGCACTGATATCCTGGTACCACCTACTCCTTGCTTCTCCCTCTGCTGGCCAAATACCACTGTGTTCCCTTTGCTGCTGCCCAGACAGGGATAGGAGCCCCTTGAGCTGGCATGATGCAACACTAAACTGGCTAAGAATGGCACCCTGCTCACTGCCCCACCAGGCACAGATCAGCAGCATGAAAACAATTCAATACACACAGATTAAATACTCAAAAACAAAAAGAAAGGGAAGGCAGGGTTTATTAAAATGACTCTGCAGTTCCAAACCAATGCCTTCTGGACCTCTTTTGTAACCCAGTCCCACAAGCAGGAATCATCCAGAAGAAGAATATTAGTAAGGTTGATATTTCCCATCAGTCCACATAATTCACAAGGTAACACTTCCTCCAAACCAGTTATGCTCTCCTGATCACTGACATGCGAGGGAACATTGCTGTCCTGGGGAAACGTGCATCACAGTCACCAGTGTCCCGGAGGCAGGGGAGCATGTGAGTGGCCTGCTGGGCCAGGCTAGTGGAACACCCCTCCACCCCTCACAGGCCACCCTGATGGACTTGGGCTGCAGACAGTCTCATTGTGACAGAGAGCAAGCAGTCTCCCGTGTGACATCTCTGAGCAGAAGCACAAGCAGAGAGGACCCCAAGGTCATGAGGCCTCCCCACTATGGGAAGCCAGTGCTCCCTCCTGCCCAGCCGTGCGGTCCCTCCCTAGCCTCATGTCTGTCAGGCGCTCTGCTCCTGGGACATGGTTTTCTGAAAGCGTGTAGGATTTACCAACAAAAGGTGAGATTCTGGGAGAAGGATCCAAGAGACAACCCCAGGATACAGAGGCACAATGGAAACAGACATTTCCAGAGTGCCCAGTAAAGGCAAAATGAGCCATGAAGTGGCAATGTCCCTGCTCATCAAATCTGACAGGGCGGTTTCCAGGATGCAGGTACAGAACCCCAAGATCTGCCCTAAAATGACCTATGGCATTGGGAATAGCCAAGCCTGCAAACCCAAGGAGCGAGCCTTTGGTGAGGGTGGTGGGCAGGGCAGGAGCCACTGGGATAATCCCAGGCTTTCCCCAGAGCAGCAACCTCGGGCACCGACTGCCAGCCAGGACTCCTGGCCGCAGCTGTGAGCCTGCCATTTCCCTTTCTCTGGGCTGCTGAAATCCCCTCGATAATCAGAAGACAGACTTTAGCCGTCTTTATTTCCCCATCTGGAAACTATTTCTCGCAAAAAGCCTGATTTTTAGTGTTGGCATCTGTGTGAGGCAATAAGACCTTGTTCCATGTGGAATGCATTCTAGATTTGGTGTGTGTATGGGGGGGGGGAGGGGGCCTCAGGCAATAGCCATAGTGCCAAGGCAAACATCCAAAGTCAAGATATGGGCACAGTTGTCTACCTCTGAGGTGGTGGTAAAGGGTGAATCTCAATTTCTCCCTAGGTTTTAGGGGTTTCTGAGTTCATAGCATGTCACAGGGGTGGCCCAACATGGCTTCCATCTACACACAGCCTCTCCCTGTGTGACCCATAGTCTCTTTCCTCTCTGTAAATATTTGTCTGTGTCACCTCCCCCTGAGGGGGTGGGGAAGCTTTCCCAGGCCAGAAGAAGACAATGCAACCAGTCCTGATATGAGACCTGATAGGCTAGGGTCAGAGGGAAGGGGAGAAGGACCTCCCCTATCAGTGGACTAGGGGAGGGGCATGGGAGGAGATGAGTGAGTGAGGGACGGCAGGATTGGGAGGGGATGAGGGAGGGGGCTACAGCTTGGATACAAAGTGAATAAATTGTAATAAATAAAAAAAATTAAAAAGTATTTTTCTGTGTGTCCAAATATCTATTTTTTTATAGGATGTTAAAGAAAACATTTTGAATTTCATTAAAGCACTGAGGAAGTATTTAGAGATGCTACATTGTGGGGACACACACAGAGACACACACAAGGAAAGAGACAGACAGACAGAGAGGGAGCCCAGTGACAACAGTGTATTTTTCATTATAGACTGTAAACCCAGCGGAGGGAGGACAATGCATGGAGGCTGACTGAGGGGAAACACCAAACTAGCCCTTCTCCCTGCACAGACATAGTAGGGTTCTCTCTACAGCTGGGCTGAGCTGAGCAAGTTAGAGACATTGCAAGGCCATGGTTGAAACCTCATGGATGATTCAGAGCAACTAGAGGAAGCTAGCTAAGGTCAGAGTCCTGGCCAGTGTGTTACCAATCAGCTGGGGTCTTCCGGCTCTACAGGGCAGCAATCATGAACAGGTGGGAAATATTCTGACTGGCAGTCTTTAGAGCTTTCGCGTCCCTTGGCATCAGTGAGTGGTGGCACCAGGCATGCAGGAGCACCTGTGGCTGGCACACTCTGGTGTCACAGCTTTCCTGTAGGCCTGGACATGGGATGTCTCAGCTCTGTAAGCGTCAGGCTGCTGGGACTCCCAGGCAGCAGCTGGTGTTATCACCCCGAGCCTGGGGTAGTAGGGGCCACAGGTCCTAAACCTTGACAGCTCTCTGAAACAGTTCTTCTTTCCTGACTCCCACAGCCTGGTATACATCTTCTGCCTGGGCTCTCTAGTCCTCTTTCCTTCGCTCCACTTCCTCCATCCTTCTCTCTACCCTCTCAAATGATTCGGCCTCCTCCCCTAGCTGTTGAGTAGCCAGCTCCTTGTTAGTTTTGTAGTTCGGCCCTCTGCCTGCTCGGAGGTGGAAGCTGCCATTGCCAGTCCCCTGCCTTGTTGTCATTGGCACTTCTCTGTCTCTGCTGCTAGTTTGTGTTACCAACTCAGGCACCAGTAGAGACAGGTGAGGAGATCACAAACAAGACAAGCCTCTCATAGGTCCAATATCACAACACCAAGTGATCAAGAATAGGAGACCATGACGCAGCCCTGAATAAGCCAGGGAAGGGGTGTTTAGACCATCTTAGCACACCTCTCACGGAAATGAAGGTTTGGGTTTGCACCAATCACAGCAGTCCCTTTGCTAGGCTGCCTGATGTGCTCCTCCTCTGGCTCTTGAACAAAAAGGCTGCCAATCATCATCAAGACTTGTGGTGGCAAAACACTGGATCAAATTATTTAAAAAAAGAGCACTGGCTGAGGCTGGGCCTCAGGAGCCAAGGCGATTGTGTGGTCTTCTCCGGGCGTTTACAAGTATACAGAATTGGCTTAAGCTACTGCTGTTGGCTGTATGACTGACAATCTTTTTTTCAAGGCAGCAGGGCAGCAAGAAGAATCCAACAGTTGTTGACTAGAGATTAGAATTGGCCCCTGTCAGTGTCTTTGTATGTATAAGAAGAGTATCAGCAGAAAGGACGATTGCAGTAAAGTCCTCAAGAATTTACCCTTAAAGCCCAGAAGGACTTAGCAGATTTTGTCTGTGCTTAACAGCTGCCCTGTGCCCCTCCCTGCTCCTCAAGGACACTCGCCATGAGGTAGGATCCTTCCCCTCATTCCATCTTAACCTCACATCCCAAGTATGGCAGCATATGCAGAGACCTGGGGGGGGGGGTGTCACTTAGCACTTCAGCATCCTGGGCGGGTACAGTCCAAGGCCTTAACAGTGGGCATCTTTACAAGATCCAACTTGTCAAGACCATGCTGAAGTCAGGCTCCTGAGGAGCAGACACAGGGCTGGCCTTGGGGAGGACTGTCCTCCAGTGAGGGCAGAAGGGGAAGGCAAGAGTGAAGCAGGGCCTAGTCTGAGCACATGCAGCTCTGAGGCTGTCCTTCCCGGCTGCACAGCCAGCCTTCCCTACCTGCGTCAGTCCATTCTAGGGGCTTGCCCTGTTCCCATCAAGGAGCCCTTTGTAGCTCGGAGATACTCTCCTGAAGGTGTGGCCAAGGCTCCCAAAGTTACAAGCGGTACTGTGGGCTGGCCCTCGGGTGAGGCAGGACACTGATATGCAAGGGCATGGCCATGACTGAGGGAGGGGCTGGCTGGGTGGCCTTCCTGCTGCACTGGAGCTGCAGAACCACCCTACCCACTGTCCACAACGGCTGCCCTTTAATGGAGCTAAGCGACAGTGATAAAGCCCTAATTCTATGTCTTCTTGATTGTCCAGCTGCAGTGCTGCCCTTAAGAGGCTTCCGTTGCCCAAGGGCAATTTATCTGAACTAGAAAATGCCTCAGCCACTCACAGGCTGTGTGCAGAGGCTCTGAGTGTTTATTTGTCTTCCGCTGTCCCCAGGGGATGTCATTGCCATGGCGGAGGGTAGTGACCAAGCTTGTTGCTTGGGTAGACAATTTCCCCATAATCTCACCCCAGGAACGACTCCAAATTGCTTTAAATTGAAGGAAAGAAATACCTCTGTGTTTCTGCCTCTGAGTCAGGGAAGGAAGAAGTTTGATTCTAAAGGACTTTCCTGTAAAAGCCCTTGGGGGACTGCGCTGGAAAGGCCACTATAGCAACCTTTTGTTAACACTTAAGAAAACAATAAAACAGTCTGTGAATGTGGCTGGGGAGGTGGAGGAGGATGGGTATGGATTCCTTTTCAAAAACCTTGTTCCCACCAGACTTAGTGGTGCACACCTACAATCTCCACACTCCAGGACGTGGAGGCCAGCCTGGGCTACAATAGCAACTTTGAGGTCAGCTTGGGCTTACACGAGACACTGTCCCAAAGCACAACAACAATAAAACAAAAATGTTTTTTCTAAGCTATGAGGCCCAAGGATCCTACCCTGTGGAAATCTTGGGAGGATGAAATTTGGGGCTATCTTAAAAATATGTTTCACATGTTTGCCATGCCTGGTTTCCATGGGAACCTGAGGAGAAGCTCCATGGTGCTTTGGGAGTGTGTATTTTTATATTAACTGTGCATATAACAAACAAAGAAAAGCAGGGAGGTGGGTGGGGAATGGGTAGCTCAACAGCCCTTGCCTGTGGCTCCAGGACAGCACAAGCATGTTCTGATTGGAGGAAAAGGTGCCAAGAGAGACAAGGCTCGCTGTGTTCTTTCACTTAGAGAAGGGCTCTTGGTGAAGGAAGTGAACGTTTTGGGGGACTCATGGTTTGTACAGCCAGCAGGACTGCAGCCCCCACCATGTTTTCCTGCTAGGATCTGCCAAAGGACTGAAGTCTAGTCCTGTAAGCAGGGAAGGCCACGGGCAAGATGTCCTGGCCCTATGTATGACACTGGCATTCCAGGTCTAGGTTCCTGTCAGCTTTGGAAGAGGAGCCTCCATGTCCTCCCAAGTCCCAGCTTTGACTTCCCCATAGACGGTCACTTGGAATTAACTGAAAGCCAACCAACCCCCCCCCCCAGGCCTAAGGCAAGCAGAACGTCACTAAGAGTAGGACATCTTAGCTCTGCCCCAGTGGTGCCTCACCTGGTCCAGAAACTCCTTGGAAGTTTAAATATAGGCCAGTTTCTGGTGGAAGAGAATGAAAAAGCTTGTGAGGGGAGAGGTGGGTGTGAGTGATGCAGATTCATTTACCTTTTTAAGCTTCCCCAGTGTTGGGGGAGGAGAGCACACCACCACCGTTACAACAAAAACAGCAACACTGAGGAGTAAACAGGAGCGGGATTTTTTCAGGTCACATTTCCCCCCCAAAATAGACCCACTTTAAAAATAATATGCAAACCAAACAGCAACAGGAAGCTGATGAAGCTAAATGTGAACACCTGCTTTTTTTTTTTCCCACACAAGGAACTAAAATAAACTCACTGTAATGAAAATCAAACACACACACACACACACACACACACACACACAAATGATTGCTTCATTAATTGAATCCCTACCTGATTAGCTGTGCCTGGGAAATGTCTCTAGTGCCTTTACTATTGATTGATTGGCAGGGGAAGACAACCTGCTGACCCGTCAGCTAACAACGGCTAGCAGGATAAGGTCACAGATGCCTAGTGGAGCTCTTGGCTCTGAGGACACTCTGTTCCTAGTTCCCAGGGAACCAGGCGGCTTCAGCCCCCAGCCCCCACCACACCTCACTCTGACCCTGGAAGAAGGAACAGCAGGGCGTGGGAGCAGCAGTTGGACCCCAACAACTGGGCAGAGTGGCTCCCGCACACTGCCCAGTTGTTGGGGTACCAGAAGCCATGTGCACAGGCTGCTGTCCAGCCTAACCTTGCACTGAGCACCCATTCTGAGAAGCACACCACCTCCCGAGAGGACTTTGAGCAGCAGCAGTAGCTAGGACCTTCTGCATCTGCGTTCCCTTCTTCAGCCATGTCTGGCATTTGCTCGACGGCTGGTACAGAGTAAGCACTTACTAAGCATGCTAGGTGAACTCTGAGGAGAGGAAAGGTGTTGGTAAATACTGAGCTGGCGTCTGCTGTTTCAGCACAGGGTTCTTTCACAGCTCTGGTCTCAAAGTCTGAAATAGAGCTGGTACCTTCCGTGGTACATGAGGAACTTCAGCTCCTTGCCTCTCTGAGAGGCCTCTACCAGTGCTGGCTAGTGCCTTCATCTTCCAGAACACTGGCAGCAAGTCTCTGTGGACTCTGCTTCTTCCTTCTGACCCTCTCTTCCACTTATTTCACCTAAGATTGTCTGGACCCACCTGAGAATACAGGGTCATCTTTCCCCGAAAATGTTGCTGGCCACCAACAGTAATTCTCCCTGAAATTGTAATTCTCCCTTCTACGTAACAAAGGGCATTCACATGTTCTAGCCACATGGGTCTGGGTATCTTTGGGAAGTCATTTTGCAAGCAAAACAAGTAAAAATGAAACAAAATGATGGCATGGTTCTTTCTTCCTTTCTTTTGTTTTGAACAGTGAGAGGACTTAGTGGCGAGCAAGTCTTAACTGTTTTTTTTTTTGTGTTGTCCATGGGACTGAGAGGAGAGGGCAGCCATTGTGGCTGATTAAATATTTGTGGAAGAGATTCACAGTCTATGCTCTTCTACCAGAATGACCACTTGTCTTTCTAGTGTAAGGACTCTAGAACAGAAGGACTGGAAAATAGAGTCACTTCTCCGTGCTTATGCTGGAAACAATGGCCAACACAGAGAAGCCATAGGGAGTGTGGGGGACATCTTCCGCTCTGCAGGGTCTCTCACAAACCCCTGTGGAGGTTAATTACACTCTTGCCTTGAAGAGAGGGAAATGGGAAATGTGTGTTCCAAGGCACTGGGTAAGGTGGTCAAGGTCCATCAAGGAAAATGACAAAAAGCGCTGGTGAGGATGGGAGGAGTGTCGGCTGTACACTGCCACCAGGGACGAGAGTTCGTGCAGCCGCTGCTGAAGTAGGTATGGAGGCTCCTCCAAAACTGCCACAAAAGCTGGAAGTAACAAACCCAAACAAAAGAATCAAGTGAGCCTACTGCAGAGAGACATGAATATTCCTATTTCCTCAGCAGTACTCACAGCAGACACGGAACCAGCCAAGGTGCCGGTCAGGGCATGAATGGATGGAGGAAACAAGGCTGCTCACAGATGTTGCCGCTAATACAGGAGCCCTTCCGTCACAAATGTGAACACCACAGCCAGGCTTGCAGGCAGAGGAACACACCGAGATGAACAAGGTTTTCATCTTCTTGGA
Organism: Psammomys obesus; assembly: GCF_907164565.1. Classification (NCBI taxonomy): domain Eukaryota; kingdom Metazoa; phylum Chordata; class Mammalia; order Rodentia; family Muridae; genus Psammomys; species Psammomys obesus. The sequence goes on along the minus strand of NW_026592710.1, from coordinate 2,372,344 downwards.
CAAGGAGTAATAAAAGTGTGATTAAGCTGGGGGTATGGGATATGGCTCAGCAGATAGAGACTTGGGGCCCTGGTTCAGTCCCCCAGTGGGGCATGTCTGTCATCCCAGCACTCAGGAGACGGGCACACAAGGATCAGAAGTTCAAGGTCATCATGGCTGTAGAGTGAATTTAAGGCAAGCCCCATCTACAGGATACCCTATCTCAACGTAAGTAACTAGTAATAAATAAATTTGAAAGTAATTATTTTTGAAAAAGTACAAGAAGTTTTAAGGGTGAAGAGAAGAGGTGCAAAGGAGGACCCCCTCCCACATTCCATTGCCAGCCCTCCCGTTGTCCTAACTCCCGTTGTTCTAACTCATAGGAGGCATGCTCTACAGAAATCATCTTTTATTGCCACTCGTTCTAAATGCACCACGGGGAGCATTTTCTGGGGGGCCTAAAACACAAGCATATTTTAGAGATTCCATGCAGTTGAAATGTGGACGGTTTGGATTTGAGTAGACGGGGCGCACTGACACCTGAAGGACATCCCTCGGTAATTGCTCGCATCGCCTGGGCTGTCTTCCTGGTAGGACGAGGCACCCTCAGCAATTCGGTCTCTCCCTAACAATGTGTTGGCCATATGCCAGGGAAGTCAGGCCCGCTCCAGCTGCACTCCACAACCATAAGAGGAAACGGGGCAGGAGGGACAGTGGCCACCAACACCTGAGGTGCGATCCACTGTGAATCTGCCTGTCTGTGAGATTAATGAGGTTTGTTTTCAGGACATGCACACACATATGCCTGCACATGCGCATGTACTCACACATATTACCTCCACCTCATGACACACATGTGGAAGCCATCCAAGCCAGCTGGCTCATAAGAAGCCAGAATCACTACCGTGTATTCAAGTTTTTCCATATTTCTCACCTCAGCAGCAGCTGACCCTTGGACTCGAAGACAGGAAGTCACACAACATTGTCCTCAAGTCAACGCCACCCGTGTCTGATCTGGTTTTTCATAACACCCTACTAGAAGACACACAGTACCACTAACCTATCCAGAGTGCTGCGTCACTCCTGCCGAAGCATTTGCTCTTGCTCAGCTGAGCTGGGGCCTCTGCTCTCCTCAGGCTGCTGCATGCATCCCGGTGCCAGTTCTCTGGACCCAGAGAGCAAGCCCAGCTGTGTGCTTCTGTGGGGATCACCGTGTCCTGGTCCCTCAACACAGGAAGGCTCCCTTTATCCACCTCCAGAAGGGATGGAGAAACAAATTCTGCTTCATCAGTCAGCAACACAAGAACACCTCCAGTGAGGCAGGCCTGGACAGACATGAGGCTGAACTTCCAGGCAGGCAACTTTTCCTCTCAGTTCAGATGACTCTAATACAGCAAATGCCAATTCATTGTATCTACTTCAGGCACTTATCAGTGCTCACTAAAATAAGAAACAGAACCTCTCTGTGAGCCTTGAAAAGAAGACCGAAGTGAGGAGGACAGAGAGACTAAACTATACTCACTGCATGATGACAGTCTACCTGAGGATGGGAGGGACTCGACAATAGCCCCCCCCAACACCACACCACTACACACACACACACACACACACACACACACACACACACACACACACGGAGACTCAAGACAGGTTCATGGATGCAATTGGGAGCAAGAGAAAGTGCTTGAGCAAGGAAAGGCAGAGAAACTCCCAGATGAACCTCAGAAGATGCTTTGCCTCCTGGCATCACTGAAGAGTATGTAGTTCAGCAGAAAGAAACATGAACCAAGAGCGAAGACGCTGCTTGCCAGAGCCAGCACTGAGCAAATAAAATGACAAACACATTTTAGTAGATCTATTTAACCATCAGAAGGCCAGACAGCACTGTGAGGCTCTAGAGAGGGAAGAAACAAAATAACAGGTAAGTCTAGAGACCATCAAGCATCAATCAAGACAAAGCCCGGCAGACATGCCTGCCTGCTAACCTCAGGAGGCAAGTCTTCAGTTGAGGCTTCTCCTCCCACATGACTGTGGGCTAAGTCAAGTTGACAAATCTAAGCAGGACAGCAGGGCGTGTCTGTGAGAGGGTGTCTAGACTGGCGTAGGTGAGAGAGGACCATCTACCCTGAACATGAGGAGAGCCGCTGCATGGGTTGGGGTGCTGGTCAGAACGGAAAAGGAGACAGCGAGCTGAGCACCAGCGTCCATCTTCCTGACTGAGGAGTCGGGTGTTGCCGGCTGCCCTGCCTCAGCCTGCTGCTGTGTCTTTCCCATCCAGAGGCAGCTGAGATTGTGAGCCAAAATTACCTGCTCCTTTCTGAGTTGTTTTTGTCAGGTATTTTTGTCACAGTAACTACAAAATAACTAAAATAATCAACAAAGCAAAACTGTTTCTTTGAGAGGAAATTTTAAGGTGAAGGTGAGAGGAGGGCAAAGGTCAACTCCCAGGGATTAAAGGAATTCCTAAGCACAGATTCAACCAGAATGGTTAAAAAATATTTTGTGACACAAATAGTTGCTTTTCCAATAAATTTGAAAATCTGGAAGAAATAACATTTTGGGCAAAACAAAATTTACAAAACATTCAGACACTAGGTTTGGGTGGACCATTTTAAAGGAAATTTTACAAAAGCTTCAAGCAACAGAAAATTACTTTCTTATATAAATTGTTCCAGAGAATAGATGAAGCAAATAAAATAACCTAACTCATTTTTGATGCCCACATCATTTGATATCAAAACTGGACAAGGACATTATGAGAAAAGAAAATTGCAGGCCAACCTTGGACAGAACACAGATGTAAAACTGATGGGTGAAATATTTGAAAATCGCTGCTCACAATGTTAAAGCAATAAGGGCACCACAGTCAAATGGGTTTATTTATTCTGGGACAAGTGCCCAAGCTCAGCCATCATGGTGGGGCAGGGGCAGGGGTAGTCAGGATCACCCCTTAAAAATCTGAGCGTTGGGTATGGATAATACAAGCAGAACCCAGGCTGAGCCCAGAACAGAAGGGGAAAACAGTCCTTTATCCAATAAAGGGCAACACAAAGGGGGTAAGGAAAGGGAAAGGGTCCCAGAGAGAGAGGAGGAGGGGGAGATAAAAAGAAGGGGAAGGGAGACAGGAAAAGGGGGAGGGTCTATCAAGAAATAGGACAGAGTGGGGCCAGGTGGGAGCCGGTGTTATGCTGTGCAGGCAATTCAACGGGCCTGCCCTTAGGGGCCTTTAGGGTTCTGACATCCTGTGTCAGTACCTGCATCCTATGACATCATCTGGGCCAGGCACTTCAGGTAAAACTGGTGGTCTGCCACTCCCTCTCTCTCTCTTGCTCTCCTCTCCTCTCTCTCTCCCCTTTCTCTCCTACCATGTCTCTCTCTCTCCCTGCTGTATCCAATAAACTCTTTCATACAATACTTGTGTGCATATGGCATCATTTTACGTAAATACTAACAGCTGGGAAACCGGAGAAGCATAATTTCGTGTTCCTGGGTTCTTCCCTGGATGCCCCTCTGCCCTTCCTTCCTCTCTGGAGGTGCTGGCCAGGAGACCTAGCATGGAGCTATAAGGATGAATGCGGTAAGAGTGGCAGGCGGGTGCAGCTACCTGGGCTGTCCGCAGAACTGCAAGACGTTTCACTGATCGCACGTTAAAGCTGGATAATGTTGTAGCACTCGTGTCTCCTCTACGCAGCGTTGACACATGAGTAGGAAGGGAGTCACTTCACTTAGCAAAGTGTCCACCTCGCAGGCAGGGAGGCCTGAGGTCAACCCCGAAACCCATGTGAGAAGCTGGTATGGCGATGTGTGCTTGTGATCCCAGCACAGCGACGCAGAGGCCAGTGGTATCAGCCTTGCTGGCCAACCCATCTGGAGAGGTCCAAGTCAGCAAGAGAAACACGGTGGACAGAGCAACTGCAGCTGAGTTTCCTCTGGCCTGCACACATACATGCCTCCGCACCCCCCCCCCAAAGTACAGAAAACCAAAAGTAGCTCCCTATGCTAGAAAACTCCACCTACAAATACTATACAAAGGAAAAGATTTGCCAACATCATGAAAACTAGTGAATATTCATGAGTAAATCTGAGGGGTGATGAGCTAGAAAAACGAGTTGTAAAACCTTACGACAGGCCATAAAGGACAGGCTGGCTATGACACACCGATGTGATGTGCCAACCTATGGAGGGCCAGCCCGACAGGCTGGTCAGGTGATCCTCAGATCCATTCCCATCTCAGTAAAGTCCACGCTCAGAAGGGCTGCCCTGCTTAAGCCAGGCTGCCCTGGCTCTTACGAAGACGTGTATGGGCGAATAAATGTCAGGGAACAGCTGAGCTGGTGCAGGGGTGAGAGAATGGCACAGCCTGCTGTTGAGATCCATCCATCAGGCTGGATGGCAGGGTGTGGGGGTGCTCATTCAATAACGTGCTCACCGCGCACCAAGCAGGAGGTCCTGAGTGTGCTTCACGGAGCCCACAGAAAGGCAGGTGTGATGGTGCGCGCTCGGAATCCCAGCACTGGAGACAGGAGCATTCCTGGGGCTCACCGGCCATCCACTCCAGCTTACTTGGGGAGCTCCAAGGACAATGAGAGATCTCACCTCAAAAAAAAGTAAACAGCAGCCAAAGAACAACACCTGAGGTGGTCCTCTGACCTCCACAGACGGGCATGCACGCCTGAGTGCATGCCCACACATATGCCTAATACACACACACACACACACACACACACGCACACACGTACACACAATGCATACGTGACAATGAAGCACTTATACATTTGCACATTTGTAGAACAAGATGAAGACCCCAGAAGCACATACAGAAGACTCAGACAGAAGGTCCAGAAACTATAGAAAAAGCTATTGGTGTCACTTCAAAATCTGCTCACCCTGTCTTAGAACCCCGAGGCTTTGGGTAAGTTCCTGTTTATACACAAATCCCAATGCCTTCTGTCTTATTCTATTTATTATATATCTTTACTCTATTCAAAGAATAAAGCAGAAATGCCAGCAGCAGCTTGGAAGACACATGACCTGCCCTCTGTTCTCTTCATCATGCTGCTGAGAACCTCAGTGGATGGAGAAGCTTCATTCTGAACTTCGATGGTTAGGGTTGTGCCCTCGAGGTTACAGGGGCCATGACTGTCCAGGGGAAAAGCTAACTGAACAGTCACATGAGAGAGACACCACATTCCAGGCTTTTCTCGGGGCCTCTGGGTTTCCCACCACAGATCTTCGTCATGACTGATTCAGGGGCCCTGGGCATCAATGAGACCAACACCAACCTGAGGGGCAATGGTGCAGCCATCTGAAAGGGGGGCAGGGCCAGATTTTGACACTGATACACACAACAGGGACCCAGGGGTGGCCACTACGCTTTGTCAGAACTCGGCCAATACTGCTAAGTCTGTGAATGTTCCTAATGAATCTTCTTTTTAATTCTCCTTTAAGATAGCCAAGATAGGTAGTGTCTTGGTTAGGGTTTATATTGATGTGATGAAACACCATGACTGAAAAAGCAACCTGGCAACTTGAGGAGGAAAGGGTTTACTTCATCACAGACACACCAGGACAGGCAGAAACTGAAGCAGAGACTGCGGAGAGGTGGTGTATGCCTAACGGCCACTGTGCCTGTGCGAAGCCAATGGCATCTGCAGCTCTTAGGTCCAAGATTGGTCCCAGCCCTAAAGACAAGAAACTGTAGTGGAAGTTTTGTTTTGTTTTGCTTTGGGTTTTTTTGTATGTTATGTAAATATGCCTTTGTTTTAATCCCAGTGTGGAATTTTAGTAAGGCTGTAGTTTGTCCACATATGTTAATTGTCACGTGCAGAGCGTGGCTTTTGCCAGCTGGTGATGGCCTTCCATGTTTTGAATAGAGAGGGGTGTGGTCCAGGATCCTGAGAGTATAAATATGAGGCTGAGAAAGAGACTGTGCCATTCTGTGTGACATTCATTGTTGGCCTGTGGTGTGTAGCAGTTTGGAGAGACCAGAGATAGTGTGGTGGTTTGGAGCAGACAGACGGAGAGAAATGCTTTGAGGCTCAGCAGCTTTGAGGAGCCTGCTGGCTGCATCTGTGATTGATGGAGACTGGTACAGAGCCCCAAAAGAACCCCGTGACCACGGACAGCCAGGAGAAGTAAAGGGGTCTGAAACCTTCTCCCCAGTAACCTTTTCTCTCTCCTACTTAAAGTTGGGGGTTTGGTGGAAGGGAGGTAGAGGCCTAAACATCCCAAATAAAGTAGAATTTTTAAAAACTGCTACAGGTAGCATTCAGCTATAAGAAACTCTCCTTTTCTCTACCTTTTTGCTCTATCTAGGTCCCCAGTGAACCAGATGGGATTGAATGGTGCCCACCCAATACACTCCCAGAAGTAATATTCCATTTTCTTTCAAGGTGTTTATCCATCCAATAACACCCACAGCCGGCTTTATGCTGCCTGTGTGATGTTTTCCGGGTGTCTCCCGTATCCCAGCTCTTACCTCTGACTGTCACATGCTCGAAGGCCTTCAAGCCCACCTGCACACCTTCTTGTCCGTGTGTTGCTGCTCTGGACACCTGGCTTGTGTTCCTACATCACCCGCTCATGGCACTGTCACGAGCACCTGTGGTGCTGAGGAAAGAGAGAGATGGTTTATGCTGCCATACAACCCTTGTCTGGGCTGAGCAGCTACAGTGCCATGTAGGGCAGACTGGGGGGGGGGGGTACTTGGTGCAGGAAGCAGAGGCTGTCCCTGCAGGCACTGGGTAGAATTCAAAGATTTTTTCCCCTTCTTGCCTTGCCAGGACCACTAGCTCCCAAGACAAGTGATGGTGGAGAGTGGGACCCTGCTGGGAGAAGCAGTTTCTGCAGTCACTTTGAAAGCTGGAGACTTTGCCTGGAGATGGTTTGCTGAAGTGTCACTCTGGGCCACAGGCTCTTGAGCTGACTGTCTGTCTGCACAGTGGATGCCCCTGCTCTGAACTTCAGGTACTGCCACTGGCTCCCCAAGACACAGCTTGAATGGACATCAGAAGAGGGAGAAGACAGGGAACAGGACAAGAGCCTATCACAAAGGGCCTCTGAAAGACTCTACCCAGCAGTCTTTGGGTAGAGCCAAACTTTGGGCAGAGTGCAGGGAATCTTATGAAAGAAGGGGGAGATAGTAAGACCTGGAGAGGACAGGAGCTCCACAAGGAGAGCAACAGAACCAAAAAACCTGGGCACAGGGGCCTTTTCTGAGACTGATACTCCAACCAAGGACCATGCATGGAGATAACCTAGAACCCAAGCACAGAAGTAGTCCATGGCAGCTCAGTGTCTAAGAGGGTTCCCCAATAATAGAAACAGAGATAGTCTCTGACGTGAACTCAGTGGCTGGCTCTTTGATCACTTCCACCTGAAGGGGGAGCAGCCTTGCCAGGTCACAGAGGAAGACAATGAAAGACAGTTTTGATGAGACCTGATAGATTAGGGTCAGATGGAAGGGGAGGAGGACCTCCCCTATCACTGGATTGGAGGAGGGGCATAGGAGGAGAAGAAGGAGGGAGGATGGCCTGGAAGGGGATAGGGGAGGGGGCTACAGCTGGGATACAAAGTAAATAAACTGTAATTAACAAAAAGAAAATAAAAATAAAAAAATACACAGCTTGAGATACAGGCATCAGCTCTCTGTCATACCCTCAGCGACTCCTGTGAGCAGCCACAGCAGATAGTCACTGGAGCACAGACACCAGGAACTCGTGCTTCGTGGGGTGACTAAACGCACTCCAGAAATGTCATTCTCATCTGTCTCAGCCCAAAGCAACACCTGACGCTGTGCTGAGCCCCTGTTCCGTGACACACCCGGTCTCCACCCAGCCCAGGGCTGCTCCTGCAGGTCAGCATCCAGTCTTTGTCCTCGCTTGTCCCGCCCACCTCCTCCTTGGTCCAAAGCTCTGCCCTGTTAACAAGGTTATTTGTTAAAAGGCAAAGTCTCTCATTGGATCACCACGTGTGGCAGCATCTGAGGTCTTTACGGCTCTTTGGGGATACAATTTGTGTGTCATTTCACTTTTTTATTGCTTTTTATTGGCTGGGGTTCTGCTGGAAACAAAATGAGGGCTGTTTATCATGCAGAGAGGAAGTCTGCCCCAGAGCACGCTGGAAAACTGTCACCAGAGGGGAAGGCAGGGAGGAAAGCAGCTGGGCAGGAGCGTGGAGGAGCGGAAGGGTGGCCCTGTGGATGGGAACATGGTATGACCCCCACACACTCATCCCCTGTCCCGTGTCTATCCAGCCGCATGCTTCAGGGGGAACCAGAAATGCTCGCCCAGACTGCGTCTCAGCTCTCCATCAGCCGAAGACGTCCAGACAACTGCAGCTGGCACACAGCCGCCCGAGGGGTGCACACAGTGGCAAAGACGCAGCCAAGAGCAGTTCTGTGTCAGGCTCGACACCGAGAGGAGATGGGATGCAGGTGTCTGGCCAGCACACCATGAGGGCGGACTTCCTGAGCTGGGAACCCCGAACGACTCCCAAGCACACAGCTTTTCAGGACACAGATTTCCTAACACACATGGGCAAGAAGAGAACTGACACACTAGTGTCACCTAAACTTGGGCTTACAGGTCTCCTTTATTTACTGTCCCTCTCCTGTGCCCGCACAGCACAGGATATTTAGCCATCTTGTCACCTTGGGCTCTCCTTAACTGCCACAAATTCTAGGCCTTCCCTTTGTCCTCATGACCTTGATAGTTTTGAAACAAGGTGCTGGGTTTCTGTGGATGGTCCTCTCCTGGGCCTGACAATTTTCTCATGAGTGGAGTAGGATTGTGGGTTTGGAAAGAAATGCCACTGAGGTGAAGTGCTGTTTCCATCCCATCCAGGGTTCTGCCTTCTCGGGGTTCCTCACTGCCAGAGTTACCTTGACTGCATGCTGAGGCAGTTAGTCAGCTGTCTCCATTCTATCTTTGGCAGGAGTCACAATCCACACCCAGCACTGTGGGATTCTGATAGAGCCCTAATTTGTGTCTTTCACACAGCGCAAATGCTGAAATGTCAAAGGCAAAGGAAAACCTTGTTCCACTGCCTCCCGGGGAGCAGCCCCAACGGGGCCCTGGTGTGGGCACAAGGGGCTGCATCCTCTGGGAAGTGGGAGGAAACTGGCATTCTGGCCATCTTGCACAGTTCTGCAGTCACTCTCTTTCCTGTTCCCTGGCTTCTGGCCAAACTACACTGTCTTAGCAGGGGGTGGGGGCTGCCACCCTGATGTCCACAGGAGCAGTACAGTGCGTCCAGCTTCTTGGCCCTTTGGTGGAGTGCTGACCACAGCTGTGGAAGTCAGCACACACCTCCTGGCAGTGGCCTGATTGCTTTTTGCCAGTCTGAGAATTATTTCAACAGAAATCTCCAGAAACTCAAACTGAAGTTTGATTAAATTACACCCACTCTTGTGATTTGGTCTATACCACCGTCCTAGAAGAGGCAGATGAGCCTCGTGTTCCTGACAGTGAGAGGGGCCAGAATGAAGGGTTCTTTCTGATCTGGGAGAAGGAGTCTTATCCTCAGTGGTGGGTGGATGTTTATTTGTGAGGAATCATCCAGAAATAGAAGATAGAGAAGGCAGCATGGGCCAGGTGTCTTTTCCACACACAGCCCAGAGGCTGCTTCAACATCTTAGCCCTTTATCCCTCCCACAGTGTGAGAGGACAGGCTTGCCCGGAGACCCAGAACCTCTGCCTGGGATCTCCCAGGCCTCTCTGGGTCCCTTCTATCGAACCTTCCCACTCCCTCACCTGAAACCATCCTTACTCAGTGGCTATCAGTGCCCCTGTGTCCAGCAATCCCACTCAGCCAAACACCCAAGACAGGACAGAAACAGCAGCGTATTTTGGAGGGACTCACAGCCCAGTGCTCAGTGTCCAGTGCAGTGGCTTCTTGGGGCTGCCGACAGAGATGAGCACTGAAGACCCTCAGGTGAGTTCTACCTGGAAGGCAGAATAGTTTGTGTAAAAACATCCTGGCCAGAGTAAGAGGCTTGGGTATCCTGCAACACCAGTTTTAGGCCCAGGGCCAGGGAGCAGAGGCAAAAATCCTTGAGCTGATTGTCTTAATTTGCTCTGTGTTGCTGTGTAAACACAATGAACAAAAGTAATTTAGGGAAGGAAAGGGCTATGTTGGCTCCCACAGACCATTACTGAGGAACACCAAGGCGGGAGCTCAGGCAGGAACTGAAGCAGAGCCCACAGAGGAGTGTTGCTTACTGGCTTGCTCCCCAGTGGCTTGCACATCCTCTTTCTGTAGCACCCAGGACCACCAGCCCAGGGATGGCACTGCCCACAGTGAGCTGGGTCTTCCCAAATCAATCATTAACTAACTCAGTGCCCCATAAGCTTACCTGCAGGCCAGTCTGACAGAGTGATCTTCTCAATTAGGGTTCCATTTTCCCAGCTGACTCCAGTGCCAAGTTGATAAAAACTAGCCAGCACACTGACATTAAAGTCTTGGGGCTGCAGGCAGTGGGCACTGCCTGGGCACGGTCACAGCAGAGTGTGCATCTGTAAGTGGCTCTCATTCCTGTCCCCAAGAGCGGGATCCTGAGCTTGTCAGGAGTGGCGAGTGCTGTGCCAGGGGAACAGACCTGCGGCATATCTGCTTGCCTAGAGGTTCCAGTTTCTAAAGACAGTTGCTCCAAGGTGATGGGCTCCCAAGGGGAGGTAGTACCCCTCAGCCATGGCCACAGCCAGCTGTTTCCCACCTTTATCCTCCCATCATTCTACCATTCCAGACACTAGGGTGTCCAGTCAGGGTCAAGCACATCTTCTTCGCAGTGACTGTTTATAAGCTGCCTGCTCAGGACAACCTTGAGAACATGTTACTGTAAAATACACTTTTTTCCCTCAGAGATGTCCTTACTACTCAGGAAAACTCACAACGCCTCCCTTCCTCCTCTAAGAAAGGGCATTTTCTAGGGCAGCTGGGATGGCTAAAGGTTAGCAATGAAACAAGGCATGGTGGATTAAATCCATCACCATCATCTGTGGAGGCAGGGCTGCCTAGGGGCAGACTTTGCTTCATGCCCACCTTCTAACACAGAGGTCTACAGATAAACCTGTGTTAATCTGCCTTGTTACTGGCTGGGATGGCCAGCTGCAGGTGATGGAGGTGCAGAGCCCTCCAGGCTCCCCTGCTCCCCAACTCTCAGCTGAACTCACAGTGTGCAGGTCACCGCAGACCCCAGCACCCCTGAAGGCAGAGGCCTTTTCCCAGTAGCTGTCCTGAGAAGTCAGCTTATAGCTACCAGTGCAGGTTAAGCATTTTAGTCCCAGCTGGATGAGGTCAGATGTGGCTTCCCAAAGGCACAGCCAGCATTCATAATGGGGGACTGATTCTGTGGCCCTGCAGAGGACTCCTGTTATTACAAAAGGTTGCAGGGTAGCCATGTCTCAGACCATCCTTGGCCTTGGCTGCAGAAGCATGTGAGATTTTGTGGGTCACCCTCGGGGGAGTCAGAGATGTCTCCAGCAACTCAAAGGATTCTCAGACCAAAAATCAAAGCTCCTGAGTAGGCAGCACATTCATCCCATGACCAGCTGTTCTGCGACAGCCAGACACATCAGGGCTCAGTGCCGAACCGCTCATTTCTAGCTCTTATGCTCTCTTCTTTGACCCCGGAGAGGGAGCCGAAAGCTTTGGGAAAGTCCTGTCCCAGATAAAAAGGTTAGACTCCTGACAAGGTATCCAACAAGAAGTGAGCCACCGGTCCTGGCAGAATGAAGCACTTTCTTGCCAGCTTATTAGTTCCTGCAGCCTTGGAGGGTGGGAGGAGAGTGTCGGACCAGGAGAGCTGGGCCCACCCGCAGGGCCTGGCTCCTGCCTGCTCTTCCATCAACACCCTGCGGCTGCTTAGTCACCTCCCAACAGTTGCCCATAACAACCTGGCTCTTTACAGGTGGCACCCGAGTCTGGAGATGCAGCTGCAGCCGCAGAGCGCCTGCCTAACATGCAGGAAGCCCTGTGTTGGAGCCCCAGCATTGCATGCTCCCAGCCACAATGGCTCAGACCTGTACTCCCAGCACTTGGGCGGCAGAAAGAGGCAGGAGGATCAGAAGTTCAAAGTCATCCTAGAATATGTAGCAGGTCTGAGGGCAGCCTGGGCCACATGAAAAGCAAATAAACCCCATATAAAAGATTCACAGCTCACTAGACTTTGCCCACGGCGTCTCCCAAACTGTACACTGAGTGGTACAGTCATGGTGGGGTCTGTTGTGACTCTGTTCAGATGTCTACTTTGAGTGTGCCAAGACTGATGCTGAGTCTGGCCTGAGGCTATCAGGTTGGGGTACAGATACACCCAGAAGTCCAATGTTACCCAATCCCTCGCCTTCGCTTTTCCTGTTTCTCTCGCTGTGGTCATTATACATAAGGCTGAGAAAATTTTAAGTTAAGGGGGAAGAAACAGCAGGAGGCCACCCTGGTCTCTAGAGAATGCCCTTGGACCTTAGTGAGAAGCTGCTAATTTTGGCTGAGATTTTGGGGTGGTCCTGGCGGGGGGGGGGAGCATTTAAATTGTTAATGATACATAATGGACATAGTGACTTCCTTGTTCTTCCCTGAGGCCTCCCTGTAGGCTGCTGCAGGCCCCAGGGCCTCAGAACTCATTAATTCAACACTGCCCACCAGCGAGCATGAGGCCAGAGCCTGGGCATCTCCTAATAATTGTGATTGATTTTGTGAGTTTGAGTCAATGTCACAAAACCAGACTTTGATGTACCGGGAGCAGTGACACTGAAACCAGTGTGTGGGCGGTCAGTGTGGAAGGGGTGGGGAGATGGAAGCTGGGTGTGGGGTGAGCCCTTAGACCCCAGCATCAAGGTGTCTCTGATCCTCTTCCAGGAAGTTTAGCTGTCCCCATGCACATCTTGCTGTCCTTAAAACAGCAGGGAAAAGACAAAACATAATTTAGAGACAGAACATAATTTTGACGCAACCAAAAATTTCTGATCATTATTTTGCCTCCATCAGTGTAAAAAGAAGGTGGCCTGTTGGCACAGCCCAATCATGGGAGGGCTCAAGCAATTAAAATAGGATATTTGGCAACTGGCCAAACAACCGAGAAATCGAACAGAGAGTCCTAATACCTCAGATCGACATGAGGACAACTCAGCTGCTCAGCCTGGCCCTGGATTTGGGATTCTTAGGACAGAGCCTGGGTTTTCACTGCAGTCAGAATGAAAAGCAAAGCAGCTGTGGCTGTGGGAAGAGAGAGCTTATGTGGCTTCCAGGTTACAGTCCACCGCTGTGAGAAGCCACAGCAGGAGCCTGAAGCAGAAACCGTGGAGAAACACTGGTCGCCATCTTGCTTGCCATCACGCTTTAAACTCACTTTCTTGCATTACCCAGGACTGCGGGCCCAGGCAATGCTGTCGCTCCACTGCTGAGGCAATGAGCAACCAAGACATGCCCACAGGCCAATCAGATCCAGGAAACCCCTTAACTGAGACCCTCTTTTCTGGTGATTCCAGGCTGTGTCAAGGTGATAGTTAAAACTAAGTATGATTGTGGGTGTGTGGGGAGCTCCAGAGTAGAGAGGATGCTGTCAGCTTGCCTGGAAACTTCCTCCCTAACTGCTTCAGAATTCCAGGGTGGGGATATCCTAGCTCCCTTGAGAAACTGGAAACCTAGGTCCCGGGGCTGGAGAGATGGCTCAGCAGTTAAGAGCACTGGCTGCTCTTGCAGAGGAGCCATGTCTGGCCCCCAGCTCACACACAGTGGCTCACAACCACTTGTAATTCCAGTTCCAGGGGACTGATGCTCTCTTCTAACCTTCAAAAGCATCAGTCATGCCTGTGGTGCACATACATACATGCAGACAAAACATACATACAAAATTTAAAAATAATAATTAAATAAATAAGAGCCTTGGGTCACAGGTGACTGACAGGGAGTCACATGCCAGTCACTTTCCACCACCTCTCTTATTTATTCACTTTACATCACCATGTAAAGTGGCCCCCTCCTTCCTCTCCTCCTGGCCCCATCCTCTCTCCCTCTTACCCATCCCCCCTCCCTTACACCTCAGAATAGGAGAACCCTCTTCCACCACCAATGCACCTCAGCTCATAAAGTCACATCAGGACTGAGCACATCCTCTTGACAAACTGGAAACCTACAACGGGCCCTCCTAGAAGGATATGAGGGTGGCTCTAGCTGAAATTACTTGTATCAGGGGTCATGGAGACTGAAGAGAACACCCTCTAACTAGACAGGACTCCTGGTGGAGGGAGGGGAGCATCAACCCACCTACAAAAACTTTGACCCAAAACTTAACCTGCTTGCAAGATGTGCAGAGATGAAGATAGAGCGGAGACTGAGGGACTTCCCAGCCAATGCCTGGCCCAACCTGAGCCCCACCCCATGGGAGAGAGCCAACCCCTGACACTATCAACAATACCCTCCTGTGTTTGCAGATGGGAGCCTCGCATAGCTGACCCCTGGGAGGCTCCACCCAGCAGCAGATCAAAACAGATGTGGAGACTTAAAGCCAAAGGCTGGGCAGAGTGCAGTCTTGCTGGGGGAAGATAGAAGAACCAACCAGGAGGGGACAGGAGCACTACGAGAAGACAAACAAAGCCCGAGGAGGGGTGGAGACTGCAGTGCCGACCAAGGACCCTGCATGGGCTGGACCTAGGCCTACACAGGCGTAGCTGTTGAGCAGTGCAGTCACTTTCATTTCTCAGTCCCCAGGCCTTCCCTAGCCTCACCTGAAGTTCTTGCCGCCCTGCGTTTCCTATGTTAGTTATCTGAAGGAGAAGACACCCCACCCAGAGCACACTGAGCCTCTGCCTGGGAAGTGGCACAGCATGCCCAGAGCATGCCCAGAGCATGCCCGCTTCCTGGCTGCCATCAGATGGCCCAGGCATTCTCCCCATGGTGCTTCTTGCTGTGGAGAGAAATAAAGACATTCCATTTCTGTGACCTTTACACAGCGGCTCTGAGTGTCTCCTCCACAGGTGGTCTGTGTGTCTAAGCTGCCCTCAGTTAATGGCCTCCTGCACTCAGCATCGCTCCAGACCACAGCTTCTACTAGGATCTTCAGTCTGAATGATGGGGATGGGGATTTAGACATCAAAGCTCAAATCTTGGCTCAGTTTGCTTTATACTTAAAAGGAAAAAAAAAAAAATCCAGGATTTGTGTTGAGCCTTTGTCAGTGATGTTTCTATCGATGCTGTAATGTATTAAGTAAATTGAGGAGATTGATTGGTGGAAATGGAGAAAAAAAGAAAGGAAATGTGATTTATAAAAAGCAAGGTAGCATAGCTCCTTGACACATCCTGAGCCAGCCCCTCCACCTGCCCTCATGACTCTTTGCTCACCCTCCACTAGGGAGCATCCTTGTCCACCCCTGTCCACAGAGACCTCATAACCCTGTATCTACCCTGCCCTCTGCAGGGGAGGCTCACAACTGTGGTGACAGGAGCTTGTTCACATCTGAGAAGACCAGAACAGTGATGGGTGGGTGCTGGCACCCTGCTGGCTCCCTCCTCTGTGCTCTTTTTATCACTTCTGGGACTCCATAGGATGGGGCCACCCACATCCTGGGCGGCTCTTCCCTCTTCCACTAAACTCTGCAAACATCATCATAGAGGCTGCCAGAGGTGTTTCTTCTTGATGATTCCAAGCATAGCCAAGTTGATCACAGAGATGAATGTCACAGTATGACTTACCAACTCAGTGGATCATAAGAAGAAGAAAAAAATTCATTCCTCATTGTTCTCGATGCTGGAAATACAAGATCAGCTTTCCTGAGGAACCAAGATAATGGGGCACCCCTGTAATCCTTAGATGTAGGAGACTGAGGCAGGAGGACGATGGGTTGGAGGCTCTCTTAGGCTATTAAGGGTGACCAGGTTTCGATTTTTAAAATTAAAAATATAACCGACCGAACAATTGAAGATTCATGACCCGGTTGGGTCCTGTTTCTTGGCTCATAGCTGTCACCTTTTCATACTGTTACTCCCCGGTCTTGTCTGTGTGAATACCAGCCCCATTAAAGGGTCTCTTCATCACCTCCCTTCCCAGCATTACACTGGAAGACTAGGGTCTCAACATTCACACTGAGAGGAAGGGAGAGGTTTGACTCTTTAGTGTAACATCCTGGTACCTGTTGGCCCTTCGCTTTCCCCCTTGCACCACAGGCAGCATTGCTGGCACACACCCACACAGGAGGCCCTTCAGATTCTGACTGGCAGATGCACCAAGACATCAGCTGCCCCAGAGAAGCGGCTTGGATGGCGTTGGTCTCGTGTTGCAGAATAAGCTTGAACCAGATCTTGGCAGGGAAGTGGATGAAAGGGACAATTCCATTTATTAAGCAACTTTTTTGAGATATAATTTATGTCAAATAAAAATCGATTTGGATGAGCTTTGACAAATGCATTTGCCATCACAACCAAGATACACAATAATTCATCACTCCAAAAGGCCTGAAATTTTAGTAAAGAAACCATTTGTCAGAGCAGTCATAGGTTCACTGCAAAACTGAGGCTTCGTCGGAACCTCTACCCCCCCCCACCCAGCCCCCCATAGTGGATGTGCCCCCGCCACAATCCATGGCCCTACAGTGACACATCAGAAGCACTCAGATCCACTGGCCGTGCATCCCAAGGGCGCATGAGAACATTAGTGCAATTGTAGTACCACACAGAATAGCCTCCTTCCCTAAACATCCTCTGGGCTCTGTCTGTCCACTCTCTGTCTGCCCTAGCCCAAGGCAAACGCTAATTTTTGTGTCTCCAGTTTCAACTTTTTCAGAGTGCCATACAGTTGACACCATGTAGGAGACTCCCGCGCCCAGCAATTTCTTTACTAATGCACTTCCACACTTCCTCCTCTCTTCTCACAGTTTGTTCCACGTTCAACACTGGATAACAGCCCGTTGATTGGATGTGCCACAGATCACACGTTCACTCTCCCACTGGTGGACCTCGGCTGCTCCTGTGTTTTGGAAATGATGACCAAGACGGGGTTTCATGTGTGTCTGAGTTTTTGACTCCCTTGTAAGGACTGGTTGCTGTATAGAATGGTGATGCTCGTTTAATTTAAAAAATGAAAATAATAAACATCAAGCTGCCTTCCAAAGGGGAGGGGCTTGTGGTGGTTTGAGTGCTGTGTCCCTCATAGGCTCATGGCATGGGGACATGTGGTCCCTGGTCAGTGGTGCTGTTTGGGGAGACTGTGGGAGCCTGTTGGAGGAAGCGTGCACTGGGCTTGAGGAGTTTAAAGCTTTGCCCACTTTCAGGTGCCTCGCTCCTGTCACCAGGCCTGCGATTGCTGCTGTGCCTCCCTGCTATGATGGACTTGTATCTCCCTGGATCCATGAGCCAAAATAAATTGCTTCCACGAGGTGCTTCAGCTCATGGTGCTTTAACACAGAAACAGAGGAGGGACTAACAGAGTTTATTCAGCCTCTCACCAGCACTGAGCGAAGGTCCCAGCGCTCTGCCTCCCCCCCCCAGCGTTCAGTGTCATCCATGTTCTTGATTTGTGTGCTTGAGCAGTGTTCGGTAGGTCTCACTGCATAATTTACAGCTCCCTAAGAACTTCAAACGGTGGGCATTCTTGCCTCATGTCGGTTTACCTTCTGTGTAGTCTCTGCCTTTGGTGAGGTGCCTCTCTGGGTCTTTAAAATTAGTTCCCCATCATCTTCTTTCTCTCTTATTAATTAAATTTGTTCTTTGACAATTTCATATGTGTGTGTGTGTGTGTGTGTGTGTGTGTGTGTATGCTTACTCTCACTTCCCACACTCTCTGAATCTCCCTCCCACCCTATCTTTTTCCCTCTCTTCTCTACAGGTCCCTTCCCTATATTCCTGTCTTTCGGGATTTTGTTGTTGTTTTTGGTCTGCGTTGTTTTTGTAACCCACTAAGTTTAACTAGGGCTTCCTCCCATGAGCCTCTCCCTGCTCGCAGCTGCAAATCTCCCAGGCCTGTCCTGGCACTGCCACCCCTTGCAGCACGTGGCTCACTGGCCAGTGACCTTACCAGGCGTCCCTAGATCCGCTGTGCTGGCCACACTGCCCACCCCGAGTGCAGAAGAATAACCGGCTGGTGTGGGGGAGTCTGAGCTTCATGTGGTAACCAGGAAGACGTGGAGCCATCTGGGGAACAAGGAAACCAAGCTCACCGTGGCATCCTCTGAGACCAAGTCCACTTTGAAGAGACAGTAGAAAGACAAGGAGTCGGTTTCCTGGGTGGTATAAATTATAGCCACAGCAAATGGGAGTGTGCAGGCAGCATGCCTCCGCTGGGACCCATTGGGTCATCACAGCAGTCTGTTCTCAGACTGGGACACAGAAGCCCAGAAGGTTCAGGGGAGCACAGGATATAGCAGCCAAGCTCCGAAAGCAGAGGAACGAGGCCCAGCACTGACTTCCCAGGCCAAGTGACCAGGGCAAGCCACCCATGCTCTGTGAATCAGTTTCCACAACTACAAACTATTCCCAGACTGCACTTCTTTTGGGCCTTCCTCACATGTCGCTGGTAGACCTTATCATTATTGGCACATACCCATGCCTCCCTGTGGGTAGAGAAAAGACACCTCTGCCCACTTGTATTTGAGACCCTTAGAAAAAATTAGACAAACATAAAAGCCTCTTGTGGTCACCCAGAGCTCCAGAGCCTAAGGGGGAGGACTTCAGTGTCCCCAAATCCATTCTTACTCTGGGGTGACAGCAGCTCCAAGACATGATCCTCAGGGTCCATGGGAGGTGTAGAGAGACTATCCCTGGCAGAGTTCTGGTGGAACCTTGACGACAGCACCTGCACTGGAAGATGGCTCAGAAATCTCCTGTACCACCATGGCTACTGCCATGGGTCATTTTCCCTAGGGTCGGGATGCCAAAGCAGAGGGGTCAAGCACTGGGCTTCCATCTGCTGCTAGGGGTCACCAGCTGAGTCCCTCAGGAGTTGCATTGTTTCACCTGCCCTCATGGAGTGGGACAGTCCGGAGCCCAGGTGTCACCTGGGGGCAACATGAAGTGTGGCCTCAGAGGAGCCTCTGCCGGCTGGAATAGCAGGCCGCGGTGATGCATGGGAGCCCGCAGCTTCCCGAGTGGGAAGTATTGCCTGTCTCGGGATGGTAGCTGTCCCATCGCCCCTCTGCCCAGGTTGTCTCCTCCTCGTCCCTTGGTGACGGCCCAGAGTGTGTCTTGTCTGCGGGAGGTTGTCCCAGGAATTCGCCTGCTGACCAGTAAGCATCAGGGGTGGCCTATCTACCTCGAGTCCACACTTCAAACTCGAACCCTCGGACTTTCAAAGGTGGCTTTGTCGTAGCGGGACCCTGTCGGGTGTAACTAACTACGTGGTGGCATAGTCAGAGTAACCAGGCGAAGCCTCACTCAGCATGTCTGTGGCCTCTGTAAAGAGGAAACCCTTAGACACGCGGGTGAGCATCATGGGAACAAGAAAGAGGGATAATGGGCAGTTTCCGAAAACCCGGGAGTTCAATGGCCAGCAAACTGTCAATGTGGGAGAGAAGCCTGGAGCAAACTCTTCTCCAGGCCTCAGTGAAACAAGCCCTATTGTCACCCCCAGCTTAGGTTTCACCCTCCAGATTGTCAGGGACACACTGCTAAAGTGTGAGTCACCGTCTGATGGCCAGAATGTGGGGACACTCTCCTGCAGCCTGGGCCACAGGCCTGCCACAGCAGGATGCAGGGGCTGCCTGGGACAGTGTTCTGAGCACCAGAATTGCCATCTCACACTGGAGGGACCAAGTCAGAATGATGCTGAAAGAAGGCAAGGGGAGGCTTGACAGCAGCTGCATCCTGCTCCAGGGACACACTCCCTCCTAGACTTTGCCCTGTCCTTTCCAAGAGAAGCATGTCCCCATCACACTCTATATACAGACTGAATATGAGTATAGAAACCTACCACAGCTGACACTTCTACAAAAGCTGACCATTTGGCAGTCAATCCCTTCAAGGCCTGGGTCACCGTCCTGTTTCTAACCCTGAAGGAGAAGCTGGGCTGTGAGGAGAAGCTGGGCCATGAAGGCTTTTTTCTGTGCCTTCAATCATTCCAGTCCCTGGCAAAAGCCACACCTTCTTTCTGAGGAAACTAGGGTTTCCTTCCAGATGGCCATCTCCCTCTCCCCTTCAGCAAAATCTCTATAGTGGATGGTCCGGAGGAGGGGAGCATCCTGCCCCTAGTGCCAAGATGTGTGACTGACACAGACCACTCCTTCCCTTTACGGGACCAGTGTAGGTGCCTTGCTGTGATCCGGCATGGCCATTAGTGTTGAAAGATGTTTGCTGTGGGCTCAGGGCAAGGTTCCCTTCCCTCTGTGAAACGAGGTGGAGTGCAGGATGGCTGGTGTGCCGCTGGTAGGAACGGTGAGCAGGGTAGCCGTCCACAAGGGCGAGACTGCACACCCTGCCCTTCTGGCTTCATGCAAGCGTCTGCTGTGCTTGCCAGCGGCTCTTCTGTTGTTTGGGGTCAGAAGTGTCATTTTTCACCTGCTGGAGTTCACAGCAGACACCAATCCTGAGGCAATAGCCTGCGTGGCTGCTGGCCATGGTGCTGGCTTCCCTGGCATCTGGGAGGGGTCAGCAGAAGCCACTGTCTTTCCTCTGGCGTCCTGTTTTGCAGTTTGGGACTCCAAGGCTGATCTATAAGGACTTTGTACAGTGAGCCCAGACCCAGAAACAAACAAGTCCCTAGTTAGTACCCATGTCATAATAGGTAAGAAACTGCTTTGTGACCACTCTCTCAAACACAGCAAGACTAGCCTGAAAGCCACAGGGCTCCTCCATGACCAGGTATACATATGTCACATGGTGCACAGATGACCTGTCTGTTCTGGGGTCATGGCGGGGTGAAGGAATGAGACACAGCCTCTGGCAGCACAGTGCTGTGGAAGCTAGCCTCTGCATCAGAGTAGACCTGGCACTTTTGCACAGAGACTCTGGAGAGCACTTTGTAGCAGCATGGTCCACCCTCCTTGACCCTCCCTGTTAGATTCTTAAACAGCAAAACCATATTGTTTTGCAGTGCTGGAGGCCAGGAGCCCCAGATGGGGTCACAAGGCGCTGGCAGGATACCTTCTGAGGCTGGAAGGTATGCCCCCGACATTTTCTGATGGCCTCTGGCATCCCTTGGCTTGTGGAAACATCATCTTTCATCCCCACTAGTCCTCCTCCACTTGTACCTGTGTCCAAGGACACCGGCCATGTCAAAGCATAACCCACCTTAAGTCTCACTTTAACTTGACACCTCTGCAAAGACTCCAGGGGAGGTTAGACAGATGCCTCCTCACCAGGACTCTTCCCAACCCGGACACCTCCATGTTAAGAATTAGTGGACACCATGACCAGAAAGCCCACAGGCCAAGAAAGAAAGAAAGACCACACTGTTGGCTGAAGTATGGCCAGATAGGAGCATGTTACTTAGGAAGTCCAAATGGATTCTCCAAATTAAAAGTGCCCAACTTCTCTGGGAAACTGAACACACCCTGGAGAATGTGCTGAACTGTGTAGTATGCAAAGATGGCATACAGCCTTCTCCACACTCACGCTGGCCAGGAGCTCATGGCTTAGTCTCCCATGAGACCCTCAACCACCCAGCACATTCAAGATGGTGAAAGAGGGGGACCCTGGCCTGAGGACCCTCCCAGGGCCTGGGCCTCCTCTGTGCATCTGTGTGTGACATTAGGAAGTAGAAGGTGGATAAAATGACAGGACCCAGAAAACACACACCATAACATGTGTTAATGGGGGACAGGGGGACTCCAGACTGAGTGACAGCAGCTTGCTCTTGCTCTTCAGAGCAGGACAGGGCCTCCTGCCATCAGCCTGGGCAGCGGCCACCAGCATCACTGACATGGACGATCTATGAATAAATGTTAAGTACACCCATGGGCAGATACAAATGAAGCAGACCCGGGAATTAAGTGAATCTTTTAATATTTTATAGTTAAAATAGTTTCAGTTTTATGAACCTAAGTATAACTCATAACGAGTGAGAAGTTTGAGAAATGTTTAATAGGTGAATCAATGAATAAGATCTCAGAAAATCTGGGCATGGAGCAGGGGTATCAGGCTCCAAGACAAGCCTTTCTACCTGCCAAGCCAACTTATCAGCCCACCAGCTCGTTTTTAAACCCTGAAATAAACATCTTCATCTGCCGAAGGTCTGTTGTCTAAGTAGCCAGACAGTCTGACAAAGAAACAGACGCCAACAGTTGTATTGGGGTTGAACGTACCCCCTACACCACAATTATTATGTAGAAGTTCTGACCTGCAGTGGCTCAGAATGTGACCTAGTTAGTCCACAGTCCTTCAGATGTAGGCGTGATGGAGAGGATGAGCCGTAACCCCAAGGGAGCAGTGTCCATACGACAGGAGCTGCAGGCAGGAACGTACAGAGGGACAGGCACGTGAGGGCATGGAGAAGAGGTGGCATCAGCAAGCTGAGGAGGGAGGCCTGTGGAGGAGGAACCCTGCCCCCACCTTGGCCTCAGACTCCAGCCTCTGTTATTCTTATTGCTTGTGCCATGCTGTTATTGCAGCCCAGCAAAATCATGCCAGGGTAGTGGAAGTGCGAAAGGCTAAGGGAGGGGCATCATTAGGAAGGCACATGCCAGCCAGAATTCGGGAGAGGTCGATGGATGTGGTTCCAGCAGAGAGCAGGTAGAAAAGGGAGCGCCGAAAGATTCTCCTGTGATCTGGGGGCCCTTCTCCTCTACCCTTTGGTTTAGGGAACATTACATTTTCAGAGTGCCTAAACTTCTCATTTTGATAATTTCTGATCATAAAGGTGAATGTAGACAGCCCACATCAATCCAAGATCCAGAAGAACCCAAAAGGCTTCAGTGCCCCAATCCCCAGTGTAGTCAGAAGAAAAGAGGTGAGGCAGGGAAGAGAAAAGGACCATCAGCTATCTGGAGAATCAATGTGGTAGACTTAGAGAGAGATTTCATGGCCACCCCAAGCCATGTCACCATCTCCAACCCCATCACACAGGACGGGGAACGAAAGACCACAAAGAAAGAAAACCTTTTCAAGAGGGGAAACTGGGGATCACAGGCCTGATCTATTTCACAGCTCGCAGTTCTGATAATAAAAAACAGCACAGTTATTATGGGGATTTAGAAAGCACTGTGAAGATCCGAAGTGAAGACTGTCCAGCTGGCATGGAGTCTGTTAAAATGTTCCATAGATCATTTGCCTAAGTTCTTCCTGATTTCCCTGTGGAAATGTTTCCCTGCTATGATTTTAAAATACCATTCAGATGTTCACTCCTACAAACACACACCAAAAAAGCTGGGGCTGCTGTCTCCTGTTTGGCCATTGGTGTCTCCAGTGCCATTTTAAGCGACGCCCCATTAGCACATTTGCTCACAGTGCCTGGCTCACCTTTCTGACCCTCCCAAGGAGCAGACCTCCAGCAAGGACATTCTCCACAGCATTCACCACAGAACTCTAACACAGAACACCAGGTCAGTTGGCAGCAGAAGCTGCAGGATCCACACTGCAGCCAGAGCACAGAAGCAGCGGCCCTGGGGATCCCTGGGTCATTCATAAAATGGGGTGGACTCTGCCCCAAGTACACCATAACAGTCAGTGAAGTGACTCTTAGCATCCGGGAAGAATTAGTGTCAGGATCCTCCAGCCTGGCCAAAGGCCCGGAAATGTCCTGTCCATGATCTGTGTCTCACCCTGCCAGTTGTCACAGATCCTCAGCAACTTCTGTTGTCCAGGCACGTCCCACGATTCCCTGGGGAATGAGAGCATTTGTTTTCTCTTTGAGTTTGCTCGTTTTTCCCTTCACCAGCAACCCGGTTTATTTCTGTTTGAAGGCAAATGTGTTTGGCTCCTGAGTGAATTCAGGTATTTAGGGACATGCTGGCACCTCAGTCTGCAGCAGCTGGTCTGGCAGGATGTTCTGGGCATGTGCCTTTGTTTTTCCAGGTGTTGGGGCCAGGCTCTCTCCTGCCTGCTCCCCGAGAGAGATGCCCACTTTCTCGGGTGAGTAGGCAGTGATTGCTGGATCCCAGAGATGCTGGGCACAGGAAAGTCAATCTGGCCCGAGCTCCAGAACTTTCCAGAGGAGGTATGATTTCCACAAGGGCACATTCTCTCTAAGTGGCTATTTGTCATTCAAAGAGAAGACACGTGTTGCTCAGACAACCAGATGGACTCCCGGGCTGGTCCCCACAGGCCCTTCCAAAGGCTCCAAAGATTCTGCCAATCCACACAGCTACTCACACCCTCTTCTGGAAGGAGGTTGAAACCAGGGGTCTAAACACATCTGAAAATTGGGTTCCCATCCAGCCCTACTGTTCACTGTAATGTGACCTCAGCAGTCACTAATCTTGTGACTCCACAGAGCCTCATTAGGTGACTAGTTGGTTCCATTCCCATCATGCACCAGGTCAGCTCCACTCCCATCATGCACTATGTCAGCTCCACTCCACTGGGACACAGAACATTCCATCACTCCAGGAAAGGCCCTTTCCAGGAAACAATGCTCCACTCTCTGCCACCACAGATCCCCTTTTCTAGAACTTCATACATGTGTCACCACAGGAAACCAATTCTGCACTCCGTTACTGCTAGGTGAACCTTGATTGAACCTTTGTTGCCTAGGAACCTCCCTCTGTGGGGCCTGGCTGCCTTGCTCTAACTTCAACTGGGGATTAGATCTGTGTGTGTGTGTGTGTGTGTGTGTGTGTGTGTGTGTGTGTGTGTGT
>NW_026592710.1:2242905-2347645 GCF_907164565.1 Psammomys obesus | reverse complement strand
TGTGTGTGTGTGTGTGTGTGTGTGTGTGTGTGTGTGTGTGTGTGTGTTGCTCCATTAGAGACAAATGTGAGGGAAAGTGTTCACATTGCACATTGCATTTCTGGGGGAGATTCCTGGGAACCGGTTTGTTGGGTGTAAACCTGAACTGAGCTTTCCTGGGCGGTGCCTCCTTTCCTCTCTGTACTGTGCCTATGTATCTCCTGTGTGTCTGGGTTTCTGAGTCCCAGAGAGTCCGTGCCTGTGCTGACAAAGGCCAGAAAGCCGTCTCTCTGGAAAATGGGCAGGTTTCCTGGGAGTACTGTGCTGACAGCAACCTGTTTGAAGGCTGACAGCGGGCAGCAGGCAGACAGGGGGGTAGATGGTACACCGCTGTATTTCCAGGTGCCCACTAACAGGGTTAGGAAGGAGAGGCCCTGTCCCTCTGGCTCCCACTGAGACTCAGCCCATTTTCAGTAATGACCAATGAAGTCCTGGGCCTCAAGAACAAATCACCAGGAGCAATGATCAACTCAGGAGCTGAGTTCTCAGATATGTCTCTTCTGCTAGCCCCTGTAGCCCAACTCAGCTGAGATAATGTAAACTTTAATGTCAACTGAAATGGATCTACCTTCCAAACTCAGTAACTTGGGGAGATTAAGCTCTTTGTACCCTCATTTTGTTGGTCATAACCTACAGATGTAAAAGATCTGACCCTGTAGATATTGAGAAGTACACAAAAGGAACCCTAGTCTGGGACATGCCACCAGCATCAAGGGACAGATGTCAGCATGATAGCATGATCATAGCGGCAATGCTGAGGCTGACAGGGACTGTGCCAGCAATGAGCCCCAGCACTTGAACTCTCCATCTTCATGAAAGCTTGCATCCCACTTCTCACTTCCAGCCAAGCTCTGATAACAGGGAGGCTGCAGTCCTAGGGAGTGACCTTTCCTAGCACAGACTGATGGTGATGTCCTCTCCCTGGGTCTCCCTCAGTCTTCAGAACTAACTTCAACACAGTGACATGCAGAGATATCCTTTAAGATCTGACACAGGCTGCATTTCTAGCTCACTGTCTGGCATATCCACCATGCCTCAGGTACAGCCAGGCATAAAGAGCTGAGTCCTTCCCTTCCCCATGACCTCTGGACACTCTGGCCCTGCACTGCAGTCTCCTCTTCGCTGTGTCGGCCTGCCCAAACACTAGGCTCTCTTCAAGGTTAAATCTCCCTCAAGAGGCACTTCCAGGCTCACCCAGGCACAGCGACTTCCCCCTCAGTGACAACGGTGCATGCTTTGCTCCAGTTTGTCTTTGAATTTCCCTGGGATATTCTGAGTGGGAGTGAGGGCATTCTGAGGAGGAAGGTGGCTTAGTGAGTGCATGTCTGCCTAACTTGCAAAATAGATTCAGCACACTACCAAGTGGATAAATAGACAATATGTAGGTTCATGACATGATGGATGGAAGGATGGATGGATGGCTGACAGGGATGGTGGAATAAATATAGAGATGGGTAGGTATGATGAAAGGATATATGGAAGAATGGAATAACAAAAAGGTGGTGGTTAAAAGATGGATAGAATGGATGGATGGATGTGTCTAGAATAGGTATGATGGAAGGAAATATGGATGAATGGGATGGATGGATGGATGTTGGTTGGTTGGTTGGTTGGTTGAGTAGATGGTTGGGTAGATCAGATGGTTAGGTGGGTGAATTAATGGATGAATGAGTGGAAGGAGGAATGAGGAGCAGATGCATGGATGGGTGGATGGGTAAATAGATGGATCAGTGATGGTAGTATACGTATCTTTTCTCTCATCCACCATTGCTATCATCCTCTCTGTAGTGGGACTGCTCAATCAGACAAAAATATCTCAGTCAAGCACCATTTGATAATTTTTGGTGACCTGAAAAGGACAGGAAAATGAGCCTTACGTTTCACTCTCCTCCTAACCGACCTCCATCATCAACTAACTTTCCCACATGCAGCCTCTCACTGATCATTTTCTACAAAGCTCTGCTCTGGACCATGACCTCCGCATCCTAGGAAGCGACGGGTCGGAACTGAGGCTACTGGCACAGAGAGCACGAAACCATGCTGACAAATCACCTATCTCGTGCGCTGGAATCAGGTGATAAATGTACATAAACAGCAAAAACAAAAATAGCAGCAGCCGTAAATGCGCCACAACCCTCCGGGGCCAGGCCACACCAGGACCAGCCTCCCAGGCACACATCTGCAGCGGAGGCTGTGCCAAGGGCAGAACTCCACCTTGGGCTTAACTTAGTAACCATCAATTCTGCACGCTTCAGGTTAACTGAAAGCAAGGTCATCAAGGCTTTTCTCGTTTCTCCCAAGAGCAACGGAAGGACACCTTCAGGCTGGGACCACTGGGCTCTAGAGAAAGTGCCATGCTGAAAGTGAGGCAGGTAGGCAGTGACCAGGCCCTGTCTTCTTGTTTGCGCCCAGCACCTGGCTCAGTGTTAAACCCACAGCAGCCTGGCCAGAGGCTCCGGGAATCCAAGCTCAGTGGTGTGGAATTAGTGCAGCGTTGATTAGAAGATTACCAGAGAGCAAGGCCCATCTGCAGTTTCCCTGTGGGTGGCTGAGAACCTGGCAGCCTGTGGAACAGCCATCACAGCTGTCCAAAGCCCATGGAGACCGGCTTCGCTGCCCTGCCCACCAAGAGTCAGCCAGCGCAGTCTCTCTCTGCACAGCCTGTTCCACAGATTACCTCCAACCCTGGCTCCTCCATGTTGCTGTATCCGCCCTTAGCCCTGACAAAGGCTTCCATGCCTTGCCAAACCGTTATCAGTTTTTTTTCTCTGAACTCAATTTTCTCCAACCATTGGCCTTGGCCTGACTTTAGCCAGAGTCTTGCTAGCTCAGTTTAGCAGGAGCCTCTCACCACTGATAATGTATCAAAGTCCTCATTGACTTTCCATCAGTGAGAACATCAACCCTCTCCCTCTTCCCAGGGAGCCTTCCCTTGATATCTCCCATCTGCTGACCTCTTCTTACCCACCTATTAGTATAAATCCCCATTCATTCAGGTTGAGCTCAACTGCTCTTTCCCTTGGTAGCAGTCTTGAATAAAACTCCTATCCCCCTTTTGGTAAGAGTCAACTTTTCATCCCTCAGTTTCCTACTCTTAGCGCCCCGCTGTTCAGCAGCCTCCGATTCCTTACTCTCTGGCCTTTGTCTTCACCGTCTTGCTAAATCAAGTCCTATAGGAGTCTCGCTGACCTCCGTATGTACCACCAACCCAAAGGCCACTTTATTGGCCACAGCAGGACAGTCCCTCTGCCCAGCACCATTCCCTCAGCTGCTGCAACCTTTCCTCCCCTTCCTCCTCCTCTGCAACTTTTCCCAGCACATGACCCAGTCTCTCTGAGTCCTAAACATCAGTGTTCTAGACCATCTCCTCAGCCTGCCTGTTCAAACACACTTGTCCCAGGACACTTGAAGCAGCTCCATGCTTCTAAATTCCGCAGACCTGCTCAGGTGTCCAGTCTCTCCCAGGAACTCAGGCTTGCACATCTAACCCCATGCTTGCATTGGTTGTCCAATAATCTACCTAGACTAGAACAAAGGCACTGCACTGGTCTCTTTCACATATTGGTTTCAGCACTCTTCACCCACTGGAGAGCTGCCTCCTCACCTAGTCAACAGTGTCTGCTGAATGTTCACCCAGCGCTGGGCACTGTTACGGCTGCTGAGGACACTGCTGGATGGAGAAGCTCGCTCCAGCACGGGAGGCCCTGCAACCTGTTTCTTGAGAACAGCAGCTTGAGAAACATCCTCACTACTTTTTCTTCGAACGTCAGTGGCTGTCCGTTGGGGTGATTTGTTCCCCCAGAAAACAAGACAGGAAGTTTACAGACTGGGTTGCTGTCATTGTGGAGGAATGTGACAGGCAAATAATGGGTAGAGGCCAGGGATTTCGTTAAACACCGTACATACAGGGTGCAGAGCAGCCGGACTACAAGGAGCGGCTTATTCCACAATACTGACAGTGCTGGGGTCGGAACGTCCGCACGCCATCAGCTTCTTGGCTCCACATCCAACACACACCCTGCTCCCTCAGCCCCATCCTACAGCACATATTTATTCTCCCCCATGTGCCCACTGCAATAGGTCCTGCGAATATTGGTCTTTTTCGTAGAAGTAGTTCTGCCATTCTCACTGTTGGCTATTGCGTTGCTCATTTCTGTGTAACAGTCGCAGGTGTGTTATCATTCTCTATTAAAATCACAATCATCATCATCATTACCATCCTGGTCATGATCACCACCATCATCACCATCACCATCACTATCATCATCATTATTGCCACTACCATGACAACAGTTATTATCAATGGTATCACCACCATCACCATCACCATCACCATCATTTCCACTGTTAGGAACATTACCATCGTCACAGTCACAGTCATTGTCATCACTATCATCTCCATCATTGTTACCACCATCACCATCACCATCACCATCACCATCACCATCACCATCACCATCATTTCCCCTGTTAGGAACATTACCATCGTCACAGTCACAATCATTGTCATCACTATCAGCTCCATCATTGTTACCACCATCACCATGATAGTTATGAATGCTGAATCAACGGCATAAATACATCATCAGTCACGTACTGACCCTATTCAGATCATCTCATGTAACTCCTGTGATCTCTGACAGCAATAACAATGACAAGGACAACACACACACACACACACACACACACACACACACACACACACGACAATATTAATCTAACTTTAAACCAATGTCCCAATTGCTATCATTACTGGCCTAGAGTCCGGAATCTAGTGCCTGCTGCTCATAGATTTTCCCTCTATGACCTTTGGAGCCTTAGCTTTGCTGTCCCTCATTTCCCTCCCTGCTATGGATAAGGAAATGACAACACTTACTTCATAGAGTTCTATAAATGCCAACTATCCACACACGCGAGACAGTTAGCATGGTGCCTATCATGAAGGAAAGATTCCAAAACTGTTTGCTGCTCTATCAGCTAGCTGAAGAAAACAAAGGAAGCTGAAGTTCACAGAGGTTATGTTGTTGTTTGAGGTCCTATGAAAGAGATCAACAGTGTCTCATAATCACACAGGCTGCCACCTATAAGCTCCAGGAAATACCTCCCCAAAGTCAACTGAATGAGTAAGTGACAGGGCACCAGGAGGCACCAGCTGCATATTTCCCAGAGCTCTCAAGAGGCGGGACTTCCCTGTCTGATTTCATAAGCATACCAGAAGCACAAAAGCCCAGAATTAGCCTCTAATTGCTTCTACATCTTTGACCTTTCAGGTCTACAGTCCCCTCCCTGAGCTGCCTTCTCAGAACACCTTGGAACCCTCCTTCCTCCACTTCCTCTCCCAGACAGCTTCCCAACCACCTCTTTCATTACATGATGACCTCATACAGCTGCTCTTGACCTCCCTGGCCCTGACACCAGCCATTCCAGAAGTGAGGAGAAGGCCGTGATGTGTACATGACATTTGGTCCTCTGTAAATTGGCTCACTGGCAAGGCTGGTGAATTACCAAGAAAAAAAATGTTGCTTAAAGTTCATATTTGATTACAGTGTGGAAACAGATATGGTTAGAGGCCCTCAGCAGCTCAGGGAAAGAAAAAGAGTGATTATCGCAACCAGCGGATCATCTACAGCTCTGCAGAGGACGGGCTCCACCAGTGTGCATCCACCCCAGCCACACTGATGGTCCCGAGTGTGTGCTCAGAAACCCCGCCACGGAGTCTCTGAGAGCTGTAGGTAGGGTCACCCCTCCTCACACACACACACACACATGCACCATTTGTTCACCATGTTCAGACAGCAAAGTCTGCCTCTTATTCCATCCCCACTCAGCACAGCTAGGGACATGCAGCCGGGCTGTCCTGTCAGCCAGAAACCCTTCCCAGATCGGCAGGCCAAGCCAGACAGCAGCTCTGTGGGCGTCATTATGTCCTTTAGCCTTCGAGGAGCGTACTCTGGGTTCCTTGGTGTGCGCTGGTGTCCTCTAGGCAGTGGCTCTCGGCGTCAGCACCCACAACGCCGCTGAGCAATGCTCATAACGGTAGGGAAGTGGCTTTGGTGCCTCTCTCCTCCTTGGCAACACCGCACCGGAGCGACCCGGAGAACTCCTGGCTCCCTGGAAGGCCACGTGAGGCTCTATCCATCCCTAGCAGATCCCAGGTGGAAGAAACTTGACAGTCAAAAATTTCAAAGGAAAACGGAGTCATCCTTGCTTCCTGGGCTTTGCCTCTCTCCAGTCATGGACCTCAGCACCTGCTAGAATCTTGCTTCCATCTATAAGACCTACAGGATTCATTTAGCATTCTCTCTTCCTCCTGTATTCCCCTTGCCTCAACAGGTCAATATGTGACTGATAATTTATGACATCCTCCTCCCAGATGCCGACAATGGCCACCTGGATTCAGGCTTGGTCTTCTTCAGTTCTTCATTCATGTGGCAAAGCCAGAGAAGCTTCCTAGAAAGTCATGCCAACCATGGTGTTCCCTGAAAGTGGGGCTTTCACCGCTGGGCACTGTAGTCCTATAGTCCTTATGAGAAGGGCTATTCAGTTTGCCTTGATGTCTCACAGCTTCTAAAGAGCCATGCATGCACTTGGGACCAGGCAGGCCACTGCCTCCTGCAGAGAGATGGCACGTGGCCCCCAAGTTCTCACTGAATCTGTGTGGTCAGCAACCAGCAGCCGGGGAAAGCTTGCTCTGAATCTGAACCTCCTCTGAAAATTCAGACCTCCTCTCTGCACACAAGTCTTACCTATAAGTGCAGACGTGCCCTCAGAGCTCAGCTCTCACCTATGAACTGCAGCTGTAGGTCTCCCTCCTCTAAGGAAAAGCCCCACGATGGAGGGATCTGTGATGTTGGGCCAGACCTGGTGCTCCCTGACATGATACACACAGGAAGAGAAGAAAGGAAGGCATGCCTCCTCCCCGGCAGATGGCTCCTGTGTGTGGAGACAATGCGGTCAGTTTCTCATGGCATAGCCCTCAGCTATAGATCCTACAGGTGACAGAGCAGCCTGTTTAGGTGGGGACAGGGATGCCTGCCTGACAAGAGCAGCTTCCTACACTCTCCTACCGCACAGTACCTCTTTCCTGAACAGAGCTGAGCTCCAGACCTTACCCCTGTGTTCTGCTTTCTAAGACAGTGCTAGAGTCTGCAAGGCCAGCCCAGCTGCAGAACAGGACCACCACGATGCCCATGTGGGCCGCCATAACAAACACCAAGTTGAGGGCTATGGTGGGTTCTTCCGGCCGTCATCCAGTCAGAGGCAAGCATACATCCTGATGCATGTCCTGGCTATGACACCTTCCGCTTACACATGACCAAGCACGTCCTGTGCAGCTGGGGCCAGCAGCCTTGTTTACTAAAGTGAGAACATGTGACTTGACATATTTCCGAGGGAAATTATCTGTCCTTGGGCAAGCAGGTTTACAGGTTAACTTTAGCCCATCCCGCCTACCTCTCCACCACATCTGGTCTATTAGCATCAGGGCTGTTCGTTTAGATTCACTTCAGGTGTGCAATAGAGAAAATCCTGACTAGCAGGGACTCCGGCAAAAACAGCTCCATCCTCTTCCCCACCTTTCTCAGAGCTGTCCTGAGGCCCTGCTGCATGAGGTCAGTGAACTGCTCCTCACCAGTGTGATCTCCAAGGCCTCTTCTCCCCCACAGGCCTTGGGAATCCTACTGTTGCTTTGCTAACTGGTCTTACTGCAAAACCTCATCCTAAATGCTTGTGTTTGAGCCTACAGAGCACTGCTGTTCTCAGCTCGGGTCTGCGAAGCTCCTTTTCTGAAGTGGGTAGTGGTGAGTGCAGAGGCTCCTCTGTGGTCAAAGTGACATATTTCAAGTGACTGTGAGTGCTCAGTCCTGGGTGACTGTCTATATTCACCTCCCCTGTCCAAAGCTCTGGCATGCCCACTGAGGAGTGGGAGGAAGGAACGCAAGTGCATGCGGATGGACAGTGAGAAGAGCAGTGAGCTGACTTCTAGGCACATGGTCCCTAGACACACCAACTCACGGTGGCTGCAGTTACCTTCACAACATCCAGCCACCCAAACCTCGGCGATAAGAGGGGAGAGACCCCTGAGGTCCCAGCCCTAGCTGAGGAGCTGCCGGCAGTTAATGGCTGCTAAGTGAGGGGTCACACGGTGGGTGCCCTCGTACGCAGGTGTGTAAGGGCCACTAATTACACCTGAGGGTTATTAATAACGATAAAATTGGGACATGGATTAGGGGTGGAGACAGGTGGGGGCCTAGGGCCATTGGAGGAGATAGTAACCAAGGTGTATGATCTAAATACATTGTACAGGGGCCTGGAGAGATGGCTCAGAGGTTAGGAGCACTGTCTACTCTTCCAAATGGTCCTGAGTTCAATTCTCAGCAACCACATGGTTGCTCACAACCATCGATAATGAGATCTGGTTCCCTCTTCTGGCGTTCAGTTGCACATACAGGCAGAAGACTATACATAATAAATAAATCTTAAAAAATACATTGTGTAAGTGTATGAAAATTTCAAAGAATAAATTTAAAAATATTGTTTTAACTAACTTGACCTCTTTTCCCAATAGGACCTCATGGCTCAAATCGGCTGTTGCAGTGACTGCCTTGTAACCAGGGCAACAAAAGTAGGCACTGAAGAAAAGTTGCCCACCTCTCCATCCGTGCTGTTTAGTTTTCTATCAACTAGATACAAGCGAGGCTCATCTGGGAAGAGGAAACCTCAATTGAGACAATGCCTCCGAAATCTATGGGGCATTTTCTTGGTTAACAGTTGATGTAGGAGAGCCCAGTCTACTGTGGATGGACCCACTGAAGGGCAGGTGTGCCTGGGGTGAACAAGCGACAGAGGGAACTCCAGTAAGCAGCATTCCTCTGTCGTTTCTGCTTTAGTTCCTGCCTCAACCTGCCTTCCTGGTGGGCTATAAACTGTGAGCTGAAAGGAGCCCTTTCTTCCCCTGTTGCCTTTGGCCATGGTGTTTATCACAGGGAACAAACTAGGACAACCTTTAATGTCACCTCCCAGAAATTCTACCTCCTATAGCTACTTACGGTCCATAGTCTTTGGCTTAGCCCACTACCTGTATCTAGCTGCAAGGGAAGCTGGGTGACATGTTTATTTTACATTATCCTGTCCAGTGCCAAGTTGGTAGGTCCCATGTGAAGGAAGAAGGGACAACAGCGGTACAGCGCAGTGGCACAACGACAAGGCAGTGTATCGCATCATTAAGGATTCAGCAATGAAAAAGGGACCCAGAGGCCATATGCCCCAGCTGAGATGTTTACATCAGCAGAGATGTGAATCAACAGTATAATTAAGATTTTAAAAATTGCATGAAGAGCACTTAGTCTAAGGAGAAGATGCTGTTAGACTATTGTGGCAGGCAGGGACAGTATGGAGCCTCTCAGGACAGCCCAGATCCCTGAACCCAGGCTGGGAAAGTAGGGCAGATCCAGAGCCACAGGGAAGCCGAGCTCAGACAACCCACCCGCCTCCCATGTACTTAAGAAGAAATGGATGCATACTGACTGAAGGAGCTGCAGAGGCCTCGGTGCAGTCCTGAACCAGGAGAGGGCGAGCAGGGTGTGGTGTCTAGCTCTCCACCTCACTGGCTTCCCCTACCCATGTATGAACAGAGAGTTCTGCCAGTTGTGGGACTGGGCTGGCCGGCCCCCTTGAGTCACACAGGGAGCTGGTAGAGACACCTTGCAGAAAACACTTCACGGACAGAGTGCACTCAGCGTTGCAACCGGGGCTTAGCTGCATTAACTCCTCACCCCATTGTGACCCTGGGATTGATTAAATCCTGTGATATCACCCTTGAAAATAAATTCCCAGAGAGCACCACCCTCCCTGGCCTCCACCCGCCTGGCTCTAAGAGGAGAACGGTTTGCAGAGAGAGTCTGGGTTAAGCCCGTGGAACGAGGACTTAAAAGGCTTCCAAGAGCTTCCAGCAAACAGCCTGAGGATGTCACCCAGCACGGCCCTGGACCAGAAGCCTGAGAAAAATCAATACTGACTCAAAGGGCAGGCTGAGCCTGGATTAGCCCAATTGCCAGCTCCATTGAGCAGAGTCCAGACTCTCATGTTTTCTTGAAATCAGGAGAGAGATGACAAGCCTTGGCATCATTACCAGGGCATCCGAGCCACCTCAAACCAAACTCGTGTCCCATGGGTCCAGGCTAGCTCTCATGGGGAACAGTAGCTGCTCTTGGAGATAAAAAGGGGGTTGCATTTGCACAAGCTGTGGTCCAGGGCCTCTATTCTATTTCTTAGAGTGTTACTAGGTCTGGGACAAGATTGAAGGTGTCACTGGAGAGTGAAAATGAGAAGAAGGCACTCAGCACCTTCACTCAAATGTCTTCTGTGGTAGGAGGCCTCTGTCCTGCCAAGTCCAGTGACGTCAGAAGTGACTGAGCAGCCTCTCCTCCTCACTCTTCCCTCTATTGTCTGTTCCTGGAGCTATCTAGCAGATGTCATCTCTATGCCTGGCCACCATGATCCTGTCATCACACCCAGCCAGAGCAACGTGGGGTCCAGGGCTGTCAGAAGCCCCAGTCATTCCAGAGCCATCTGTGACAAGATACCATGAGCAGTGGCAGGGTTCCATGGCCTCACGGTTTGAAGTTGAGGCTTGAGCTCAAGGGACCCAAGGCCACGCCCTCCCCGCCCTCAGGAGCTTCCTCCTGCCTCTCCCAGCTCTCAGCGGCTCTCTCACACCTATCTGGGTGTAGGGTAAGTCCAGGCTTTACCTCCATCTCCACAAAACCTTTATCCCAGTGTCTTCCTGAAGCCCCTGCTCTCTTGTGAACACCAGCCGTCAGGGCTAGAACCATCTGGGCTATGTAGGCTGGCTTCATCTCAAGGGCAAGGTCTCACTCCCCAGTTTGGCTGGAATCAAGCTTGAGGTGGTGTATAAGGTGGGGGAGGGGATTAGTGGGAGCCGGAGCCACAGACGTCACCCTGGAGCACTCTGACAGTAAATGAGACAACATGGAGCAGAGTGGAGATCTACCTTTGTTTAATGTTTAATATTGAACTGCTGCACAGCGGACCCTGCATCCAATGAGAAAATCCCACAAAACAAGATCACACAGGAAACAAACCTGGCAGAGGAAAGTACTTACAACTGATGCCAAGCCCACCCTACAAAACAATGGTGCCTAGCCTGGGCTAAGCTCTAGGATTCTTCCTTTGCAGTAAGGAAGTGAGTAGCAGACCTGGGGCTGGGCAGCAAGAAGGGTGGCGAGTGTCTGCGGTGCTCAGTTGTAGTCCTGTAGCTGTGGACAAGCCAGAAAGGGCCCAGGGACCAACTCGAACTGCCCACCTAAGTAACCCACGGTTGACTGGGCCACTCTGACTATGGTGTTTCCAGTGACCTGTGGTGGGAAGTGACAGCACTCTCCTGACTTCAAGTGCTTGTTCAGTGGCCATGTCATTCTGTCACCCCTCATCATTTATGGACCTTTTTCATACCGACTCCTCAACCCTGCAGCTTACGGGTAGACAGCGGTGGCAGGACAGAGTGAAGGTCTTCCGCTGTCAGCTAATACACAGGAATCTGGAGCACACAGGTTCTGCTTCAGCAGCTGCAGCCATGCTTTTCTGTTGCTGTGATGAGCACTCTAACCAAGGAAACTTACAGAGCAGTCTATTTGCACTTACGGTTCCACAGGTTTAGTGTCCATGACGGTGGAGTAAAGACAGAAGGTAGCAGACATAGTGGCTGGAGCAGCAGCTGAGATCTCACCTCTTGAACCACAGTCATGGAGTGGAGAGAGCAAACTAGAAATAGCATGAGCCTTTAAATTTCAAACTCTGCCTCCGGTGACACACTTCCTCCGATGAGGCCACCTCCATACGCCTCCCAAACAGTGCCACCAGCTGGGGACCAAGCATCCAACCACCTGGACCTTTGGGGTGCAGCCTCCTTCAAATCAGGTGAGAGTGGGCCTGGGAACCTGAGTTCACCATCCACGGGGGCAATGCTGCTGGTCCCCAGCCAGGACACACTGGCTTGAGAACAGACGCTTTCTGTTCCTCAGCACTGCGGCCAGGCTCTGTGGTCAGTGATCAGGGTCTGACCGTTAGGCACAGTGCCTTGAAGTCCTTCAGGAAGAAGACGAGTGAGTCACGGGTGGGGGAGAGCATGTGGTCAGCTGAGCAGTTTCTGTCAGTTTTGGCAATGACAGAGGGAAGGGCTCAACACCAGCTGGGGATGCAGCTGGACCGAGCAGAAAGGGAAAGGGTAGACACTATGGGAAGGTCTACACTGCCTTTCACACCCCTCCATGTCATCCAGCAGAGGCACCCGGAGTGCTACACAGCGAAATCTCTGCTGTTGTGAACCCCGCTCTGAGATGGAGGCCAAGCCAGCCCCTCAGGCCCTCTCATGCTTGTCTAGGGACACTCCTAGCTCACCCCAGAGATCATCCTTGGGTCTGAGAGACCTGTTCCCTGTGCACAGAACCATCTGATCAGTTCCCAGGACACACTGGCTTGAGAACAGACATTGGCCATCCCCAGACCTTTCTCTTCCCTGTTCTATCAACACAAATGTCCTAAGCTGTGCCTCCAAGATCCCCCATGCAGGAAGCCCCTGTCCACTTAACCACGCTAACTCCATCTTCCTTCACAGCGACCCCATCAGAACAGGGTCTTGTCTAATCACAGGCACAATGCATTTTAATGATAATTACAGGCTTCCTGGGATGTAGCAATCCTCATTTCATGCTCCGGTACCCTTTAAACACTGCAGGAAGGGGAGGGAACCGATGCCCCCATTCCTTTTGGCAAGCCTTGGGGTGAACGGAAACTTCACACAATGTAGGAAAATTTGATGCTTATGAGGTGCTTCTTATGCACCATTAAGAATTCTGTTTTAAACACAGCCCTGCTTGGTGAGTTCCATCCTAGCGGTACCCTCTGACGAGGAAGCTCACCAGCCACGAGCCGCATGTCAGGGAGTTGGGAAGGTCTCAGTATCTCTACACGGCCTGAGGCCCACCAGGCAATCTCTCTGAGTCTCACTGATCTCGCTTTCAGATGAAAAGCCCCAGTCAAACCCTGCCCAAAGATCCAACAATCATTCAACAGGACACAGAACATGGAGAGCGCACAGATAAAGCAATGAACCCTCTTCCTAGGGGTGTGAATGTCAAATTCCCTTTGTGAGCTTTGACACCATAGAAAGAATGCCAAAGGCAGAAGGCTGCAAAACAACAGAACTGCATCCCCCAGCTATGAGAGGCAGAAGGCTAAGGCCCAGAGCTTAGCAGGCCAGGCCCCCTGTTTCTTCCTGCCTTTCTGGTGCCTGCCAGTGCCAACCATCTTGTCATTCTTTGCCCTAGAAATGGACCAGTGCAACCCTCACTGTTTTGTCCCTTTTACCTCACCTCTGTGTCTTCTCTCTTTGATGCACAGGAACCTTTGCCAGGACTACACTAACCTGCATGATTCTCTCTGTAATAAGATGGCTTCCAAATGCATCATAGTCCCAGGCCCTGCAAGGTCTTGGGCCTTTTGAGCTACAGGATGAATGAGAAAGGCCCTTAGTACAATTGCTGGTATCGGCAGGAAGATTCAGGTAAAGGCTGGAGATGAGGCTGCCCGACAGTGGAGCAGGGCTGCCAGCCCAGGGTTGCCAAGAACCATGTGTCCGCCAGCAGCGTGGAAGAGTCGGCAAACCCCAGGAATACTGAGAACTATGAAGAGCCCAGGAGGACTACAGAGCACATGAACCCCCTACACACACACACACACACACACACACACACACACACGTACCCCAGGGCTGGAAGAAGCAGGAGGTGTCTATCCTGTAACCTTTAGAGAAGTACCACCCAGCTGACCGGATGTTGGATTTCTGGTCTCAGGGGCAGATCTAAGACGGACACCTTCCTGCTGTGCCCAGCCACTCAGCACTGCATAACTTGCACAGCAGCCACAGAACACTAAGTCTGTAAGATGCCCACCACATGCTAAGAAAACACACAAAATACACGAACCCTTATTTAGTCTCAGCACTCGATTCACTGTAAAGTAAAACCCTACTTCATGGGTCTGCAGGTCACACGGCTGGTGCGTTCCTGCCCAGCCACAGAGGCAGCACCAGCACGGTCTCCCTGCTGGGCGCTTTCCCATCTGTTCTCAGCCCAGCGCTCTGCTTGTCTGTCTGTCTGTCTGTCTCTCTCTCTCTCCCTCTCTCTTTCTCATTTTCAGTCACGAGAATCTTAAAGCCATGAAAAAATGTCAATATATTATGCATTCCTATGCCCACCCACATCCAGTGAGAAGCCCCTTCCTCATTTGGTGTGCTACATGTTACACGATAAATATAGACATAAATGACCTGAGTACAGGTGTGGATAGACAG
Organism: Psammomys obesus; assembly: GCF_907164565.1. NCBI lineage: Eukaryota > Metazoa > Chordata > Mammalia > Rodentia > Muridae > Psammomys > Psammomys obesus. The sequence goes on along the minus strand of NW_026592710.1, from coordinate 2,333,235 downwards.
ACATAGGGATAGAGATAATAAAGATCAAGAGATGTAGATATACATATAGATGAGAGAGAGACAGAGACAGAGGATATAGATACAGAGAGCTCTGAGCCAGGGTCTCACCACGGAGCCCCCGCTGGCCTAGATCACGATGTGGCCCAGGCTGGCCTCGAAAGCACAGAGAGCCACCTGTCTTTCCCTCTGACTCCCAGGCTGGGTGCTTGCTTAAGCGCATGCTGTCCGGCCAGAACTTCGGTATTTTTTTTAATCAGTGCATCACAGGTAACAGTTGGAGATCTGACCTCCAACTCACTGCGCCACCTCCATCCCCCCATCCATACCACGCTTTCATTTCCTCCCGGTCCCCTCCAGGAACACATGTGCACGTGTGTGCACCCATACACATCTCTGCAGACGGTACTTTATAAGTGTCCACCATGATGCAGAGGCACCGATGCGGCGGTGAGGTCTGTGTGTGATATCTAAGCGGGCGACTTGGTGTTTCTCCGAGGTAAGGCTCTCAGCCATGTGCTGGAGGCTGCAGAACAGGAGTGGTTTGGGTTTCACTGACTGTCAGGTTGCTCTCTTGAAGGTCCAGACATGCCCATCAGCAGCCTGCTCCTCCCTGTGTTCCCGTGTTCATCTGCTGCACGCCTACTGTGTGTGGCCGCGCTCTGGAGACCGTGCTGCAGAACCATCACACGCAGACCCAACTGAGAGATGAGCTGCCTGGCTCTGTCCCCAAGTCCTGTGGGTGAACATGGTCTGGGTGAAGCTAATCTGTGCCTCGGTTTCCCCATCCGAAATAACTGGTAAAGTTAAAAACACATAGATAGATACATGAGCGTGGCTATGTGTACTTTTAGGCAGACATCTGTGTAAACGTACACATGCAATAGCCAGCGAGGATGCAGGAACGCACAAGCACAGATTCGGGCCTGTGTATACAGACAGGCATGGCTCAGTGTAGACAAGCTGTGCTCTAGGACAGTTCCTGTTGTGGGAGGGGTTCTAGCACTTTCTACCTGCTAGACACCTTTTCTGACTTAGGTGCATACTCCAGTAACCCAGGATTCCAGAGTTGGCCTGCTGCCAGCTTCTCAGAAGCCACCAGGGTGTGGGGGAGATTATCTGCCTTTCCTAAATGCTTCAGAGGGACTCCCCCAGCCAAGCAAAGAAGGCAGGGTGCTGGCGGGACCCCCATCGGCCGAGGTGTCGGTGCTGTGCGGGAAGAAGTGCAAAGTGTTCATGTCACCTTGGCGTCACCAGGATGCCAAGTGGGAAGTGACCATCCAGGAAGCAGGGTGGTCCCCTAGCGAAGGAGGAGGTTGTGAGTCCCAGCACCAGGGCAAATCTCACTCCATGATGGCAGGGCAGGCCCACTGCGCATCCACCCAGACCCTGTGATGTGCCCTTATCTGGAACTAGGGTCCGTGTAGGAATCATGGAGTTAAGCTGAGGACACACAGGGCTAGGGAGGCCCTAATCTGGGGACAGATATCCCTGTAAGAGGAGAGGACCCAGAGACATAGAAAGTGAGGACGGAGGCAGGGCTGGAGTGACACAGCCCAGAGACAAATGCCAAGGACACCAGCAGCCACCAGAGAGCAGAAGAAAGGCTTCAGTGGATTCTCTGCTTTCACCCTAAGAAGAGGGACAGCGCAGCCCATAACTCCAACTCGTCTCCTGTGTCAAAAACTGTGACACCAGACACTTCTCTGCAGTCATGTGGCGTGTGATATTGTGACCAAGATGTCAGGAGGAGCCCGGGTAGCCACTTCACCACCTGAGCTGTTGACCTCTCCGTCATGGCCGCCTCCTCGGATGGCTGTGCTGGTCCGCAGCCCTCCACCCTCCCAGAGGCTGGTGCTCAGGTGGCTTTTCCATCACTCTGCATGGCAGCTCCTGATGTTCAACCACCACTGCCACTAGGTAATGACCGTTATTATGTGATCGCTCTGTCGCTGGGCTAGCGATTTGTCATTGTTAACATTTATGAAGTACCCAGTCCATCTACAGAAAATGATAATAATAAAAAATAAGAAACGCTGTTCTCTGAAGGCCACAGCTCCTTACAGAGCAAAGGGCCCAAGAAAGGAGACGGGCACACGGAAAAGCCTGAGGGGCGGAACTGGGATCAGCGGGCTATTATGGATTCAAGCTTCGTGTGCTCAGCCCTGGCCACACTGTAGAGTCTGCTCACTGATGTTGATTGCCGCCTTAGGGAGGTGAGGGAAGTGAGAGAGAGGCTGCTGTCTGTCAACGCTCAAGACAAGCCCGGGCAGCAGCATCCTGTGGGCGTGGTGGGTGGAGAGAGTGTGCAAATGGCCCATTTCAGTGTCTGCTTAACAGGAACCAGGCTGGTGCTCAGGGACCACACTAATCTGTTTTGTCTGTGGTTCCTCAGCACTGGGAAGAGTGCCTGGAGAGACCACACTGGCCAGGGAGCCTCCAGGAGGCAGCACACTTCCTGACACACCCATATGGCCAGATGGGTACATTTCCTTCTTCCAAGCTGCTTGCTTGTACCCTCAAGGTCAAAAGGAGCAGCATCCAGCTGGACGTCTCATGCACACTGTCTAGCAGCAGGGACAGTGGTCTGCTGACCTAGCCTCCACCCGGCAGTGAGTTTAAAAATACCAAGCTCCACGCAGCTTTAGAGGTGGCATACAGGGGCCACCCTACAGATCGGCGAGAAGCAGGTGGTCCCAAGTGGCATCCCTGGGCTGTCCCTTTACCATCCCTCAAGCCTTTGTCTGCGGAGGACATCCCTCTGAAAGGATGAGAACCTGGTGCCCAGCACATCAGCCCTGAGCAAGGCCTTCAGGGCCATGCCACAGCAGGACGGGTTCCAGAGCTCACTTAGATGTCTACTGTCCCTGGGTCTTGTACCCTGCCCACCTTCCTAGGATAGTCCGAGCCCCAGGATAGAATCTGAGATGCAGAATTCCTTGTGGGTCAGAGCCTAGCCAGGGAAGGGCACTGAGTTATGGAAATCTGACATTTGGAAGGTCAGAGAATATTCCTGACTCAGAAAAGACAGTCTCTTACCTCAGAGTGTTCTGTGGCCCTCACCCACCATCAAAGCTAGACATCTAGAGAGATTCATTTGGCAAGGACTATTTGGAGAGGAGGGAGTGTTGGGGTGATGCTGCAAAGGGAGTGTGCTGAATAGTTTTGTGTCAACTTGACACAACTAGACTTATTTAAAATTGAGGGAACTTGAGTTAAGAAAATGCCCCCTAGGATAGGTCTGTAGACAACCAAGTAAGGCATTTTCTTAACTGATGGGGAAGGACTCAGCCTGTTGTGGGCCAGTGGGTCCTCTAAGAAAGCATGCTGAACAAGCCAGGGGGAGCAAGACAGTAATCAGCACCCCTCCATGGCCTCTGCATCAGCTCCTGCCTCCAGGTTCCTATCCTGCTTGCTTTGATGATGAATATGGAATATGGAAGGAATCTAGAATAAACCCTTTCCTCCCAAACTTGCTTTTTGGTCATGGTGTTTGATCAGAGCAACAGAAACCCTAACTGAGACAAGGGGTTACTGACATAGGGGAGAGGGCCATTGCAGAGGAGAAACATCATTTGACATGCTCAGCTTCCACCCCAACATGCCTAGTGTAGGCAGAAAGCTTTTCTTTCTGGCAAGGAGCAGGTAGGAAGGCCAGCAAGTCTCAGATGCAGGTGGAGAATAGAAGCTGGCTCTATGGGACTAGGGATGTCCTGGTTTTCTTTCTATTGCAATGAAGCATCACAACCAAAGGCACCTTGGGGAGAAAAGAGTTTATTTGGCTTACCCATCCATGCCACAGGCCATAACTGAAGGAAGTCGGAACAGGAACTCAAGCAGGAAGCTAGAGGCAGGAATGGGGGCAGAGACCATGGAGAACACTGCTCACTGGCTTGCTCCCCTCAGCTTGTACAGCCTGCCTTCTTGTACAGTCCCAGACTGCCTTCCCAGAGGTGGGCTTTCCGTAGTCGGCTATGCCTTCCCACATCAACCACCAGTCAAGACATGCCTATGGGCCAATCTGGAGGAGGCGATTTCTGAAATAAAGTTCTTTAGTCCCACATGACTTGAGCTTGTGTTAAATTGGTCAGATAAACAGCAAACAAACAAAACAGGGTTCTACATTAGTGAGTGAGTCCCCTCCAAACCTCCTGTCCTTGGGAGGGGTTGGTTATGGGTTTAGGTGGGTGTGGGAAGAGAGACTCTAAACCAAACTGAATAAACAGGCATGTCCTTCCAGTGAAGACCAGCCATTCAGGCAGTCATTTTATGACAAAGAGGAACATGGAGGCTGCCTCTAGTCTTGTCCTGTATGAGCAAAGTGCATCCAGGAGCCTCCTGTGTGTCGTGGGAGAAAGGCCAGACCTGCAGAGTGCAGCTTCCCAGAGGACAGCTGGAAAGATCCTTGTTTCCCAGGCAGCAGAGTGGGTGGGTGGGCAGCTAGACACAGGAGCAGGCTGACTCTGGGCTTGCCCTGAAAGCGGCAGCATCCAGCAGGCATCCCAGACTGTGGGGTGCTGGTCTCCAAATCCAAGTGGTACCAACACCTGCTCCCCTCCTGCAGGGGTCAGATTCCACAACCAGCCCTTGATTTGGGAGGGGGTGTCCTGGCTTGCCCAAAATCATGGTGCGCCTGAACCTTCAGCCAAGTGGTGCTGAAACTGTCGGGCCTTGCCTCTACCTTCACAGCTCACATGTCTCCCTAACACCTTCAATGTGCCTGCTTCTTCCGGTGTGGGGCCTTTAAAAAATAGATGCTTCAAGGGATGGGCTCAGACCTGCTCCCACGACACCTCATTGGCCTCGCCCACTCCCCCTAGACTATGAGAAGTTGGAGACTGACAAAGCACATAGCCGCTGCGAGGCAAGACCCTGAACCTGAACCGCTTCCTGGTGTCTGTGACGTCACACTCGGCCCGGCACTCGGTTCTCACGATTTCACTCTAAAACAGCTTTGAAGCATCCTGCATTGAAATCTTGGCCCCAGCTGACAGGGCTGTTAGGGAGTGGCTGGATCATGAAGGCCCTGACCCTAATCAGTGGACGAGCCATGGATGAGCTCATAACTGAATGGAGGATAAGAGGTGGGAGCTAGCTGGAGGGCATAGGTCCTGGAGGGGGTGCTGCTAAAGGGGTATGTCTCACTCCCAGAACCTTCTCCCCTTCTCTGCTTCATGCTGCCATGGAGCAACAGGCTCCAATCCATAACATCCTTCTACCGTGAGCCTCTGCTTTGCTCTCATGAGCTCTGTTTCATCAGTACAAGCCTCCTGTGTCCAGCAGAACCAGGTAAGATGAACTCACAGACAAGACAATCCTTCCCAGTGCCTGAAATTCAAAAGTATTGGCAGGGCCTTTGAGCTCATTTTGAAATGATGAAGAGTCAGGCAAAAAGCACAGTACAGTGACGGGGCCTGTGGCCTTCCAGAACAGGGTTCTGCGGGTCCAGTCAAGAATGCTTCATTTGCAAGATACCAGTAAAGGACCTAGGGACAGTCTATGCAGTGTGTTCTTTTTTGACAAACCACTTTCCCACAGGCTGCTCCTTCAAATCACCTGAGTTTGCATTTACAAGATTTTGTCATCCTGACATTAACAGTGATGGTAGCATTTGTCTCAATGTTTCTGAAGTTCTTTGATCCATGTGTTCAAACAGCTGTGTGACCCAGAGCTATAGAGGCCCCAGTGCCAGAGACTGCACAGATATGTAACACGGAGAGAAACATCTCAGAATTTCTAGGGCTGGACTCAGAAGTCGGCTGTGGGATGCTGCCCATAGCTGTCTGGAATAAGTTTAACCTTCGCTTAAAGCAGGGGGAAAGGAGGATAGTGCAAAATGTGTCTAGGTACCAAGTCTGATGGCCTGCGTTCAAAAGCTAGGACCCAGAAGACAGAAAGCGAGAACTCACTTCCTGAAGTTGTCCTCTGTCCTCCACAGGCACCATAGCGTGTGTGCATGTATGTGGGTGTGCTGGCCAGGGGACCGTGCATCCCGACCCTGGCAGGCGTACCACAGAGCATGGGTGCTGTTTTGTACAGTGGCTCCACCTACAGTTCTCCTGGTGGCTAGAACCAGGCACCAGGCTGCGGGCACGAGCAGCGTCGACTACAGAATCAGGTTTTCTGCGGAAGCATCACAGGACTCCTGGAATGCCGCACTCACTGGGCATGGCATAGCCTTGTCTTGGGGACAGCACAGCACAGTCTATGGCCACTTCCCCGGATGAGCACCAGGGCCAAGCGACGCCCTGCTCTCTGGCTCTGAACTCGGTCGCCTCTTGCATAGGGACCGTGCAGACAGATCCACAGGGGCTGGCGGAGGCTAGCTGGTGGCTTGGGGAGGGTAACAAACAAGGATTGATATGTTTAATCTGAGGCTGGCTCTGCACACTGGGAAAGATGGCACTCCATTTATCAGAATTAGGCAGCTCTCTGAAGACAGAACTATCCGAATTGCACATCTCTTCTATTCAGGGGTTATGTTATTAAATACAGGCCCTGCCACCAAGAGAAAAATATGTGCTCTTGTCAAAGTTCTTCATACACGGTGGCCCTGTGCTTCCCTTCCAATGCCCACGCCTGTAAACAAGGGTCTCTCCCTCCCTCCCTCTTTATACCTTTCGTCTTTACCCAGTATGCTGTGGAGAAGAGATGCCCCTCCTGAGCTGCACCTTCTGCCAGAGGCCTGCGGACAAGCAGCACGCAGTATCTTCCTGCCCTAGGCCTGGCGCGAGGGCAGCCACGAGCCAGAGCTTCGAAGGTTTGAGGCTGGGAGGCCAGGAGCTGGCAGCAGCGTGAGAACTCGTACAATTAACAGGTAGAAAGCCTGTGTTTGCAGCAAAATGGCCTTTACTAGGCCTGTTCGCAGCATCATACATTGCTTGTTCTAGTTAACCCTTAAAATGACCCAATCCACTGGGCTATCTTTCCACCTTAGGGTCTGAAGCAAAAACACTGAGCTTACCTTCCCCTAGCAGAGGCTGTCTGACAGCGAGTGGTGAGACACAGGTAGAACGCGCTTCTTCGGAGAGTGCCCAGCACAGCGCCTGGTTCTCAGGACTTGATAGGAATTGATCGGGGTGCCAACCCTTTCTCTCATCTGTGACCTGCTATCCTGTCTGCAAGCCACAGAATCTTCTCCAGTGTCAGCCTGCCAAGAGACAGGTCTGTCCAGCGTCAGGGTACAAGAGAGCACAGCATAGCATCTAGGATTGTCTTATAAGATGGAAGGCATGGACTACATGTCACTCACAGGGCCTCCACTTCCCTTGGCATTATGATGCTTAACACATCCTGGTGGGAGGCGGCACAGAAGCTGCCTGTGGTGTTTAAGAAACGCAACTGTCCCTTGCTGTCTCTCAGAAGTCCTTGTGTCCCCAGAGAACACGGTGCTTTAGTATTCCACAATATCTTTTCCAGGACAGAACAAGGCACAAGAAGTACAAGCAAGATTCATGTGTCTGGACCAGGCCTGCTCCAGGGGGAAAGTCCAGAGCTGCTGCCATGTGCCAACACAGAGCTGTCTCTGCACTCCACTTCCTCATGTTCAGCCCTGAGCCAGCCCTCTTCTGGCTCCTCACAGGGTCAGGCTGCCCATCCAGCTGGCTGTTGGCTGCTGCTCTCCTGAGCCCCACTTCCTCACGGACTGTGGATTTGTGAGACAGCTTATCAGGGAGAGCACGCCCACGCATCGCTAGAGCACGCAGGAGTAGAGAGAAGTCGGGTGACTGTGAGCACGCTTCCCTATGGGCCTCAGTTCCCTCACCTACACCATGGAACAATAGCAGTCCTACAAAGGCAGGGCTGTTATAAGGGTCAGATGAGTTGATCTGCATAAGCCCTGGAAAGAATGGTGGCCAGCAGAAAAGAGAGGTGCTATTGTTAACTTCTTTTTCCTCTTCTTCTTCCTCATCCTCGCTGCTACAACATCACCACCACCAAAATCATCATCACTATCACACCAGCCTCAACAAAATCACCAACACAAACACCACCATCATCACTATCACTGCCATCACCATCATCACCACCATCATCACCACTATCTCCATCACTGCTACTATGATGACCATAATCATTACCATCCTCACTATTATCACCACCATCATTCTGATCACCACCACCATCATCATCATCATCTTCATCAGTGTAATCACCAATGATGGTGATGATCCACATTACTACTCAAGTTACAGTAATCATCACCATCACCGACATCTTCACCACCACTATCTTCAAATCACAACCATCATGACTATAATCATCATTACCATCAGCATCACCATCAGCGTCAGACCATCACTAACATCTCGCCGTCATCACTGCTGCTACCATTACCTCCACCAGTATCTTTATCATCCTTGATGTCATCTTGCCATCATCACCACCATCACCACCATTACCACCACCACCATCACCACTGTCATTACCACCACCACCACCATCACCATCATCACCACCACTACCATCACTGTCATCACCACCACCATCACCACCACCACCATCACCATCACCATCATCACCACCACTACCATCACTGTCATCACCACCACCATCACCACCACCACCATCACCACCACCACCACCATCACCATCATCACCACCGTCACCACCACCATCACCATCACCATCACCATCACCACCACCACCACCACCACTGCCACCACCATCACCACCACCACCACCATCACCACCACCACCATCGTGACTTTTATCACCACCACCACCACCACCACCATCCTCATGGTCACTCTAAAAGATAAGCACACGCCAAGCAGAGGTGAAGTCTCCTGCCATAGGAGAGGAGCCTGGGAAAGCACACAGGCAGACAGGAGAGATACAGGAAGTGGAGGATGGTAGAGGATTCCTGGCGGCCAGTTCAGTTAAAATGCAGACTGCAGGAAGATGCTGAAGCCAGTATGCTCAGGGCCGAGCTCATCACAGTCTCACTAGCAGCCTGCTCAGAGACTAGACATCTGCCTCCTCCTCACAGCCTCTAGACTTGCCTTTTTGCCCTCAGGTCCAAGCGCTGCACTCATGCTTGTGTGAGGCCACCACCAACCGTCGGGGCCTTTCTGACCACCTGAAGCGGGGAACACACAGCAGAGCCCAAGCACCCTGTCCCTACCCAGGGCTCTTCCTGTGCAGGGCATGCCCTTCACTCAGCAACTTTCTGCTGTTTCTTTCAGTTGAGGAAATAGGTCTTGCAGGCCTCCTCTCAGAGGCTGATTCAGAGTCTCTGGGGCTGGGAATGCAACCAGTGTGGTAATTAGCTGGCAGGCTGCGGGTGCCGGGCTCCAGCTCTGAAACCCTGCAATCAGAACAACGTGGAAGCTGATTTGTTCCCTCCAAAATGGGCCATTATTGTTTGATTTCCCACCGGCTAGCTTTGGCAACACGCTGATGTCTCCCTCCCACCTGGGGGCCTCCAGAGCCCGTCTGGAGAAGGCCACAGATCTCGGGTGAGACTGTAAGTGCCTCATTGCGACTCTCGGCTGCACGTTCACGCTCTCTCCTCACGTGGGGTCACATTTCATTTTGGTTTAAATAATGAAGCCAGCAGACCAGAGATTAGAGCTGTTAAATGATTTTTGCTCCCAGGAAACAGTGGCCTGTCCAAGAGGTAAGCTTGCCAGCAGCTCAGTGATCCTCCGTGCCGGTAGGACTAAGCTGGGAAGCATGAGGTTCAAGTCCACAGCCTGTTAGATCTGCGTCTGATGGGTTAGGAGGACAAGCCCCAGCCTGCGTGCATGGGGGACAGACTGGGAGGTATGTCAGGTGAAAGCTCCAAAGGCTGACAGGAGAGAGAGACGCAAACAAGGAGAGCTTTTGGACTTTGTTGTCTCTCCTGAAGTTCAGTAAGCTCTCTGCAGCCCAAGGCAGAGCTATGAAAACTGGTCGTTCTCCGGCTCTCTTTGGCCGGTTTCTGTAGCTGGCCCAGCCTGAAGCTGTGTGCCCCACACCTCACCACCTCAGTGCACTTTTTTCCTCCAATAGAGACGCAGGCGGTCCAGAGCATCTGACCAACACGCTCAGGTTGGGTCAGAGGAAGGTTTACCGCAAAGCAAACAAAGCAAGACCTGCCTCCTGTCCTGCTGACAGAGGAACTGCCACAGCCACAGAAGCTAAGGGCAGGGTCACCTCTGCACTTAGCTCTTGGGCCTTTGTGTCTTGGTCTAAAAGACCAGGAGTTATCAAGCAGGGAGTGGGTGGAGGGGCCTGAACTTGGCTACAACCCCTGGCAACTTTGTTACAACTTCAGGCTACCAGGGCTGAGCCGACTCCCACTTGCCTGGCCCCTGCTGGGACAGGTCTCCTAGGAAGCTCAAGAGAAAAGTTTCTGAAGAAAGTAAGGGAAGCCATGTTAGAGCCAGGCCATGAAGCAAAGATCTATTTCCTCAACACTCTGGAGGAAGCTGGAAATCCAGCCTCGGGGTTGATGCCCCATCAGTGCCGGGAGGAAGTTGTTTTCCCTAGCTGGCAGAAGTTCTAGCTTCATTCTGTTGCTGCAATGAACACTGGTCCGAAAGCAACTTAGGGAGGAAAGGGTTTGCTTTCTAGGCAGCAATAGGTCACTGAGGCCACCAAGACAGGAACCTGGAGGAGAAACCATGAAAGAAAGACTGCTTCCCAGATTGCTAATAAACTCAGGTTCAGCTAGCTTTCTGATCTAACCCAGCTTTCCTGCCTAGGAATGGTGAGGCCCTCAGTTAGCTGGGACCTCTCACATCCCATGTCTCTCCCAGACATGCCCACAGGCCAACCTGAACAGGGCAATTCTTCAATTGGGGTTCCCTCTTCCAGGGCTGTGGCCAAGTGACCTTTCCTCTCCATTGCAGCTTTGCCTGTGGGATCAGGGATCCCTCATGCTTGCTGTCGCTGTTACAAATGCTAGAGTTACTATAAGGGAGGAAAGGGTTATTTCAGCTCACATGGTCAGAGGCCGCATTCTGCTCTTCCTTGGATCTTTGCTTTGAGCCTCATGTGAGGCAAGGTAAACCTTCTCACTTTATGGAGTGAGGCAGAGATGGGACAGAGAGACAGAGACATGGAAAGACAGACAGAGACATAGAGAAGAGAGATAGAGAGAGAGACAGAGAGAAACAGACAGGAGAGAAACAGAGCAGAGAGGAGACAGACAGAGAGAAGAGAGAAAGACAGAAATGTGCAAAAGACAGACTGGAGTCCCACTGCTTCCTTCCAAGGTGCCCTTCCCTAAACCTGCTTCATACAAATAGGACCCACATTCTTGAGGCTACACTACCTTCCAGGGTCACCCTGAGCTGTAGACCAAGCCTCAGCACAGGGACTTCAGAGGGACACTTAGGATCCAAGGTATAAGTTCCCGCCGTAGCCCCCAGAGGCTCATGGCTGTCTGCCTCACAACACAAAATGAGTTTGGTCCAGATACAAGAGTCCCCAATCCCAACAGTCCCTCAGCACTCAGCAATGCTCACCCAATGTCTCCTTGGAGACTCAAGGCGAAGGCATACTTGTGTGTGTTTGTGCACATCTCAAAGCAAGTTATTTACTACCTCGGGACAAAGGCACGATGTAAACATCCCAGTCCCCAGGCCAGGAAGACTCCATAGGGCCAAAGCAAGAGTGTAGCCCAGAAGGGCAAACGCGCATCCCGTAGCTCTCTGTCCAGCATCAGATGCTCTCTGTGACTGGTATGGACCCAGAGGGCGTGGCTTCCCAAGCCCTTCTGGTCTTCTGCTTCTCTCTGTGGCCTCTGTCCTGGGCCAGCTCTGCTCACTGCCTGTGCCTTTTCTTGGTTCTACATTCCTGCCATCTCTGACTCCCTGAATTCTCCATTGCTGCTTTGCCCTGTGTGGTGGGAACTCTGGGGCTCTCTCTGCAAGGCATAGTCTTTGAAACACACTCTCACTTTCGCCTCCTTAAGCCTGCAGTGAGTGGGTCTTCCTGGTTCCTAAGATGCATTCGTGGCGCCTTCTCTACCACTGTTACTCCAGCAGCTGCACTTTCCTTAACCAAAACTTAAACATGCTTCTCTCCAGGTCGAATTTCAAGGCTTCCAAATCTTCCACCTTGCTCGTTTCTTCCTGCTTTCACTGCCAGCCCAGCTAAGCACAGACCGTGATATGCGTGCCACAGCCTACATGATGAAATGCCTCCAGATGCTCCAGGCTATTAGTCCACTGTTTTTAAAATCTCATATTTATTCCTTAACAATTTCATACACACAGTGTATGATCCTCCCCTTCCTCACACACCCATCTGTGCCACCCTCTGGAATGAGCTCCTTGACTGGAACTGCAGTGAGTTCATGAGCGCACTGGCCATGTTGTGTCCAGAGACAGCCTTTCTCAGCCCTCCTCACATCCTCCTGCTCTTGCCTTTTGATGCACAAATCATTGCGAGACACTTGAGATGCAGGCTGCGATGCCATACACAGCCGGGGACAGTGGATGGTGCATGGGAAGGTTGGAAAGACAGAGGAGAGGCCGGAAGGCAGGACTCGGCCACTTCCACAGTCAATGGAGCAGCGTTTCTATTTTCTTCCTAATAGATAATGAAGGCTGAGACCCAGTTCCTATTTTCCTTTAAACTTATACTGAAAAGGGCATTTTAAGTGAAGCATTACAGGAAGATGGTGAAGGAGCTGTGTCCTGCTCTGTCTGAGGCGTCGCTCGGCTCGTCTCGGGGAAGCAGGATGAGAGCCCTGGCCAGAAACCAACACTCTGCCCCGCGCACTTCGATGGCCACTGCGGAGCCAGAGGAATGAATATTTTATATGCTCTAATTTTCTCATCTAGAAGCTTGATGCTCTGCTTGTCTTTGCTTTCTACTTCATAAATGCAAAAGAGGGTCCTTTCCCCTAAGAGTAAAGCTGCCAATTTCCACCCAGTGTCCTTTCTTCACACCCAGGGATTAAAGGTGCCAAGAATCCCAAGAGCTGTCCTCATCACCCACCTCTCCACCTCCAAAGAACACACAGGGAAGCAAGTGTGCCCTGCCCCCTTCAGTAGATGCAGAAGTGTGCATTTGCACATGGCTACGCTTTGGTATGTGCAGACGGGCTCTGGGACCCACAGACACTGCAGTGCTGATGCCTGAACGCCTACATAGAGGAGGCAACTCTCCTGTGGTGTATGTGTGTCTTCGCATACATACCAAAGCATCTCTGGGTGGCTCTCACATCTCGTGCTAAGCCCATGCCATGACGGTGGCTGCACGCTGCATTATTTAAGGGAAGACGAACAAAGAATGTTACTTATTCGGTCTTTAGGTTTGTATGTTACTTGTGTGTGTGGGTATGTGCATGTGCGTGTTCAGATACTTGTGTCTGAATGGAAGCCCAGACTGATGTGAAACCAAATTCCTTTCACCTGTAGCTTTGCCCCTCTACCTCCCCCTGTGCCGCTCTCTTCACAGTATCTGCGCTCTTGCCAGGCCTGTTCAGTCTGACGCTCAATGCTCTTGTTTTCTGTAGACGTCCTAGGGCAGCCTGTCCCCCAATGGTGCCACCTTTCCCCCCGTCACTGTCCCCTCTTCCCCCTGCTCCAAGTTCCCCCTTCAGAAAACACAACCCTCTTCCTGCAATGAGAATGCTCTCCCTGGGGTGTGCACCCCCCAGAACTCAGAGTGGCAGCCCAACCCCCGTCACCGCCAGCAGGGCTCCGCTCCCATCCCAGAAGGGAGGTGGTGTGAGGCTGGGCTGTGCCCCAGGCCTGCACTCCAGCAGGACATCCAGAAGGCCATAAGACCATCTTTTATTGTTGAGCGTTCCAAAAATAATAATATAGCAATATAGCGGAGCAGTTAAAGGAATTTAAAAGACATTGCAAATGCCCACTGATACCGCCGTCCTACCACAGCTACGGTTGGTGCCCAGAGAAATAAAATTACCATTTAAAATCTGTCTGTTATTGGAACACGCATGTTCTAGAGGAAAATGAAACCTGTGTGCAGCCAGGCGGAGCGTACTTGACAACCACCCTGCCCCCCGCAGGATGCACCTCCTTCCTTCCTCAAAAAGAAGGACCTGTACCCAGACGAGCTTCCTAGCAGGCCTCAGGGTCCCTCACACTGAAAGGTAATTCAGCTAGAGCCCGTACTTTTTTTGCCAAGGTTGAAGGCAAGATTGGTCTTCGGAAGAAAAAAAAAGTGTTTTCAAAAAGCCTGGGAGTAGATCAGAAAGAAGGAGAGGAGGACCTCCCCTATCAGTGGACTTGGGGAGTGGCATGCGTGCAGAAAGGGGAGGGAGGGTGGGATTGGCAGGGGAGGAGGGAGGGGCTTATGGGGGGATACAAAATGAATAAAGTGTAATTAATAAAAAATAAATAAAAGATTTAAAAAAAAAAAAAAAAGCCTGGGAGTAGGAAGGGTTCCTGAGGAGCTGGCACCCCATTTGCATTCTGTAGCCTCCTGTAACAGGCAGCTGCAGTGCCCTGGCTTTCAGGATCAGAGTGGAAACCTCTCCAGAGTCTCAGCCAGCTCCTCGGGAGCTGCTTCGGGCTCTCTCACCTGCCGGGGCCAAAGCTTTTGTCTCAAGCTCTGAGACCTGTCTTCCAGGTCCTTACCCTTCCTCAGTACCTGCTTCAACCTGCTTTTCTGTGTACCCAGTCTACTTCTTTTCATTTTGATTTTATTTATTTATTTACTTACTTATTTACTTATCTTAGTCCCCTCCCTTCTCTTCCCATGGCCCCGCCCTCCCTTCCTTTTTCCCATCCCTTCTTCCCTATTCCTTAGAAAAGGGGAGATTCCTCCACCCACCCATCCCATCTCATCAAGTCCCATTAGAACTGTGCTCACCCTCTTCCCCCGAAGCCTGGTGACACAGCCCCACCAGAGGGGAGTGATCAAAAAGCAGGCAACAGAGTCCATGTCAGAGTCAGACCCAGCTCCCCTTACTAGGACACCCACATGAAGCCTGGGCAGCCCATCTGCTACATCCGTGTAGGGCCTAGGTCCAGTCATGCATGGTCCTTGGCTGGTGCTTCAGTCTCCACAAGCCCCTCTGGGCCCTGGTTAGGTGGCTCTGTTGGTCTTCTTCTGGAGCTCCTGTCACCTCCAGGTCCTTCCATCCTTCTCCCCACTTTTCCCCAAGATTCCCTATGCTTCACCCAATGTTTGACCGTGAGTCTCAGCATCTCTTTCTATCCACTGCTGGTTGGAGCCTCTCAGAGGACAGCTATGCTAGATTCCTGTCTGTGTCAGGGGTTGGCTCTCTCCCATGGGGTGGGGCTCAGGTTGAGCCAGGCATTGGCTGGGAAGTCCCTCAATCTCTGCTTTATCTTTATCTCTGCACATCTTGTAGGCAGGGAAAATTTTGTATCAAAGTTTTTGTGGGTGGGTTGGTGATCCTCTCCCTCCACCAGAAGTCCTGTGTAGTTAGACGGTGTCCTCTTTAGCCTCTAAAACCTCTGCTACTAGGAGTTTCAGCTGGAGTCACCCCCATATCCTCCCAGAAGCCTACCCTGTCTTAGGTCATCTCCAGCTTGTCACAGAGATACCCAGTTTCTCTTCTCTCTGCAGGCCCTCTGTCCTCTTACCTCCCTGCCCTCTGCTCACTCCAGGTCTGGCCTCCATGCTCAGTGGAGCACCCTCTGTGCTCACTCTCCTACCTGGTTTCCTCTCTTCAATCACTTCTGCTGTCCATTCTGTTTCCCCTTCTGAATGAGATTTAAGCTTCCTTGGGTCCTCTTTGGGCCTGTGCATTGTAGTACGTCTATCCTCTACTTTATGCATAAAATCAACTTATAAGTTGATTTTATAACTTATGATTAGTACATATCATGTGCGTCTTTCTGTGTCTGGATTAACTCACTCAGGATGATTTTTCTAGTTCCATCCATTTGCCTGCAAATTTTATGATTTCCTTGTTTTTGATAGCTGAGTAGTATTCCATTGTGTAGATGTACCACAATTTCTTTATCCATTCTTCCACTGAGGGACATCTAGGTTGTTTCCAGATTCTGGCTATCATGAATAAAGCTGCTATGAACATAATTGAGCAAGTGTCCTTGTTGAATGGTGGATCATCTTTCGGATATATGCCCAGTTGTGGCATAGCTGTGTCTTGAGGTAGAGCTAGTCCCAATTTTCTGAGAAAGTGCCAGATTGATTTCTAGAGTGGTTGTACAAGTTTACACTCCCGCCAGCATGTGCTGTCACTTGGAGTTTTTTTTTATCTTAACTATTCTGATGGGTGTAAGATGGAATCTTAAGAGTTGTTTTGATTTGCATTTCCCTGATGACTAAGGATGTAAGGCATTTATTTAATTGTTTCTCGGCCATTCAAGATTCCTCTATTGAGAATTCTGTTTAGCTCTGTACCCCATTTTTAATTGGATTACTTGGTTTTATGATGTTTAATTTCTTGAGTTCATTATATAGTTTGGATATTAGCCCTTTTTCAAAATGTAGGGTTGGTGAAGATCTTTCTCCAGTCTGTAGGCTGCCATTTTGTTCTATTGGCAATGTCCTTTGTCTTACAGAAGCTTTTCACTTTCATGAGATCCCATTTATTGATTGTTGATCTTAAACCCTGAGCTGTTGATGTTCTAGTCAGAAAGTTGTCTCCTGTGCCAGTGAGTTCAAGGCTCTTCCCCACTTTTTCTTCCAATAGATTTAGTTTTATGTTGATGTTTTTGATTCACTTGGATTTGAGTTTTGTTTAGGGTGATAGATATGGATTTATTTGCATTTTCCTACATGTAGACGTCCAGTTAGACCAGCACCGTTTGTTGAAGATGCTTTCTTTTTTCCATTGTATGGTTTTAGCTTATTTGTCAAAAACAAAAACAAGTGTTCTTAGGTATGTGGGTTTATTTCTGGACATTGTATTTGAAACCATTGACCAACCAGTCTATTTCTATGCCAGTACTGTGCAGTTTTAATTACTATTGCTCTGTAGTATAGCTAGAAGTCAGGGATGGAGATCCCTCCAGAAGTTCTCTTATTCTTGTTTTTTTTTTTTTTTTTTTTTTTTGGTTTTCCATATAAAGTTTAGAATTGTTCTTTCAAGGTCTGAAAAGAATTTTGATAGGGATTGCATTGAATCTGTAGATTGCTTTTGGTGGGATGGCCATTTTAACTATGTTAATCCTACCAATCCATGATCATGGGAGATTTTCCATCTTCTGATATCTTCTTAAATTTCTTTCTTCAAAGACTTAAAGTTCTTGTCACACAGGTCTTTCACTTGCTTGGTTAGAGTTACAGCAAGATATTTTATGTTATTTGTGGCTATTGTGAAGGGTGTAGTTTCCCTCATCTCTTTCTCAGCCCATTTGTCACTTGTATATAGGAGGGCTACTGATTTTTTTAAACTACTTTTGTATCCAGGCACTTTTTTCCTAAAGGTGTTTATCAGCTGTAGGAGTTCTCTGGTGGAATTTTTGGGGTCACTTATGTACACTATCTGCAAATAGCAATACTTTGACTTTTTCTTCCTTTTGAATTTGTATCTCCTTGATCTCTTTTAGTTGTCTTATTGCCCTGGCTAAGACTCCAAGTACTATATTGAAGAGATATGGAGAGAATGGACAGCCCTGTCTTGTCCCTGATTTCAGTAAAATTGCTTTGCGTTTCTCTCCACCTAATTTGCTGTTGGCAATAGGCTTGCTGTATATTGCCTGTATTGTGTTTCTTGCAATCCTGATCTCTCCAAGACGTTTAATGTGAAGGGGTGTTGGTGTTTGTCAAAGGCTTTTTCAGCATCTAATGAATTGGTCATGTGTGTTTTTTTTCTTTCAGTTTGTTTATATGTGCATAAACTTGATGAATTTTTATATATTGAGCCACCCCTGCATGCTTGGGATGAAGCCTACATGGTGGATGATATTTTTGATGTGTTCTTGGATTCAGTTTGCAAGTATTTTATTATTTTTCATCATTGTTCATTTAAAAATTGGTCTGAAATTTTCTTTGTTGAGTCTTTGTGTGGTTTCATTATCAGGGTGACTGTGGCTTCATAGAATGAGTTTGGCAATATCCCTTCAATTTCTATTTTGTGGAATAGTTTGAGGTGTATTAGTATTAACTCTTCTTTGGAAGTCTGATAGAATGCTTCACTAAAACCTTCTGGTCCAAGGCTTTTCTCCCCACCCCCCTTTTTTTAACTTTTAATTTTAATTTTTTTTGAAGGGAGACTTTTAATATGACTGCTTCTATTTACTTAGGGGTTATAGGGCTATTTAACTTGATCACCTGATCTTGATTTACCTTTGGTGAGTGAAATCTACCCAGAAAATTGTCCATTTCATTTATATTATCCAGTTTTGTGGAGCACAGGCTTTTGAAGTAAGACCTAGTGATTCTTTGGATTTTGTCTGTAGTTATATCTGTAGTTATGTCCCTCTTTCATTTCTGATTTTGTTGATTTAGATATTGTCTCTCTGCCTTTTAGTTAGTTTGGCTAAGAATTTGTCTATCTTGTTGATTTTCTCAAAGAACCAGCTTTTAGTTTCATTGATTCTTTGTATTGTTCTGTTTCTAATTCATTGATTTCAGCCCTGAGATAATAATCACCAGATTATTCCCCGCCGTCTTCTCCTCTTGGATGTGTTTGCTTCTTTTATTTCTAAACTTTCAGGTGAGCTGTTAAGTTAATCTGGTGAACTGTTAAGGTGATCTCTTCAATTTCTTCTTGAAGGCAGTTAGTGCTATGAACTTTCCTCTTAGCACTGCCTTCAATGTGTCCCATATGTTTGAGTATGGGACACATTTCATTTTCACTGAAGTTTAGGAAGTCTTTAATTTCTCTTTTTATTTCTTTCCTGGCCCAGTGGTCACTGAGTAGGGAGTTGTTAAGTTTTCATGAGTGTGTAGACTTTTTGTTATCTCATTTGTTGGGGTCCAGCTTTAATCCACGATGACCTGATAGAGTGCAATGGTTCATTCATTTTTTTGTATCAGTTGAGGTTTGCATTGTGACCAACTCTCTGGTCGAATTGGAGAAGGTTCTGTTTGTTTGTGTGCTTGTCTTCTTTTGGCCTTGCTGTTGTGAAGTTATTTATATTCTGTGTTTTCTTGGGTGAAGTGGACCTCCTTGGGTTGGAGTTTTCCTTCTAGTATCTTCTGCAGAGCTGAGTTTGTGCATAGATATTGTTTAAATTTTGTTTCGTCATGAAATGTCTTGTTTTCTCCATTTAGGTGATTGAAAGCTTTGCTGGGTATAATAGTCTAGGCTGACACCTGTGGTATCTTAGGGTCTGCATGACATCATCCCAGGCCCTGCTGGCTTTCATAGTCTCTGTTGAGAATTGTGATTCTGATAGGTCTGCCTTTATATGCTCCTTTGCCCGTTTCCCTTGAAGTTTTGATATTTTCTCTTTGATCTGTACATATAGTGATTTGATTATTATGAGGCAGGAGGATTTTCTGGTCTACTCTATGTGGTGTTTTGTAGGCCTCTTGCATGTCTATAGGCATCTCTTTGTTTAGATTGGAGAAAACTTTTTCTATGATTCTATTGAAAATATTTTCTGGGTCTTGAAGCTGGAAATCTTCTCTTTCTTTTGTTCCTATTATTCTTAGGTTTCATCTTTTCATGTTGTCCTTGATTTCTTGGCTGTTTTGTTGTCAGTAATTTTTTAAAGTTAACATTTTCTCTGACAGATGTAATTGATTTCTTCAATTGTGTCTTTACACCTGAGATTCTACACTGAGATTCCTCTTCTATCTCATATTCTGTTGGTGATGCTTTCCTCTGTAGTTCCTGTTTTCTTCCTTAACTTTTCTCTCTCCAGGATGTTCTCAGTGTGTGTTTTCGTTATTGTTTCTATTTCCATTTTTAGGTATTGAACTGTTTTATTCCATTCTTTCACCTGTCTGTTTGTATTTTCCTGTATTTCTTTAAGGGATTTATTCATTTCCATCACCTGTGTGATTGCATTTTCCTGTGTTTCTTTAAGTGATTTATTCGTTCCCTCTTTAAAAGCCGCTTTCTGGTTGTATTTTCCCGTATTTCTTTAAGGGGTCTTTTGTTTCCTTTTTTACAGTCTCTGCCATCTTGATAAGCATTGCTTTAAGGCCTTATTCTTGGGTTTCAGTCGTATTAGGGTATCATAGGCTGCTTAAAGCAGGAGAACTGGATTCTGGTGGTGCCAGATTGTCCTGGCTTTTGTTGATTGCGTTCTTACACTGGCCACTAGCCATCTGGTTGTTTCTGGTGGCCACTAGTTTTCTTGGGGGTGTGGAAAGAGCCCTGGGAAGGAGGCTGGATGTCCCTGCCCTCCTCTGGATGGTGGGTATGGTTGTGGACTGGCTCTGGATCTCAGGAAATAGCCTGGCATTCTCCTGAGGTGGCTGTGTCCCAGATACAGCCACAGGCAGGTGACTGGAGTGGGGATGTCTAGCCTGTATGGGCCTGAGGACCTTCAGGTTTTCTCAGGAACCCGGGAGCCCTCTTCATGCTGGGGGAACTCCCGGGGTCTGCAGCCCCTGCACTCTCTCACTCACTCCTCAGTCTGAGTGCAAGCTGCAGGGACACTGTGTGCGTTTGGTGCTGCCTTCTTAGATAGAGATTCTATAAACTCCAGAGGTCAAGGAGACAGGTTCAACTGTGGACTGGAGGCTGGGGCTGTTTCCCTGGATCCCAGGAGTCTGGTAGCCAGAGGCTGAACGCATGCCTCTCAGCACCGGGGGGAGCTTTCCTCGGGAAGGTGGGAGTAGTCTGGTGGTCAGAGGTGGGGACCACACATGTCCCAGAACCCAGGAACTTTCCCCGGGATGGCAGGAATAATTGGGTGGCCAGATGCTGGAACTGCTCATTTCCCGCCCCCCCCCCCCCCCGTGGACTCTCCTCTCACCTGGGAAACACAGATCACAGATTCTGGTGTTTTGGAGTCCGCAGCACAGCCTCTCACTTGCATTTCAGTCACTAAGGTCTTGCTGCTCAGACGCCATGTACGATGCAAACCACCATCTTGGGTATATTTCCAGTCCATTTCTTTCTTTCGTTTTGTTGTTGTTTTCTTTTGTTTTGTTTTTAATTACAGTTTATTCACTTTGTATCCCAGCATCTGCTTTGATACCCTGCTGAGTAGAGTGTTTCAGAAGCCCCCAGTGATAAGATTTGTCCTGTTCCCTGTTTTCTTCCTCTTCTGATGTCCATCCCCTTTGCCTCCTTCTTGATTAGCTTCCTTAGGTGTACCGGTTTTAGTATGATTATCCTATATTATATGTCTAATATCCACCTATAAGTGAATATTTATACCATGTGTGTCTTTCTGCTTCTGGGATGCCTCACTCAGGATGATCATTTCTAGATCCCACCATTTGCCTGCAAATTTCATGATTTCCTTGTTTTTAATTGCTGAGTAGTAATCCATTGTGTAGATATACCACAATTTCTGTATCCATTCCTCAACATCTGGGTTATTTCCAGCTTCTGGCTATTACAAATAAAGCTGCTATGAACATGGTTGAGGAAATGTCCTTGTTGTATACTTGAACATCTTTTGGATATATGCCTAGGAGTGGTATAGCTGGATGTTGAGGAAGCACTATTCTTAATTGTCTGAGAAAGTGCCAGATTGATTTCCAAAGTGGTTGTATAAGTTTACATTCCCACCAGCAATGGAGTAGGGCTTCTCTTTCTCCATATCCTCTCCAGCATGTGCTGTCACTTGAGTTTTTGATCTTAGCCATTCTGATGGGTGTAAGGTGAAATCTCAGGGTCGTTTTGATTTGTATTTCCCTGATGACTAAGGACATTGAACATTTCTTTAAGTGTTTCTCTGCCATTTGATGTTCCTCTATTGAGAATTCTCTGTTTAGCTCTGTACCCCATTTTTTAATTGGATTACTTGATTTGTTGCTCTTTAGCTTCTTAAGTTCTTTATATATTCTGGATATTAGCCCTCTGTCAGATATAGGGTTGGTGAAGATCCTTTCCCAATTTGTAGGCTGTTGTTTTGTTCTGATGACAGTGCCCTTTGCTTTACAGAAGCTTTTCAGTTTCATGAGGTCCCATTTATTGATTGTTGATCTTAGAGCCTGAGCTGTTGGTGTTCTGTTCAGGAAGTTGTCTCCTGTGCCAATGAGTTCAAGGCTCTTCCCCACTTTTTCTTCTAACAGGTTTAGTGTGTCTGTTTTAAATTGGGGTTTTTGATCCACTTGGATTTTAGTTTTGTGCAGGGTGATAAGTATGGGTCTATTTGCATTTTTCTACATGTAGCATCCAGTTAGACCAGCACCATTTGTTGAAGATGTTATCTTTTTTCCATTGTTTGGTTTTGGCATCTTTGTCAAAAATCAGGTGTCTATAAGTGTGTGAGTTTATTTCTGGGTCTTCTATTCGATTCCACCGATCCACCATTCTGTTTCTATGCCAGTACCATGCAGTTTTTATTACTGTTGCTCTATAGTGCAGCTTAAAATCAGGGATGGAGATACCTCCATAAGATCTTTTATTGAAGAGGATTGTTTTAGTGATTCTGGGTTTCTTGTTGTTCCATATGAAGTTGAGAATTTTTCTTTCAAGGTCTATGAAGAACTGTGTTAGTAATTTGATGGGAATTGCATTGAAGATGTAAATTGCTTTTGGTAAGATGGCCATTTTTACTATGTTAATCCTGCCAAGCCATGAGCATGGTAGATCATTCTTTCTTCTGATATCTTCTTCTATTTCTTTCTTCAGAGACTGAAAGCTTTTCATACAAGTCTTTGGCTTCCTTGGTTAGAGTTACACCAAGGTACTTTATATCCTTTGTGGCTATTGTGAAGGGTGTTGTTTCCCTAATTTCTTTCTCAGCCCTTTTGTCTTTTGTATACAGGAGAGCTACTGATTTTTTGAGTTGATTTTGTATCCAGCCACTTGGCTGAAGGTGTTTATCAGCTGTAAGAGTTCCCTGGTAGAGTTTTGGGGGTCACTCAGGGATACTATCACATCATCTGCAAATAGTGATACTTTGACCTCTTCCTTTCCGAAATGAATCCCCTTGATCTTCTTTAGTTGTCGTATTGCTCTCACAAAGACTTCAAGTATTATGTTAAAGAGGTTCAGAGAGAGTGGGCAGCCTTGCCTTGTCCCTGATTTGAATAGATTTAAGTTTCAAAAACAGTGGTCAGATGCCACAAAGTAGGTGGCAATGCCTTAACCATATGCATGTTGTTAGACCCAAGGGCCTCTTCCATCTTTTTCAAGGGGAGTGCTAACCTTCTCTCCTTTCATACAACACTCCTGTCCGCTTCTTAAAAACCATCCGTCTGCTTGCCGTATCTATCCACATTCCCCCGAATTTCCTCAGCCTCCTACTAGCCACACTGTTGTTTCCTTCAGCCTTACTTCTTCCTCTGACCACACTCCTTCCCCTAATCTTTGCCCCTGCTACCCCAGATCTATAGAAAGCAAATGGTGTTAGTGGCCCTCTAACCCTCTACAATACATCAGGCAGGTAGCACACACATCAGGACACACTCCTGATGCAGGCCAGGTGCACAGGCAGGCAGGGCACATGGGGAAGGCACATAGAAATTCAAGGGAAAGGGGGTAGCCTTCCAATGGCCAGCAGAGCTACATGCCTTGATTTCATCAAACAGTCTCTCTGACAAAACAACAGAGGGTCCCACTGGTCCACAGGAGCCAAATCAGCTTGGAGAAGCCCCCTTAATGTCCCTGCCACCACCAGCACCACCACCTGTTTCCTGCTCTGGTGGTCCTGAAGCAGAGCCTCCTGCTCCCCCAGGGCAATTGTCTTGGACTGGACTCTTGGGCCTATACAGACCCCCTTCCGTCTCAGCAGGAGCAGCATCTACCCCGCCTAGTTGACTCTATGTTTCTGGAGACACATCTGTCCTATTGCCTGGCCATGACACAATCTGGGCAGGGCTGGCTGTTCTTCCAAATGTCCCCCAGTGCCCAGCAGTGTCTGAGACTCAGCAGGAGCATGTTACTGCCTGTGGCAGTGAACCAGTGTAGGCAGATCCAGCTACCCTGCAGTGGCTGATGGGAGTTGAGTCATCCACAGCATGGCAGGTACACAGGTTTTAGGACTCAGATGGGGTCCTGTCTGAGATGACAGGGTGGCATAGGACAGAGACTCAGTGTGTCTATCCCAGGCTCACACTGGTGCCTGGTGCTTCTGGGGGCTGAGAACACCCGGAGGACACGCACTGGGTAAAGCACTGACAACATTGTGGACGTTAATTAGCTCCCACGTGTGCCACCTGGGCAGTCAGCCCAGTGACAGCGACACTGTGGTCATCAACTAGCTCCCACACATGCCATCCGGGCGGTCAGACCAACCACAGCAAGACCAGTTCACCTCTCCAATCCCTGCTGCACTCCACTGATTCCCAGAAGTACTGGAAAGGACCAGCCACTGTGTCTCTCTGGCCCACAGAAGGTTCTGGAAGCTGCTCTCAGAGCCTTGCTCATCCTCTACAGTACAGGTAGCTGCTCGGGAATGACAAACAGGTAGGCAAAGCACTCCAGAACCCAATGGCAAGATGGAAAGACCATGTTTGATGACCAACATGCCCAGCCCTCCAGGAAACCAGACCAGCAGGGTGAGAGCCCTGTGACCAGTGTCCTGCCCTGCAGGCATCCAGCCTGAGCAGACGCTCATGCCCACTGCCTAGTCCAGCGTCTCACTACTTGTGACTTTTCTCATGAACACCCAGCATCCCTGAGCTTGGATTCCACAGCCCCATGACTGGGACTCTCCTTTCCCATGAAAGCAGCATCTCCATCCAAGCTGTCGGGTTGGCCAAGCTCAGGACCTCCATCACTGGACACCCAGGCCTGACAACGGACGGCATTGTGTTAGCCCCCATCCAGAACAAGAGTCACCAGGCCACATATGGCCATCCCCTTGGCAGTCCTCTCAGGAGCACTGGGAAGCAGCCAGTGCCTTAGAGGTGGGGCTTTTCGTGAGCGGGGTGGTCCCCATGAGCACATGAGCTTATCTGAAGGAGCAGAAACTACTCTTCTTGGATAAATGGGTTCTGTGTCTGCTCCCTCTAAGAAAGGACATGGGGCGCAGGGAGGCAGGTTCTCATTAGGAGGGTAAAGTGCTTGCTCTGGGACTCTTCTAGCTTCAGGCATCAGTGTGATGCATGATGGGAAATTAGGTCTTATACCTCCACCCAAGACCAATGCATTAGTCCTGGTCTCTACAATGGAGCTGGAGAATGACTATATACTGTTAAAAAGAATTTATTAGGCCGACCCTCATCTTGGCTAAGGAGTTTAAAGTGTCAGTCTGCTGCAGAGGCTGAGAACCTGGCAGCTGCTCAATGAGGCTGGCTGCCTCAGCAGTCTCAGTCTGATACTGAAGAGCGGGAGGGTTCCCAGAGAGCTATTGGTCTTCAGTCCATGATAGAAGACAGGAGAAGCTGAAGTCTGCGGCAGCAACATCAGCAGCAATAGAACAGATGCACTCCCCAGCAAGAAGTGAAGGCAGGCAGGCTCTTTCCTCAGGCCTCCTGTGGGAATGTACTCCCAGCCTGTACCTTTCCCTTCAGTTCACCCTTCCAGGAAATGCTCTGAGACCTGCCCAGAGGTGTACCTCCCAGTAGATTCCAGACTCAATCCTGTTGACAACCAAGATTAACTACCAAGTCCAGAGACAGCTATTTCTACTGCCCAACCCCTCAGGGACCCCAGGTTAAGGCTGAAATGTGGGAGAAGCAGCATGGTCTGACTTCCTGTCAGGATGAAAGTGGGTGTGGCCCTCGCTGTAGTACTCTCAGAGGGACCAGGCTGAATCAAGGCTGTGACCTGAGTGGAACCTTCCACCTCATCTCCTGTCAGGGCCTGCATGCTCCACTTCCTCCCTGGCTTTCCCCAGAGGACATACATCCTCAGAGTCTGTGTTGGGGCATTTGCTCCAGACAGAATGGTTCTTCTGCGGGCTTACCACCACAGGGTGACCTCCTGTGTTGTCCACACTGAGTTCTTCTGGTAGAGCTGGGAATGCAGCAAATCACGCTCTTACCCATTTTTAAAACTGAGAGCCTGACAGAGGCTGGGCTTTGCTCAAGGCTGTCTGCAAGCAGATTCAAACTGTGCAACCAAAGAAAGAAATGGCTGTGCTGTGGGCAGCTTCGAAGGGAGCCCTCTGTCTCAGAGACTGAGCCTGAAAATCTGTGTCTGTGCTTCTGCCTTCAGCTGGTACCCCCTGGGGCTTCCTTTACAGATGTTCCCAGGACTTCACAATGTCTTGTCTTTTTTCCCTGACAATTACCACACTAATTTATCTTTTTATATTTTTTATCTAATTTTATCTTCCTAATTTATCTTTTCTCTCCCACTCAGAGGCCACATGCTCTGCAAGGGTCAGGCCTATGCCTGACTCATTCCAGAACAGTGCTGAGTCACCAAGGGGGTGCTGCGAGAGAATATGTGGAGTGATGGGAGACAGTGCAGAGCTGACGACAGCTGCCATGGGCAGCACAGCTGACCTGTTGCCTTCCCAAGTCCACCAGGCCCTGGTAGGAGGTGCTCAGACCTCAAAAAGTCCAGAAACAACCCACAGGGTAATCACCGGCCCACACTTGGCTACCTCATCCATCGCTTCCCAAGAGGCTGACACCTGTGGGCTCGGGCATGGCAGAAGGAGGGTCCCCTTCGATTCTGCTGGTGATATGGAGCTGGGGTGTGGGTGGCCAAACCAGAGTGGGACCCTCACAGTCACACACGCAAAGGGCCTTCGCTCCATGAATGACAAAGATAGTCACACCTCCTCCAAGGAGGACAAAGGTGGAGAGAAAATGGTCCACGAAGCATGGGATAATGAAAAGGAGGTGGTAACACATATCTGTATAGAAACTGTTCGTTTTAAATGGAACAAATTAACACAGTGTTAGCATCCCGGTTACCCATCTGCTCACTTGCAGAATGATTGATTGCCCCTAATTGATACTCATATGTCTTTTGGGTGAGTCCCAGGGACTTGGCCTTGGCCGTTCTTGGTAATTGGTTCTCACCATGCCCCCTCCTTTCGCCCACATGACATTCATTCAATTCATCTTCACCCTCTTGCTGGCAAACACCTGAGTAAACACTTTTAAAAATAAGAAACTGGCCTTTCTTTAATTAGCTGATTGAAAGTGGGCCAAACAGAGATGGGACTGTTTTTATGTCCTTTCTCATCTTTGTTCTTTGCTTGAAGAATTATTAACAGGACCGGTACCCAGCACGGTGACGGGTAATATTTCTTCCCCTATTAAAATAAGACAATTCTACCTTGCTGAAAGTGAAGAAGAGAGAAGAGTAGAGGAGAAGTCCTGACTCCCTGTCAGGTAACTAAGTTCACAGTGAGTGTAGGCGTCTGTGGCTCTGGAGTCCTGTGGTCGGTCACCTTGGCACTCCCGGGACCCAGCTGAGCTCGAGTCTCCCCCCAGCTCACTTTAGGGTTGACTTCTGACCTCCTTCCTCACCCATTCCCACAGACTACATTTCCCTGTGACATTTTACCCTCCCCTATTGATTGAATTTCTTTTCAGGGCCAGTTAATGTTGGCCACCTGCTCCTGAGCCTTGTCCTGGAACATGCCCGCTGTGACAGAAGGACAGACCTGATGACCCAAAGATAGAAAGGCTTAGTCCATCTCTGAAAAGCACATAGACCAGCAGGCCAGCTTAAGTCACCCAAACATGTCATCCAGTGCAAGCTGAGGGTGGAGCTCAAAGCCTAGAGCGCCCCTGAAAGAGAGCCTCAGCAGGAAGCCAGAAGCCGGGCAGCCAAGCTTTAAATGATGTTGTTCCTTGTGTACAAAGAAGCTTAAGATCTTCAAGAAGGAGGCCAAATGGCCAAGCATGTGGGTGAGGGGGGCTTGAATGTCAGAACCCCACAATTTGTACTTCACTCCACAATGGCACCAAGGACTGAATGAACCCCAGCAGGGGAGCAAGCCCTAGGTCACTACAGTCGCTATTTCCCTGCTTATGTCAGCCAGAAAGCTGAACCCCAATTTGCCTTCTGTTCAGCTCTGGGCACAGAGGCTGACACTGAGTGAAGCCAGTCACCATCTGGGAGGTACATGATACAAAGTCACTTCTTCAGGGGCTGGCTCAGCTGTTCATTCATTTGCTCAATGAGTCCTAGCATTTCCAGGACCCTATGGAATCATTCAGTGTCCCAAAGGCCCTGCTCATTTCTCTCAAGTCACCTTATTGGGATCCCCCACCCACTTGTACTCCAGTGCACCCATCCCTTACTTCTTCCCTTAAAACCCCCACAGTTGCACCCTCACTTCCAGTCACCTAGATCTGAGCATCAGGTACTCTGCACCTGCTCTTCACGATGGGTTCATCTCTGTGTTTGCTGGCTGCCTGGCTAGTTCTTCTTGCCAGGGCTGAGAGTTTTGGTGGAAGCAAGATGATCTGGTTTGCTCAACTCATTCCCAGTTCCTAAATAATAAGAGGAGATGATTGGTGCTCAATGAAGATCTATGGACTGCATGGATGGATGGATAAATGGGGGGGGGTGTGCATGCATGGATGGGTGGATGGATGGATGGATGGATGGATGGATAAATGGGTGTGTGTGCATGCATGCATGGATAGATGGATGGATAGGAGGATAAATGGGTAGTGGATGAATGGATAGATAGAAGGATGGATGGATGGATGGATGAAAGGATGAGAGAATAAATGGATGGATAGAGGTATGGAGGGAGAGATGGATGGATGGATGGATGGATGGATGGATGGATGGGCGAATGGATGGATGGAAGAACAGATAGATGTTAACCAGTCCTAATACAGCACTATTTCACAAATTTAATGATAAATTTAAAAATAAAATAAATTTTTATTTTATCATGTTTTGTCTGCTGTTTTCTCTTTTTGTCCTTTAGTTTTATGACTCTAAAATCTGCTTTTCTGGCTTTATAGTAGGAACTGGAACCAGATGGAGATGAACTATTCTATGTCATTAGTCTGTCTCTGTAGAATTTTTCTCCCAGTTCACAAGAATGGCTCTTCATTTTGTTTCAAGCAGTTGAATTGTGTCTATGAGAGGCTCTCCACATTTTCATAAAACTGACAGGCAGCATCTAATTAAAGCTGGGCAAAACTTTGTTGTGGGCATTTATGGGCATCTGCAGGTACTCATGGCTTACTAGGCATGGGGGCCAGATGAAGTACTGGCCAGTGTCTACCCACAGAGAGCTTGCTGATTCCCCTGGGAAAAGCCACTGTGACGGGAAGGTGGGGGAGGGCATCTCTGAGTTCTTGTCTCTTAAAAGAAAATAATTTAGTTGAGAGACACAGAGAGTAGAGAGTTGAAGCAGTTTGTTTTGCAAAGTTAAGCAGGCACTCCAAAGAGAGATTGGCACGGTCTGCCCCCAAACAGAAAAAACAGCTCAGGGGGTTCTATGTTATAGATTTTAAAGACGCTTTTATGAATATTTACAAGATGTTGGCTAATTTATTTTCTATAAAAATTATAGTGGATCTTATCTCCCTTTTAGGGCATTTATTCCCATGATACTCTTTTTAAATATTTTTTATTTTAATTTCATTAATTACACTTTATTCAGTTTGTATCCCCCTATAAGCTCTTCCCTCCTCCCCTCCCAATCCCACCTTCCCTTCCCCTTCTCCACACATGCCCCTCCCCAAGTCCACTGATAGAGGAGGTCCTCTCCTTCCTTCTGATCCTAGTCTATCAGATCTCATCAGGAGTGGCTGCATTGTCTTCCTCTGTGGCCTGGTAAGGCTGTTCCCCCATCAGGGGGAGGTGATCAAAGATCAGGCCAATCGGTTCATGTCAGAAGCAGTCCCTGTTCCCATTACTATGGAACCCACTTGGACATTGAACTGCCATGGGCTACACTTGTGCAGGGGTTCTAGGTTATCTCCATGCCAGGTACTTGGTTGGAGTATGAGTCTCAGGAAAGACCCCTGTGCTCAGATTTTTTGGTTTTGTTGCTCTCCTTGTATAGCTCCTGTCTTCTCTAGATCTTACTATTTCTCACTTCTTTCATAAGATTCCATGCACTCTGCCCAACAGTTGGCCATAAGTCTCAGCATCTGCTTTGATAGTCTGCAGGGCAGAGCTTTTCAGAGGCCCTCTGTGGCAAGCTCCTAATTTGTTTCCTGTTTTCTCCTTCTTCTGATGTCCATCCTCTTTGCCTTTTGGGATGGGGATTGAGCATGATACTCTTAAAAAAAAAAAAAAAAAAAAAAAAAAAAAAAAAAAACTTGAAGTTGGGGAGGAGGTCAAAACCACAATGCAAATGGTATTGTATTTTTAGTCTTTTAAGAATGCAGGGGGCTGGAGAGATGGCACAATGGTTTAGAGCCCTGACTGCTCTTCCAGAGGTCCTGGGTTCAATTCCAGCTCCAATGTGATACCTTACAACCTTCTGGAACTCTAGTTCCAAGGGATCTGAGATCCTTTTCTGGCCTCTGTGAACACTGCTTTAATGTGGTACATAGAAATAGATGCAGACAAAACATCCATACACATAAAAATGAAAAGTAAAATAATGACGATGATGATGATGTTAGGCATGGTGGCACATGCCTGTAATGCCAGCACTTGGGGAGGCAGAGGTAGGTGAACTTCTGTGTGTTCGAGGCCAGCCTGATCTACAAAGCTAGGACAGCCAGAGCTACATAGAGAAACCCTGTCTCAGAAAAAGGGAAGGGAAAAAGAATACAGACCCTTTTCCGTGTGTGTGTGTGTGTGTGTGTGTGTGTGTGTGTGTGAAGTAGGAGAATGTCCTGGTGCCTTAGTGTCTACTACGGTGAGAAGCACATGACCACAGCGGCATAGGCACATCCTGGCTATGAGGAGACACAGCTACTAAGATGCAGCTGCCATTCCCTTGGTGACCTCATATCCGCCTCCTTTGTCTACTTGGTGTCACCATCAGACAGTGGGGAAACAGAGATAACCCAGGAAAGAGTGGGTGCCAATGAGTGAGGGTGCTCTTCCGTAAAAAGTGGGTGATGCCAGAGAAATGTGTGCAGAGATCCCAGATGCAGAAGCAGCCGTGCTGGCGGCCAGGGAACCCAGCGGTCACCTTTGCCTCCACAGCCCTGGGTTAACAAGCACATGTCAACATGTCCGGCTTGATTATGTGCATCCTGGGAATTGAACTCAGGTCCTCATTCCTGGGCAACAAGCACTTTACCAACTGAGCCATCTCCCTAGCACCCAGATTTTTATATAGCTCAATACACATGTACCCAGATAGCTAGATGGTAACCTGAACAATTGGTACACCAAACTGGGCATACATGTAAGTTCACAGCCAAACATGGAAGCTGCCCAGAAAGCAGCAGAACATTGTTGACAGTATTTGATGGCAGACACTGGGTTTCCTATGTGCTCTGGCAGGGACATTGGCCTGCACAGCTCACTGCCACTTCCCAAATGTCATCCATAGCTCCCTCATCTCACTGATGAGGGAGATGAGGAAAGTCACAGAGAGCTGAGTTGTTCCCACACCAACGCTCAGCCTACATCTCCTCCAAGTACACCCATTGTTGGGAAGGCTGTGCCACACTGGTCAGGAGAGGGGAACAGGGGAATGCAACTCATCCATTTTCCAATCCTTGCGCACAGTTTGAAACAGGAGGCAGGAGTTCCCCTCGACCCCCCAGTAACTGAGACAACGGCCTGGCCCTCAGCTGGCTGGGGAGGGTTCACAGGGCTTGCTGCCTCTCACGGAGGGTTGGGGGAATGTCAGTGCTGAGAGCTCTTCACTGGGAGATAGGTGACAGCTTTGGTGGCAGCCAAGGGACAGCCAGATTTTTCTCTTTACTTGGAGAATCCCTACAGGAAAATGTCCAGCCCGCACCCCTGCTGACGGGTTCTTTGACGTGAGACTGACCTCAACCTTCCCTTCTTGCAGCCCTGTTTCCAGTGCTCTACCAGCACCTGGCTTCCATTAAGACAATTTTCACTTTCCCTTGCCCCTTTCTTCAGAATGGTCACTTGATCCATTACTGACATCACCAAATACTGAGGAGGGCTCTGCCTCCATGTTTTGCAGGAAAGCCCAGTATGGCCATTGCAGGGCTTGGAGACATGAGCCGTGTAAACTTTGACAAGTTCTGGTGGGTTCTGGTAGATTCTGGTAAGTTCTGTCAGGTTGCTTCACTCACACAGAGACAACAGAGCAAACACCCCTCCCCAGAGATGCTTTCACTCTGCATTTCTACCTAGCCTATCAGCACCGCCTATCAGCACAGAGAGGAGGCCATCAGCTGTAAGTCAGCGACAGACACTGCTTCTGGAGATGAGGAGGAGAGTTGACAGGGAAACTGCAGAGGAAGGACTAAGGACCCCCCTCCTCCTTCATGACGGGGGCAAGGCATGGACACCTGTCTCCAGCTGTCCACAGCTGGAATCAAGACTTTGTCAAGCATCGTGGGCTATGAGGAGCACCCAGATGGCTCGGTCTATTTTGGATGTTGCTGGGCTGTAGAAGCAGATCTCCCATTTCTGTCCTCAGGGTTGGGTCACTTCTCTGCTCTCTGCTCTCTGTTCTCTGCTCACAAGGTGGCTGCAGCTCTTGGATGCTGTCCGACCTCAAGCCCTGATTACCCATTTTTCAGGCCTCAGCCTTCTAGATAGAGTTAATGAGGAGAGACACTGGCCACCCCGGACGGCTGGAGTCCAGGTCAAGAAGCCTCCTGGCAGTAGAGCAGGAACCTCTGAGTGTCTACGGGCCCACTAACACGCACCCTGTGGTACTCAAGTGACTGGTGCTGGGTGCTGGTGGCTTGGAAGCAGGAAGCAAGTCACCCAGTTTGGACCAAGGAACTGAACCCTATCTTCCAATCCTGGACTCTAAGCAGGCACATGTCTCCTAAGGGAAGTCCCTGAAGAAAGACTGAGGGCCACGTCTCTCACCCACTCTTGCAGACAAAAGACACCCACCACTGACCACAGCCCAAGATAGGCTTCTACAGAGAGCAGACACACAACCTCTAAAGGGGGCCTGAATCTCCACAGAGACTTCTCCCTCTGCCTCGGTCAATGACCAGAGAGAAGGCAGGCTTTAGCAGGGACCAGAGCTGGCCTGTGGGGTTTGGCTCTCTGGCATCAAGTCTTTGGTGTGCCTCCAGTCTCCACTGCAAAGGATTCTGGGAGGGCATTGGTTTTTAGTGGAATGTTCCAGCCACTAAATGGGCATTGAGGGGGCCACATAAAGAAACAAAACTAGCCTGTGTCACCTCAGAGACAAGGACCTGGGAAGCCTAAAGGAGAAATATCTTTTTCTTCACAGCAAGAACAGTCTAGAAAGAGAGCCCAGCTCAGCTGCTTCCCTGTGGACAGAGGGTAGAAGGGAGCAAATCCACCCTGCCCTATGCTCATGTGGTGTCTTCGCTCTTCCAAGGCCTCACACAAACCGAGTCTTGGGCCAGGCCGTGTACACATCTCAGGAAGGATGCCAGACTAAACCCACAGCCACAGTCGAGACCTCACAGTTACTCAGAGACCACAGTGGACAGACACACACAAGCCTGCATGTCTACCAACCATGTGCTCCTACTGAGGGATGAGAAGGCATCTGTGGAGAAATTCCAGAGCAGCAGTAAGTACCAGAGCGTGCTGGGGTATCAGCTGGTGAATGGAGGGAGAGTGGAAATCAGTCCAGTGGGTGGCAAGCACAGGTGAATGCTGGGCCTAGGAGCCCTGCTCTGTGGCATTTGTCCTGGGGCTGATGATGGATTCCTGTGATACGGGGCCACAGAAAGCTGTGCCTCATGCCCACGCACAGCTTCCCATGAGTGGCCGGCCTCCATTCCCTCGCACATGAGTGTCCACGTATAACTAATAAGGAGTTATTTGTTTGTGTGTGGGCAGGTCGCGCCTCATCCTTCTCTAGGCCCAAGGTCCCTGCTGGCTAAACCAGTCCACCTTGGATCCTGGTGGATGAGGAGAGAGGAAGAACAGGGTTGGGAGACAGGACTTTCCATCCAGGTCAGGGAGCCTGTGCATTTCTCAGCGATGGCTAGTGGGCCTCTTTGATTCAGGCATTTTCTCCGAGTTGATGAAACTGGTTCCCCACCATAGCACAGAGGTGAGCTCCTGTGTAGAGCCACTGTGTGCTGGTGAAGTTCAATAAAAAGAGGATGACTCCTGATCCTCCCAGCTCTAGGAATCTCCCTCCCACTTTGTACAAAGCACACTTTTAATTTTCTGTGCTCTGCCTCCCCAGCATCTAGGTTTGGCTAACCCCGAAAGTCCCCATCCTGCTAACCACAGGAGAGTAAGGGACTCCTACCCTGAGGCCACATTTTATAGAAAACCAAAAGTTCAGAGTCCTGCCTCCTCCATCAGATGCCCTGCCTATCTGCCCCAGGGTCAGGGACAAATGACCATGGACATCCCTGGCCCCAGAGCTGACTCCTGGGGAAACTGCAGCACTGGTAATGGTTTCTCATCCCTCCCTGACTCTACCCCACACAGCCTGGTTGAGGTACCCTGCTTCTCATCTGGCATCTGCGAGTCCAGCTATGTTCCTCTTGCCAGAGTCTTGATCAGATCTGTGCACCTCCCCATACTTGATTGGATGAGAGTCCAGACCCTGGGCAGTAGCCACCCACTTCCTGCCATACACAGCTGAAAAGAGTCAAGAGGAAGTAGGATAAAGGGTTCCAGCTGGGCAAAGGGTCCTCTAGGATCAGAAGAGAGGCAAGGACAGCCACCCTCCCTCCCCGCCTTCCCTCAACTGGGCCCCTGCCCCTTGGCCTCTCTCCCCAACCTTCCCCTCCTGACACAACCCTTCCACAAGAATAATAAACAAGTTTTATTTACGACAACTGCCAAGGGCTTGTTTGCAACTGTTTTGTTCTTCAAGGCTCCTGCTCATCATGCCCACTCATGATACCAATTCAAACATGAAGCCATAAACAAAGGCCAAACACAGAAGTGGTTCTTCCTGTGAACTCTGGCTTTTATTTTCCCTTTTAAGCATGGTTCTTATGTAGCCCATGCTGACCTTCAGTGTGATGTATAATTGAGGATGATGTTAAGCTTCTTCTCTTCCTGCCTCTACCTCTCAAGAGCTGGAATGGCAGCTTGTGTCACCACTCGTATCTGGGTTTCACGGTTTTGCTTTTAACATACAGATGAGGTTATTAGACAGGAGTCAGTAAGTAAGAACTCCAGACCCAGAGTCTGGGAGAACAGCTTAGGGGGAAATAACACACTCATCAGATACTTCCCAGGCCCTGGCAGCAGGTTCTGCACTTTTAGACCCACCGTAGAGTGGAGCTCCATTTGCCACATCTCAGAAGCACACAGTCAAGGTGTGAGAAAACAGTCTTCAAGGAAAATGAGAGTAAAGAGGTCAACAGATCCAGGACTGCACAGAGTACAACCTCCTGGAACCATACAGACAGAAGTATGCCTCAAGCGACAAGACAGAGGGATCCTCACCCACCAAGGCAGGAGTAAAGAGAGCACACACTAAGCAAGGGAAAGGTGGGCCTTGGCCATCTCTAATGCCTGGCCTGTCTCAGCAATGGTTTTGTATTAGTTTCTATGTTGCTATCAAATAACCAGTGAAGCAACTCAAGGAGCGAAGGGTTTCTCTTGGCTCCTGTTCTAAGAAGAAACGCAAACAATCCATCATGGCAGGGGAGCCCAGAGGTGAGAGCAGGAGGTGGTCAATTGCCAGATGTGTCTGCAGTCAGGAAGCAGAGGGCCATAAATTCTGGTGCTCAGCTCAGCTCAGCTCAGCTCAGCTCCACCCGTGGGATGGTGTTGTGATGGTCAACATTACATTTAAGGTTTGAATTACTATGCTAAGCACGCGCGCACGCGCGCACACACACACACACACACACACACACACATACATATGCACACACACACTGTGTGTTTGTGTGTGTGTGTGTGTGTGTGTGAGCGTGTGTGCGCATACGCCTCTAGCATGTAAATCCTTAGCTTGTAGAGGCTGTATAACCTGTCATCCCACTTCCATTTTTCCAAAAATGTTTGGGCTATTCTTAAAAACTGCCCAGTCTTGTAAAAATCTCTTACTGCCTTAGCTGTTCTTACAAGATAACGGGCCACAGGAAGCCTCCAGTTCACTTTTGTAAAAACTGCTTGCTTAACCAAGATAACCAAGGAAGTCTGTAAACATCTGTTACAAAATGAAGCCCTTACAAAAGACAGGGTATGAGACAACCTATCCCCAAACTGTAATGTGCTTTTTTGCATTGTGAGTCCTGGGCTAGGGTAGCTATGTGGTACATCTTGGGAGCTCTCTCGGGTGCGGTCCTGGTGTCTGGTGAATGGTGCCAGCATCTAAATAGAAGCCTCATCTCGTTAAAATGTATTCATGGTCATGGCGAGTCTCTGAGCAAGCCACACCCATAACAGTGTCCCTCACACTCAAGGTGGGTCAGGTTAAACCCCTCTGGAAATACCCTCACAGACACACCCAGACTCTGTCTTCTAGATGCTTCTAAATCCAGCAGTTGACAGTGAAGACTAACCATGAAACTATTAACTCCTGCAGCATGTTAGAAATCAGTCCCAGCCTTGGCCGGTACCACACTCAGATGAAGCTCTTAATGGCTTCGTTATATAGGATTTGATTTCTGGGTGACCTGGCAGGCAAATTGGTATCCTGTGGGTCAGTTTTTCATCACCAAGACAAACATGTGCGGGAAACTGTGAAAAGGAGGAAGGCTTTATTTCATATCCAGTTTCAGATGTCCATGATCACCTGTATCCACCATCATCATCATCACCACCATCATCATCATGACCACCACCATTTCCACCGTTACACCATTGTCATCATTATCAACACTACCATCACTACAATCATCATCACCATTTTCAGCTCCTTTCTTGTCACCATCATCGCCACCACTACCACCATCATCATCTTCTTCTTGCCATCATCACCATCACCACCTTCTTGGCACCATCATCACCACTACCATTATCATTACATGATCATTACAATATCCATGGTCATCACTATCATCCCCATCATGACTGTTATCAAATTACCATCATTATCCACCACCATCACCATCACCATTGTCATCACCCCCAGCATTGTCATTGTCAGATTGTCACTACCATCACTGTTACCACACTTTCATCTTCACCACTGTTACCAAATGACCATCACAATCTCCACACTCATCGTCATCCTCACCGACTATCACTGCACCCACCATGATCAAAGCAGGAGCATCACCATTACCACCACCACCACCTCTCCAACATTCACCATCATCATCAGTATTTTCCCTTCCTCCTCTTATTCCTGTCCATCCCTTTGTCTGAACTACACAGTAGAGTGTTGTATAGCGTTTCCCAGAGGTCCCGGTGGGATTACGCTTAAGACACTATAGTGAGAATGGGCTTGATATGTCTCTTCTATAACATCCTCTTAGGTGTGAGGTGTGGGGCGTGTCCACCTCTCTGTATGTCCTAGCATACAGAAACACCTAGCTTCCATCCTCAATGCCTCCAGGAAAAAACTTCTGTGTCACAACTTCCTTTCCCTTATCACTCCCCTGCTCTTCCCAAACAAACAGCTTACACTTGAACAGTCGTCTGGGGATGTGCTTCTGGGGACAAGCGAAACACAGAGTCCTCCTGAGGATGCTACAGGACTGAGTTAATCAGAGGAAGGCTAAGCATATGGAGAACGGATAGCTAATCTTGAGTGTCCTTGGCCTCGGAAGTCACGAAGTTCTTTTCTTTGGGGAATGAATCGTCCAAGTATCGCTGAGATTGATGGGGCCTCAAGCATAGATTGGGGATCTTTCCTTATGCAATCTCTGGCCTGTTTTCCTGGTGAATTTGTCGTGTCCTTGCCTGGATCTGCTTCAAAGGAGGGCTGCTCTCACGATTCTGTATCCAGAGCATCTCCCAAGGTGCTTGTTAAATGCTAAGTGGAAGTGTTGGTCTCCTGTAGCATCTCTGGCCTCACCTTTATGCCCAGAGATATGAAGAGGGCTGAGCCATTTTGCCCTGCAAGTTGAGCTGCTCATTTGACCTTTCTGGCCTTGACATCACTCCTCGTCTCTCAAGTGACTGCACAGTGACAAATTCATGTTGCTGTCATAGGATGAAAGGAGGCAGTGTACTCAGGGGTCATCACGCGAAGTGATCAGCCGTCATGTCTTACTGCACTCTTGCTTTCAGCTCTGTCAGGTCCCAATGCCACAGCAGTCACCATCAGAATGAAAATGGGTCCCACCCCAGACCTTTGCCTTGCACATCATCATCATCTTCAATATTAAATCACCATGAAGAGGACAATTATGATGATGATGGTGGTGATGATGAAGATGGTGTGGTAATGAGGTTAGTGAGGATGGCAGCGGTGACAATGGTGATGGTGGTGACGATGCTTGTTATGACTGTGGTGATGGTGGTGCTTATAGTGATGATGATAGTGGTGGTAATGATGGTCATTACAATGGTAATGATAATCGGGTTTCATGCAGCATAAAACTAGCAGGTGGCAGATTTTGGTGTAGTTGATATCCTGTTTGCCCCCATTTATGGGAGTTATCCTTCTGAGTCAATCAGATCTTTGTTCCCTTCCTGGCCACTGATACCTCTCCCCAGTTCTCCTTTCCATTGAAAGCCTCGGGTTACATTTGTCTCTTGAAAAGTCCGTCCCAGCTCAGTAAACAAGGACAAAACCCTCAGTGGCCACTGATTCTCTCAGCTCCAACCGTGAGAGATAGCAACTCACCAAGGCCAAAGAAAGCCCACGATGCAGAGTGGGGTCTAGGTATGGTGTAAGAGAGCCACCTCCCTCTGCAGGAAGCAAACCATGAGCAAGAGAGCATTCTGAAATGTAGGTGAGACCCCAGGCTGGCAGCCCTCCAAGACATCTTACCCTCAAGAATGCTGTTGTGGGCAGAGCTATAGATGTGTGGCCTGGCACGAGTCTCCAGACCAAGGGGACCCTGCTACAAATCTGTTAAGCCCAGAAAGAAAGGAAGGAAAAGAGAGACATGCATGCTGAAGCTTGCCATTTGGCTCTCTGCATTGTGAAGTTCCTATTTACAAAAGATAGTAAGCATGCCCAGCCAGGCCGAGAAGAGAGTCACTGCTGGAGCAGGTAGGAGCTACAAAGAACAGGAAGCCTTCAGGAGTGGCTAAACCAAGAGCACCGAGACATATTTAGTAGCACACGCCATGAGGTGGACATGCTGCGACGGTCAGTGGCGACATCAAGGTCCTGACCTGTCACACCTCTGCAGCTCCACAGCTTTACCACAGGCTTTCTTCTTAGCACCCTTAGATGGGTGCCATTCCTTCAGCCATCACCTCCCAGTCGGGGAGGAAGGAAGAAAGAACAGAAGAGTAACAGGCTCTCTCCTAAAAGTCTGTGTTTGGGAAGAAGCGTTGGTCTTTCTAGGAACTTTCATTTGGCTTTCATTGGGTAGAACAGGATCAAATGTTCGTCATTGGTCTCAGGAGACTCTGGCGAGGCAGTGGTCTCAGTGGGTGTGTCTCATTCTGTATAAATCTGTCTTCAGTGACAGTGAAAACTCGGTGGACCAAGGAGCAGCAGTGTCCCTTTGTGGCAGATAGGAGGTATCGGATGCTTAAGCATCATTAAGGCCACCGCATCCACCCCCCAGATCTCGGATCCAGTCACACGTGTGACATGTCACCTTCCGGTAATAGAGACGTCCCCAGGCGGTGCTCAGACAGCTTCAGCTGCTCTTCCATATTAAGGGATTGAAATATTATGCTATTTTATCCAACACCTCTTCCTTTTGAATGTCTATTTCACTGGAATCAGATTTAAATCAAACGACATATTTCTGCCACCCTCTGGGTGTCACGCGTTATTCCTGAGCCATGATGAAGCCAAGAAGGAATGAGAGAGAACTAGCGGGCGCCAAAGGCTCTGCAGGTGTGTGGGCAGCAGCCAGAGGGAGTTAATGGAATCCGTGAGGGTTAGGCAGGGAAGAGGCATCCTTCTTGTGCAAAAATCAAGAAAGCAGGTGGTTCCTCATTCTCCCGCATATTTGCCTCTTTCTCAAACACACAAAATGCACACTAGTGGGGGTGAGGTGGGGGTGTGTGATGTCAAGACCAGAGCAGCAGAGGCAGCTGTTCTCTGTGTAAAGGATACATGGCATACGTGCAGCTGGTGACCTTGGGTCCTGTTAAGATAATGTTCAGTAGCTCAGAGTTGGCAGCTCCAAGGAGCCAGGTGTTGGGTCAGGCTGGGCCGTAGGAGCCGTGTGGACAGACGGTGGCCCACAGATCTGGGCGAACCTCATGCCTGGGGTGTATGTGTAGGCATGTGTCCACGCACACACGGAAGCCAGAGGCAGACGTCAGTGTCTTCCTCAATGCTCTGTCCTCTACCTTTTGAGACAGGGATTCTGGACTAATGTAGAGCTGGATAATTTGGCTAAACTGGCTGGTCAGAGAGCTCCCAGGGTCCACCTCTCTCTGCTGTCCCCAACAGCGAGGAACCACAGCAGCACCGGCTCTCGGCTTCCCCTCTGAAAAGGATCCACCACCACACACACGCACAAGCACACACACATACACACACACACACACACACCTGACCCCTCAAAGGTGCTCAGCTGGAATGGGAGCTAAGTGAACAGCCTGATCTCGTGTTATTTATGATCCTTATTTCTTGCAAACAAGGAAAGAAAATGCCAAGTCCTCGCCTGGGAGAGTGATTTGGAAGCTGAGAGCTCTGAGCTAAGCTTTCTGGTCTTGTGTCCACTGTGGCAGTCCAGGAAGCCTACATCCGAGGCAAGGGAGGTTGAATCATGAGGTCGAGGGATGCAGATGGGACTCAGCCTGGCCCCCATGCAAAGGTGAGCCAGGACTGACTCCACAGGCCAGCTCCCCGCCCCTAAGCCAAGGTTCCAGACAGCAGGAGAGGAGAGAACAAGGCTGAGGGGACATCTCTCTCCCTCCCTCTTTTCCTCTCCCTCCATCCCTCCATCTCTCCCCTCCCTCTCTCTCTCCCCTCCCTCTCTCTCCTTCCCTGTCTTTCTCTGTGTCCCTGTCTCTCCCTCCTTTTCCTCTGTCCCTCTCTTTTCCTCTCTCCTTCCCTTCATCTCTTCCCTCCCTCTCTCTCCTTCCCTCTGTCTTTCTGTGTGTCCCTCTGTCTCTCTCCCTCCCTCCTTCCCTTTCTCCCTCCCTCTTTCTCTCTCTCTCTGTATCTCCTCTTTCCATCCCTCTCTCTTTCTGTCCCTCCCTCCTGCTCCCTGTCACTGTCTCTCTGTCTCTCTCCCTCTCTCTCCCCCTCCCTCTCTCTCTCTCCCCACCTCTCTCTCTCACTCCTGTGTATGGATGAGGTAGGGCCTCTCTGCTACATGACTGCCAGGCTAGGCTCATGTTCCAGCTGACAAGCCTTCTCCTCTGTGTCCTCTTTGTAATTAGGGGACAAAGGAAACCCTTTCTTCTCTAACTACCTTTTTGTGTAGTGTTATTTATCATAGCAACAGAAAATTAACACAGCAACCACCTCCATGATACACAGGACAGTCTGGCTGTGAGTGTGAATGCCCAGGAAGTCAGTTGAGCTCTGTACAGGACAGTTACAAAGACTCAGAAACCACACGAGCAAAGGCAAGTCCTGTGCAGGGTGCAGGGTGCAGCTCCTCACAACGGCTACCTCAGGTACAAGGGTGCAGCAAGCGCACCCTGAACTTGTGTTCAAATCTTACTTCCGTCATCCCATAACTGACCTTGCAGAAGTCACTGGACCCAGACACTCATCTCCTCCGGCTTCTATGAGAATGGTGGTGGCACAGAGAGGAGGCCTGACATGAAGTGTGGGGGATGGACGGTGGATGCTGTGTCTTGATCTGGTGGTCAACAGTAGAGTACAGACATGGTCTGAGATGTTCTTGACCCCCCACAAGCCTGTCCCTATCCTGGATCTGCTGCCCTGTGGATTTACCAGTCAAAGCAATTGAGCTTTGCCTCTGTGGTCAAAAGCAAAAGAAACACGACCCCTGGAGCTGGGCCATCTTGCTTATGTCTGCCTACAAGCTCACCCACTTCCTGTGGGTGTCACATGATTTCCTACGTGTTCTTTTCTGCCTCACTATTCTCTCCCAGGAGGTTCACAGTGAGAACTGGGCCCTGGAACCAGATGGGTGTGATCAGTGCCGCCAGTGTTTGGCTGGGTCTTCATCAGTTGAATACTCGGGGTCTTCCTTCCTCACTGAGTGAAGACAGTCACACTTCCAAGGTCTGGTGAGTAAGGCTATTGTGGGCTCCCCCTAGGCAGTGGTTCTCAATCTGTGGGTCACGATGCCTTTGGGGAGTCAAACAATCCTTTCACAGGGGTCACTTAAGACTGTCAGAAAACAGATATTATTCATGATATCATATATCTTATGATTTATAATAGTAGCAAAATGGCAGTTATGATGTAGCACTGAAAATAATTTTGTCTGGAGGGTTATCACAACATGAGAAACTGTATTAGAGGGTCAAGGCCTTAGGATGGTTGAGAACCGCTGCCCAGCAGTGGCCCATGTTCATGTCTGTGTGTGGTTACCTTA
This sequence comes from Psammomys obesus, assembly GCF_907164565.1. Classification (NCBI taxonomy): domain Eukaryota; kingdom Metazoa; phylum Chordata; class Mammalia; order Rodentia; family Muridae; genus Psammomys; species Psammomys obesus. Next base: position 2,290,800 of record NW_026592710.1, on the reverse strand, counting down.
CTCTAAGGTAAGCGAGTCCAGGAAGCTGCTTCTAATCAATAGAGCATGGCAAAATGAGCGAACTCTGCATGCAGAACGAAGGTCCCTAACCCAGGGACTCTGAGCTAGTCCCAAAGCAGGTCACCTTGGGTGGGCCTAGCCCGTCAGGTAAGCTCTTTGAACCAGTGACCAGAGGCTAAAGTCAGAAGTTCTGTGGCAGCTGTCAGTCACTGAGACAAAATACCAGAGAACAGTCAACTAACTTCAAGCAGGAAAAGTTTTGGCTACAGATTTCATAGGTTCTTCGCTGTGGTTGGCTGGCGGTACTGAGTGCTGAGGCAGAGAATCACAGAGGTGAAGGTGGCTCCCTTCATAGAAGCCAGGGAGCAAAGGGAAGGGGAGGAGTCAGTTCCCCAATATCCTCTTCACGGGCACACCCCTCCTTCCAGGTCTCATTGTCTCCCAACCGTGTCCCAAGAGATAAGGATCAAGCCTCCAACACAGACATCTTTAGGAAACATTTCCAATCCGGCTACCACAGGCCCCAAGAGGGGAGGATCCCCTTCCAGCTGACTCTGAAGAGAGTCATCACGGGTTCTGGAACTGCGAGGAAATGCATCCAGCATAGCCTTCAGGGGCTGAGAAGAGGTCCTCTCCTGGTCAATGACAAAGTCAGAGGCTAGCTGACACCCAGGCCACAGCCTTAGAGCCCATGAGCCAGACCCAGCTACACCATCGTGGAGTCCTAACCTTTGTGAATATCGAGCACTGTTGCTAAGCCATCGTGGGCACTCGTGCTAAAGACTGACGGTCACTTGTCCTGCAGAAATAGCAAGCAAATTTAATGAGGGTCGTTGTCAGCTGCCAACTTGACAGAGCCTGGAGTCACCTGGGAACAGAGAACCTCAACTGATGAGTTTCCCAGACCAGATTGGCATTTTCTTAATTGCTAGTTGGTAAAAGAGGACCCAGCCCACTACTGGCAAAGCTATTCCTAGGCAAGTGGGCCTGGGCCATATGAAAGGATGGCTGAGAAATCGAGAGGAAGCCAAACAGTCTGCTTTTGCGATGGTGTTCCTCCATCATCTCTGGTTCATTTCTGGCCTTGGCTTCCCAGACGACCGGCGGGAAAATGAAATAAACCCTTTCCTCCACAGGTTGATCATGGTCCTGGTGTTCATCCACAGAAGGCAAACTGAAACAGTAGGCATGTGGGTGCTGACACAAACACACAGAAGGACCCAACTCACAAGTACACTATTTCTCCCCATAAAAGCCAGAGAAATCGCCAGGGTCAGTTGCGGGCACTGTGCTCATGTGAAATAGCCTGAGAGCCACCTGTTTGGGGGTCACTGGTTTGTGCTCCTCAGTCCCTGGGAAACACCCAGCTTCCCTCCCGGGGTGATGCGCAGAGCCAGCAACCTGTGACCTCTCCACACAATTCACCTGACATCTTTACACACTTAGTTCTGAGTGCTTACGGCTGCACACCCATGGACTCCTGGGTATCCTTCTTGGACTCCACCTGGTCTGAAGAATAACAGCAAGTGTGTGGCTTTCCCAGATCTGGCTGCCGGGAGAGATTACGCCAAAATTCAGTGTGTAAGCTCCGGCTCCCTGGGTAAAAATCCCATGTCAAGCATTCTACAAGGCTGATTGACAGACTGAAACTCGAATGACCATGGAGAGCTGCAATCTTGCAGATCAAAGGCTAGTGGTCTGGGCAGCTGTCAGTCAGTCCTTTTGGAATTACAGACTCCCTGTTTCTACCACCTCAAGAGCTAAGGATGCCACCAGAAATCATCAGAGACCCACACAGAGGTTTCCCTCTGCTGGACCCCTGCCTGGTGTTCCCACGAAAGTATTTTCAAAGTTCCTTGACTTGTGATTGTCTGTTATTATAAAATTTTGTGACTCTGTTCTAACATTGGAATTTGGTATTTGTGGACACCTGCTTCTAGCCCTTGGTCACTCAGGGTCCAGAACACATCTCTTGTTTCCTTTAAAGTGAGAGCCCTTGGTCACTCAGGGTCCAGAACACATCTCTTGTTTCCTTTAAAGTGAGAGCCCTGGGGTTTTTGTTCATTTGTTTTTGTTTTTGTTTCTGACAAATCCAGTCCATCTCCACAGCTGACTCATGTCCTTCATCGTCATCCAAGCCCACTTGTAATTCCACCCAAATCTGTGTGCATCCTCGTCTGAACCCCTGCTGCTAAAATATGCACTTCCAGGAAGCACCTAATAAAGGAGCCTCATGCTAATGGGCCCCAGTCCCTCCCGTCACGAAAAATCATGGCTCTACTTAGACAAAAGACACATGTTTACCAACTTTTAAATCGCTTGCTCATTAAAATGTCTTCGATGCCTATTAAGATATGTGTTAGGAGTGCATGTTCTTCATGGTAATTGAGGGAATCGATGCCACATTCTCTTCTAAGAGACATTTAGCATCTCTTTGGAAATTATTTTCATCCCTTTAGGATTTCACAGCTGCTTTTCTCATTATCTGCCACATAAAACTTTGTTCTGATGAAGTTGCCTGGAGGAAAATCAGCTCAGGTGGGTTTCTCCGCTAGTCCTAGTGTCAGGCCCAGCCTCAGACTCAAAAGAAGACAAGCCCTGTGTGCCTGTCTAGAGGCGCCCCAGGCGCTGGGCCAGGCTTGGCTAGAGGGAGGAGGCCTCCTCAAGCAATACTTTCTGCTGTGATGTCATGGCTTCCCAGTGTGCTGTGACCTCTTTTCCTACACCAAAACACCTCCTGAGGATTTGTAAATATCCCCAAACTTTGGATGAGCAGCACCTGTGTTTTATCACTGTGAATTACTTCTTATGTACCATGATATCAGCTTGCCGTCCATCTCCCAGCAAGGTCTAAAAGAAGGGGTCAGAGTTCACACAAGCATCAATAATGAGACTACACTTCCCTAAATCACTTTGGATAGGTCCTTCTGCCAGCTCTGCAGCCCCAGAGCAAATGTGGAAATGCAGGGCCTTCTTCCTTCAGGAACACCAAAGCTGCAGCATTGGCAATGGCAGAGGCAGCAGGGACCCATATTCTCCTAGGGCCTAATAGTCCTGTCATCAGCAACAGTTACCAACAAACCCCGTGTCCAGTCCCTTCAGTCCTGTGGGGAGAGACAAGGAACTGTGGCCGAGGCCTCTGTATCATTCTCCCACAAACGCTCACTGTGACCTGTGACCTAACTCGTGGGCCACCGGACAACCGTCCTCCCTGTCAGGCAGAAGGCTATTACCGTATAGCTGGCTCCTCCGGTTGAAACCTTTCCTTGTGGAGAGCTAACAAGCCTCAGAAGGCTCCTGGGGCCCTTCCAGCAGCCGTGTAAGCAGACACACCGGTCAGAGGAAGAGGCTCCGAGGGGCGTGGCTGCCTGCAGGTTGCACTGCGCATGCCCATGGTTTGGCTCTCACAGGTCCTCACAGCTCAGGGGTCCTTTTAGTGATACAGCTGCCTGAGTTCCCACGCTCCGTAAGTAACTAACATGACTGTTCACCAGGATGAGCCTGGGCTGCACTGCCTGTCAGTCACAGCCCTACCGGGGTGCCTAGAAACAGACTCCTCAGAAAGTAACACAACAGATGCTCCAACATCATGCTTGCTGGCCACTTCCCAGTGAGAGTGGACGGCTCTGGGTGCCACCTGGCTCTGGATGCTGGCCTGGCTCTCCTTCCCTGGGGCTCTGATCTAATTTGAGCCCCTAAATCTAACGGCAAAGAACATCAGTTGCTGTCAGCAAGAGAAGACCCAACCTTGACATGAAGTTTTCAGTACATACGCACAGGCCCTCACATGTATGCACGAACACACACATAAACATGCACATGTGAACACACATATGCATGCACAAATGAACACACACCTACATGTGCACATGTACACGTGAACACACCTAGCTGTGCATCACACATGTGGTGTTTCACTGCAGCAACGCTAAGACACCTATATACACTTGAATGCATGAATATGCACATACGTACATGAGCACACATATACACATGTGTGTGTGCTCACATGCACACACACACACACACACACACACACACACGGGCTTCTGGGAGAGCAACAGAGACTTTGCTGAGAGAGTCTCTCTCCTGGTCCCGGTTAAACAGAGAGGCAAAAACTTCTTGAGTCACTCACTTTTTCTGGCACAGGAAACTCTCATCTTGGTCAGAAGGCGAAAGATCCTGGGGCTCCAGCAGCTGACTCAGACCTGAGATTTAGCACACTGCCCCCTTTTCACTGGGGGGGGGGGTAAAGTGTGACATTTGAGCAAGAACAGGTTAGGTGGTTTGTGACAGCTGGTGACCAGTTGTGGGGTCACATTTCGGGCTCCCTGGGCTTAGCCAAGGTGCTGTCTACCCCATACATACCTTCACTTATCTTCACACAAACACAGGTTAAACTGTCCACCCAAATGAAGCAAGCCCCCAAGCCACAAAAGATATAACAACTTGAACAGAAATTAAACATTTTTCTGCCAGGTCCCTCCTCCTCTGCTCTGGGAGTGACGAGAAAAAGCCTGACGAGGAACACAGCTTTCGTATTGATTTCCGATAATCTCAAGTCTGTTGTGCCCACAGCTACAAGGTGGCGCTGGGAAAATCACAGTCAGTGATGACCTTGCCAAGAGCTGAACCTGAGAAGCCAGCACCGAGACCTCTCTCCTCCCTGGCCCTCCCGGGCTCTCCTCCTCCTCTTCCTCCAGTTCTCGCCAGCCTTCCTAGGACACGGGGTGCTTACCACTTGCAGAAGCACCCATTTCCACACATCAGGTGCCCTGTCAGCTTACACCCTCCCTGAGATGCTCTTTAACTGGACCTGTGTGGTGGTCACTTTGCCAGGATCTAGGCTCCTCCATGAGACAAGTCTCTAGGCGTGTCTAGAGGATTTATCTAGATCACACCAGCTGAGACAGGAGGATGCACCAGAAATGCAGGCAGGTCCATCCCACAGGTTGGGGTCCCAAACTGCACAAAAACAAGACAGTGGCCTGGGCACCAGCGTCCGTTCTCTGCTTCCTCACTGTGGATATCTGTGCCCGGCTGCCCCAAGCCCCTGATACGGTGCCTTCCCTCCATAACCAACGGGATGTCCTTCACCTGTGAGCTAAAACAAGCTCTTCCGGCCTTCAGTTGCTCCCTGCCACATGAGTGAGCTGAGAGGAGCACTCCTGCGCTCTGAGGTTCTGCTGGAAGCTGCATCCTCACCATGCCACGTGCTGCTGCTGCCTGTGTGGGTCAGTGGAGGAAGCCATCTCTGCTCTCTCCAGGACATGCTGTGTTCTACCGCATCTGGACTCAGGTTTGCAGAGGCAGCACACGAACTTCGTGATTGGTACCGTGTGCCACTCACCAAACATCTGGAGCCCCCATGGTCGTGTGATACAGACCGGGAGCCTAGGCAATACGGTCCAGTAATCTGAATGTTCAAGACCAAGGTGCCATCTTGAGTGGGTTCTGGTGACAGAAAAGAAAGAGAAGAGAGGAGGAAGGAAAAGAGAGCCAAGGATTGGGGAGGGGAAGGGAGGAGTGGGGTTGACTTGGTAAGGGAGAGAGGAGAGAAGAGGAAGGGGAAGGGAAGAGAAAGGAAAGGAAAGGGAGGGCAGAGTGAAGAGAAGAGGAATTAGGGAAGGAAGGAGAAAGTGAAGAATTGAGGAGGGAACAAAAAAGGAAAAATTAGGGTGAGAAGGGGAGAAGGGAGGAGAGGAAAGAAGAAAAGGAAGGGGAGGGGGAGAGGGAAAAGATGAGGAAGGGGAGTGGAGAGGGGCTCTCTGGTGAGTCTTCTTACAGAGGTATAAGCTTGTGAGCCAATCAGCTGGCTGAATGTTTTTTCATACCACCTGGAAAGAGACATCACACAGGTGAGAGTCTCTTCAAAGGCTGGTCTCTGGCAGCCTTCATCTCACGGACAGCAGCAAGGGGTTTTTATTGTCTGCCTGCTCTGGGTAGGATCCAGTGTCTGGTCCTCGGTGGGGCTATGACTGGCAGACTCCCATCCTTGTAGGAGCATCTTAGCCAGATCACTGTGGCCTCTAAAAAGCCTCAACATGCCCCGTCCGTGAGATGAATGAACTAAGTGTGCAAAGCCTGAGAAGCATGGAGAAATGAGGAAAGTTCTTGTGGGCTTTTAGTCCTTCAGCTGTTCTCAACTCAGGCATCCCCAGGTGAGCTCCCTCGTGGCTTCTCCCAGCTCCGGTCTGTGCCGCAGCTTTACTCTCAGTACAAACAGCCCCTCCTGAAAGGAGCAGGGGAGACTCAGGAAACTCACAAGAAGTTCCCAAGGCTTCCAAGGCCCCTCCCAGAAGTGGTAGCAGTCATTTGGGGAGAGGGGTCTTCTGTGGAGTGGTTGCCCAAAAGAAGCTCAAGAGATTCCAGGGATGCAGCTTTCCCATCACCGATGCTGAGGTGAGCTTTTCAGCGATGCTGGCTCGGCCACCTTTGTAAGGGTTTGCATGAGAACTGTCCCCTACAGGCTCTGATATTTGAACATGGGATTTGCATGGTTGGAGTCTCTGTGGGTGCAGCTTTCCTGGAGGCAACATGGCACAGGGGTCTGTGTGGTCTGTAGACTGCACAGCCTTGCCCTGCTTCCAGCTTGCTCTCTTTGCTCTGCGCCTGTGGTGGAGAATGAGGTCTCTCAGTGTCCCGTTCCTGCCACAATGCTGCCTGCTGCTACTGCAGCGGTCGTGGCCGCCATGATGGACACTTATCCCCTCAGAACTATAAGCTCAGATGAGCTATCCCTCTTTTAAATTGATTTTGGTCATGATGTTGTATCACAGCCACAAACTGGGTAACAACTATCCCCCATGACCCTGCATGTAACCCCAGCAAACTCTGGTTCACAAATGAAGCATTAATTTGGTCTGTCATTGCTTGTATGGTGGCGAATGGAAACAGACTCTCCTGGCACAGAAGGGTCAGGACCTGGCAGGAGAGACTCGGAATGAGAAAGTTCACCTCGGCACCAGCAACTCCTTTCACACACCTGCATGAGCGATGGCTCTGCTGAGGGAAAGGATGCAACGCAGATCCTCATGTCAACGCAGCCACACTTTACCACCTGAGCCACCTTCCAGCCCCTGCAGGACATCTGCGCTAACCCTTTCAAACATGTGTTAGGCAACGGAAACGCCACTGTAAAATCTTACTGGAGACATAAAACAACTTCAGACTTTTTGTTTGAACAGGTACTAGCTAGTAAGTATTTCCTTCACATTGTCCTCCACAGCCCTGCCCCTTCCTGGTCCTGTTCCAATCCTGGAAGGACCAGAAGCACATGTCCCCAGTTCCAGGGGCTAAAGAGAAGGCTAACAAATTAATTACACAAGAAAATTAAACATTTATTGAGGTCACATGGTAGAGTCAGTTCTCAACAGATCAAGCCTTTCACAGAAAACAGTTCTGGCTAAAAACAAACTACCCAGGACTCTAAGCAGTGAGGCAATGGGCAGATTTGGAAGCCTACCCTTGGAGGATGGGGCCAGCACACTATTTGTGGCTTTGGGTGAGGTCCAACCCTGATCCCAGCACAGTGCTGTTCAGGCGGAGCTTGGGTGGAAACGCCATCGCCCCTCCTGCCACAGACACTATGAGTGCTGGAAGCCCCACACTCTTCATTCAGTGCAAGCCAGAGAGGCCCGCAAACTGCCCTGCACACTGCAGAAAGCAAACAGCCAGTTAAAAGTTCACTGAGAGTCCCCACAAGCTCACGCATGGGGCGTGGACAAAGTCCTGAGTGTGTGTTATCAACATGAGCATTGCCATGGCAACAATGGAATAGCCTCTCCAGGTCAGGGCCAGAGGAATAACAGAGCCTTTCCCTGGTCCAGGTCTTAATGTTGACAGATGTTGGCCTTTAGCTAAAACCAATGTGTGCAGAACTACCACCTGCAACTTTCTCCTCCTGGGTGACTACAACCTGAGGCGGCCCCTACAGAGACCTACTACCAAGATCTGCTAACCCTCCTGCTGCTCCTCCTGCTGCTTCTGCTTCTCCTCCTCCTCCTTCTCCTCCTTCTGCTCCTCCTGCTCCTCCTCCTGCTCTCTACAATAAATGCTGAATTCCTGGGTTGTTGGTGAGATCCCACCTGATCCCAGCTTCTCTGTATGTGTGTCTGTCAGTTCTACATTCCCTGTCACCCCCGTAGGTCAAGGCTGGGTAGTGCAGGTTATACACCTGGCCTTCAGCTGGTGTACCCCCTTACAAGGCTAAGTAACGTTCAGGAGGTAGGCTCCAGCAAGAGAACCGGGGCAGGTCGCTGACAGTACATTGTTTCCGGCTCCTTCCTGTCAAGTTCTCTGCTCTCTGCCAGCCACAGTGTGAGTCTCATTCATCCACAGCACGGACTGAGCTGCACCCACCCTTCACCCCACCTTTCCTACCACGAATGCCTGAAATCTCCTTGAAATCGTGAACCAAAACATGCCTGCTCCCTTACGCTGCTTCCGTCAGACATTTGATCGCAGAGGTGAATAAAGTGGCTAGTGGGGGTGGGAGCAGGGAACAAACTGAGATCGGAGCTGCCGCAGCCTGTTGGTGAGTCACAGTTCAGCTTAACCAATATATTGGCTATTGAAACCAGCTAACTCTCCTTAGAGGATTACAGTAGGAGCCAGAGTGTCCAGTCCCACTAGGAATAATGACAAAGTATTATCCACACTGCACTGCACATCAGAAAAGTGGGGATTCTCACACGAAATGAATAGCAGATGAGACCACTGTCATGATCCAGGCGTCAGAGCTAACAGACCAGTAACCTTGAAGCTGGCGTTCGCTATAGCCATTATTTGTGAGGAAAAGGGAGCTTCTTGATTCTTCTTGGTGAAAGATATTAAAGCAGAGCTAAGGGAGTAAAATTTAAAGGGGGCAAATCCGCCTTTGGAATCAAGCTTTAGACTACCTGGAATGAAAGCCTGCCTTATGGGGTCTATGGGACACTGACTCAGGTTGTGAGAAGTCAAAAAGACAGAGAGTTTGGGACAGGGCAGGTATCTGTCTTAGTGGACACAATAATCTACCTGTGTGAAGTTTTTATTTCTGAGTTCATTACAATAAAGTGATTTTTACTTTTTTAAAAAAGTCAGTGAAGGTGAGACAAGATCAATAGAAATTACCCACTCTAAAGAATAAAGTGCTGAAAATGAAATGAATTGAGCCTCGGGGCCTGGCTCTGAAGTCTAAGTGACTGGAGACCAGGAAGGGAGTGAGTAAAACAGTATTTGAAAAGTAGAAGCTATAGCTTCACAAGTTTAGTGACAGATGCACGCTTATAATTTTGATAAGTTAGGAAGATAATGAATATTCAACCTCCGTGAAATCCAGAAGCCAAGTGCTGCGAAGGAGGGGCAGAACGTTAGAAGAGACGGCTGCCGAACTTAAAACCAACACAAAATAATCGGTTGGGAAACTTAGTTCAGCTGTGTCGGTACTTGCAATAGCTATAACCCATTGTGATGTTTAAGGCAAAGAATTTAAGAACAGGTTTTTTTAAGCAAGATTCAGAGAGCTGGTTTAGCAGTTAAGAGATCCTGGGTTTGGTGCCAGGCGCCCACGTCAGGTGCCTCCTAACTGCCTATAACTCCTGCTCCTGTGAGTCTACCACCCTCTGCTGGCCTGTGTGGGCACCTACATTCACACATGTACACACACACACACACACACGGACATAAAATAACTCTAAGAAGATTCAAGATGCTATCTGAATATAAGTACTTTATAGAGAGACCAATTAAAAAAATTCATAGAAAAGACCCACACCTCACATTTTGTGTGCCTAAAGAGTGGCTGGGTCAACTCTGTAAAACATGGAGTTCAAGACAGTGTGCTACCAAGGGAAAGGGGCATTTCAAAACTACCAAGGGAAAGGGGTATTTCAAAACGACAAAAGGCCAGTTCACTGGGGAGCCTGAAAACCGACCAAGCAAAAGATAAGAGATAGACAATTCTCCACTTACAACAGAACATGATAAAGTCTGTTCCCTCATTAACCATTAAAACCACTCAGCTTTGGGTTGAAGGGATGGCTCGGCTGTTCAGAGCACTTACCGTTCCTTCAGAAGGTCCTGCTCGGATTCCCAGCACCGCCCACATGGTGGCTCACCACTGTTCTCAGTTCCAGCAGCCCGTGCCTTCCTCTGACCTCTGTGAGCATGGCACACAAGTGGTGCACATGCCCACATGCAAGCAAAACACTCACTTCTTAGACACACCTTAAAACTGCAACGTCTGATGTGTTTAAGTGGCTTTTCTTGCTACTGTGACAACTTACCTGCTAAGCAGAAGCTTAAGAAGGAGGAGTTTGATGCCACAAGGAGTCTGAGGGATGGATGGTGGGAGGAGCCAGAGGAGACTGGCCGTGCTGTGCCCGAAGTCAGGGAGCACAGAACTGAACACTGCTCAGCTGCTCTCTACTTTGTTCCCTCCACACCTGGCGCAGGGAGTGTCACCCACATCCAAGGTGTGTGTTCTGTCTTCAACGCAGTCTTTAGAAAGGCCTTCACAGGCACATCCAGAAGTATCTCTCCAGGTTTCCAAATCCAGGTGAGCTGACAGTGAAAATGGACCACCCAAGCTGTAAAGACAAAAAAAAAAAAAAAAGCTTTACAACAGCATCCGCTATTTCCACAGTGACAGACATCATGAACAGAAACTACAGACTGTAGTTAAGAGTTTATCGATCTTTTCCAGATCCCACCATTTACCTGCAAATTTCATGATTTCCTTGTTTTTTATTGCTGAATAATATTCCATTGTGTAGATATACCACAATTTGTGCATCCATTCCTCCACTGAGGGGCATCTGGGCTGTTTCCAGCTTCTGACTATTACAAATAAGACTGCTACAAACGTGGTTGAGCAAATGTCCTTATTGTGTAATTGAAATCTTTTGTATATATGCCTAGGAGTGGTATAGCTGGATCTTGAGGAGGTGCTATTCCTAGTTGTCTGAGAAAGCGCCAGATTGATTTCCAGAGTGGTTGTACAAGTTTACATTCCCACCAGTAGTGGAGGAGGGTTCCCCTTTCTCCACAACCTCTCCAGCATGTGTTGTCTCTTGAGTTTTTCATCTTAGCCATTCTGATGGGTGTAAGGTGAAATCTCAGGGTCGTTTTGATTTGCATTTCCCTGATGGCTAATGAGGTTGAGCTTTTCTTTAAGTGTTTCTCTGCCATTCGATATTCCTCTATTAAGAATTCTCTGTTTAGCTCTGTACTCCATTTTTTAATTGGATTACTTGATTTTTTGCTGTTTAACTTCTTTATTTCTTTATATATACTGGATATTAGTCCTCTGGTCCTCTGTCAGATATAGGGTTGGTGAAGATCCTTTCCCAATCTGTAGGCAGTTGTTTTGTTCTGACGACAGTGTCCTTTGCTTTACAGAAGCTTTTCAGTTTCTTGAGGTCCCATTTACTGATTGCTGCTCTTAGAGCCTGTGCTGTTGGTGTTCTGTTCAGGAAGTTGTCTCCTGTGGAAGAAGGGAGGGATTGGGACAGGAGGAGAGAGGGAACCACAGGGGGGATACAAAGTGAATAAAGTGTAATTAATAAAGAATAAAAAAAAAGAGTTTATCGAGGTAGACCTCATGCTAGGCTAGCAGCAAGTCTACATGAATTTTTTTAAAAGACTCAAATCAGAAACTCTCTGATTACAACATGTTTGAATCAGACTTAAATTCATTGAGAAATACAGGTTAAGCTTAAACATTCCAAAATGAAGCAAGACAATTTCTAAATGACCATGGGTCAAGTGAGAAGCTACCTAAAACATTAAAAGTAAATAAAATTTACATTTTAATAGTATTAAAAATATAATATAAAATTTGGATTACCGAGCTGAGCTTGGGAAAAGGTTTATCACTTCAAAGTCTTGCATTGCCTTGAAGAAAAATCTGGAATTGGGTGTGTTAGTTTCCCTTCTGATTGTGAAGAGTTTAAATTAGCCTGAGTGACTCCATTTTGAAACGAGGAGCCATTTTGACCAGGAGCTGAATTCAGGTACCAGGAAATATCACAGAATGTGCACCTAGCAGAAAACAAAGTTAGCTCTCCTAGCAACGGCCTCCAGGAAATATCACAGAATAAATGTTTAGTAAAAAAATAGAGACAATCTCCCTGACAATTGTGATTATGTAAACGGTCATTTCTCCCCTATGGCATTTATCCAATCTTGTAACATCAAGGCATGAATCCCCCTGCTGGTGGTTTTTTCCCTTTAAAAACCATGCTCACTCAGGGCTCAGGGTCCTACTTCTCTACTGCTTTATCAGTGAGACTTGGGTCCCGAGTTCGATCGCTCTCGTAATAAAGCTCTCCTGCTCTTGCATCGAGTCATCTCCTGGTGGTCTCTGAGGGTCCCATGATCCTGCTATTTCAATTGTAATGATAAAATACCTAATAAAAGCAACTCGAGGTGAGAGGATTTTTTTTTTTTTAGCTGACAGTTTGAGTGTGTGTCCATCAGGGTGGGAAAGGCACCACCACAGTAGTATGAGGGGTTTGTCCTATGAATTTAGAAAAACATAGGGGTCAAAGGAAATCAGTGAGTTGATAGACATGAGAGCCATGTAGAGGCCCCAAACCCACCCGGAGGAGTCTAGGTGTGGCTTGCAAAGAGCTGTGCCTATAAAGCACAGGCAAGAATCATCCTCTCAGCTGTTCTGTGAGGGGGTGGGTGGGTCTAGCCATGCTGTCCCAGGTCATGACAGCTCTACAAAGTGACACACGCCTGTTCTCTACACACTCCCTGCCCCTGCCCCAGAGGGGTAACAGTCTCCAGGAGAGGCCATCCAGCCACAGGGAAAGGTATGGACCTGCCTGGAAAGGGGGCAGCTTGGATGGATGGGAGTGAGGAGCACCAGTGTGGCTGTCCCTTTGGGATTTGTAGCCTCTTGCTGAGAAGAGGCAGTAGGTGTGTGGATTTCATCACCCACACACCCACCCTCCATCCAGTGGGGCTCTGGCTTCCTGGAGGACTTGAGAGCATTGTCCTAACCCAAGCTCTAATAAGCCAACATAACCAGTGCCGTGTTCTGGATGAGAATGCCTCCATATGCTCATATGTTTCAGTACGTGGTCTTCAGCTGGTGGAACTGGGACGTGTTAGGAGGTGTGGCTTTGTTGGAGAAGGTGTGTCTCTGGCATGGGCCTTGAGAATGCAAAAGATCCATGCCATTCCCAGTGTGCTCTTTTCTGCCTCCCAATTTCAGATCAAAATATGAGCTCTCAGCTGTTCTTGTCGTCTTGTCTTTGCTCCACCATTATGAACTCAAACCTTCTAGAATCTGAAACAAATTAAACTCTTTTCTAAGTTTCTTTGGCCATGATGTGTTACCGCAACAATAGAAAAGTAACTAAGACAACAACAACCAAGACAGTTTTGGTCAACATCCCAAACCCATGGCTACAGTGATTGGTTCAAAATGTAACATATTGATGAAGGACTATTTTAGACACTAATTGGTGTCTGCATCTGTGGAAGCTGCTGGAAGAAAACTGTTTTCTTTCATCCTTGTGGGAGTGAGGAAGAAAATGCAAGCCATAGTCTCTGACATCCACCTTAGGCTGAGAGTGGTACCTTGGGCTGGAAACAGATGGGCAGCAAGGTCCAGCAGGGACCTAATCAAGACACACCTGAGGCTGGCCTCCACTCTGCAGGGACCTGATCAAGACATACCTGAGGCTGGCCTCTGCTCAGCAGGGCAAACAGGCCCCTTTGACCCTTGAGTCAGCAATGCTGAGAGCTGGGGTGTCTGCAACTTTCCCTGTAAAAAATATCTACGTGAGGCACATACCAAAGAGCAGAGATGCCACGTGAGACTAGAGATGCTTGGTGAGGTCACAGCCACGTTCAACTGCCATGTCTCACGGCCTCTTTAAACTGCCTCTTCCTCTGCCTTCAGGAAGCTGAGCCACGGTCGCTGAAAGACCCCAGCCCCTCACTGCTCGGACATCTCTCTGAGGAGCACATTTCTCATTTACCATGTTGTGTTTTCATGGAAAATAAAACTCTTGATGGATTTCCGAGCACTCGCTCCCAGCTGCCCACTAAAGGAACCATTTACGATTCACTTAATTTGGGTTGTGTCTCAATAATGGAAATAACTAGATCACACTCACGCCCCAGAGGCTCCACAACTGCAAAAGCCTGACACACAAGCTGCTTGATTGAAAATAATGAATCAGCCTCCAAATGGCCAGACCCACAGCCAATTTCCACACAGCCAATATGGAGCCGTGGAGGACAACTGTGCTGCAGCTCTTCCAGCCTCGGGATGAACATTTTTAATCAGAGGAAATGCCTAGCCTGCCCCAGTCCAGCCTAGATGGAGCAAACAAGGCTGGGTGCCAGGATCAAGGTGGCAGGAGAGGCTGAGGCTGGTACACACGACCCCGGAGGAGCCAGGCTGGGCTGCGGCACTGGCTGTTAGGGCTCATCTGCTTTTGCTGTGGCCAGCATCTTCCTTTACTCTATCTCCTTGGGAGAGACAGAGCAAGGAGGACTGAAAAGGGAGAACAGAGGCTCCCTGACATCAAGTGGCACTTTGTAAATTAAGCTTCAAAGAGAGACATGACAGACTGCTCAGTCCCCAAAGAACCATGAAGCCCAGACTCACTTAGCAAAGATCAACCAGCAGAGAGTCCGGAGTTGGGCCATGCTGGCTTTTCATGCCCTCCTCAGTGTGGAATCTGGGAGGATTATTGCTTCAAAGCTCCTGGGAAGGAGTTTTACTCCGTTAATTCTGTGTTTAGACTTGTTCTTGAGGGGAGAGACATGCCTGAGATCAACGTGGGCCTGAGAAGAGGGAGCTGCCAGCTGCTCAGAGCTCAAAGAAGGAGCTGCCGCCCCTGAGGGTGTGAGTCGGCAGAAGGTGGGGCACACGGCCACATCTGTGTCCCTCTGGGAAGTCCAGAGGGCTGTCCTGTGGAGCCATCCATGTGAGAGCTGCTAGGATGTTCCCTCCACCTTGCAGAAAAGCCCGAGTGGTTTTGCACTGTCAGCCCTTAGACAGCCCTTGCCTCTTTAGGTAAAAGTGCCTGCACTAGCCCCAACAAACGGGGCTCTAGCTGATGGCTCCCATGTAGCCGGTTTGAATGCCTTGTCTCTTCTAGACTGCAGGGAAGACTGAGGGGACACACACACACACACACACACATACACACACACAGAGTGCTGGAAGGGCACCAGATACAAATGTATAACCTTGTTCCAGCCTCTTCCTCTCTCTCTCCCTGCTCTCTCCCTCTGTCACTCCCTCTCTGTCCTTCTCCTCCCTTCCTCCCCCTCTCTCCCCTTTCCTCTCTCTGCCTCTCCAAACTCCCTTCCTCTGTTTTTTTTCCTTTCTGAATTCTTTCATTCCACCTGCCATGACTCTGCTGCCCGCTGCCCTGCCTCCCCCCACACACACACACAATGGACTCTGTCCCTCGGGAATCATAAGCCAAAACCAATCCTTTTTTGCTTGGGTTGCCTTTGGTCATGGTGTTTTGTCACAGCAATGGGACAGTAACTAATACACTTGCATCATATCCATGTGGCCGTGATCTTCTGGTCACTCATCAACAGCCTATAGCTTTGCCTCCTTCATCTGGGGCCCGCGGGCTGGTGCAGAAGGCCACGTCACCCAGACTCTGTCTCCAGTGGGGCTTGGCCAGTGAGAGGGACAGAAGGTCACAGTGGGCAGAGGAAGGAAAGATGAACAACCTTTTGGTTCCCTCCTTCTTTCCTGACTGTGCTCATTGGCAGCGTCTTAGTCCCCTCCAGCGGCTCCTGTCCCGTATGACAGAAAAACTGTGTCCCACTCATTTCTTCAGCCTGGCCTATTCTACTGGCCAACATGGGGCCTCCAGGTGTCTGGACCCCTTGTTCCTGTACCCTGTCATATCCCTGCATCAAGCAGGATGCTCGGAGTTCTGACTGCTCTATACAGAGGAGGACAGTGAAGAGAGGCCAAGCCCACCTACCCATCCCAGCCAGCTCTTTCATCACCTCGCTGAGACATCTGTGAGACTTGGTGGCTCCTGACTGGTTATCAGGCCACCGGGGAGCCCATCTGAGGCTTGGCTTCACGTATTTTCTGAAAATCACAGCAGAAAAGGAGATAAACACCTAGAAAAGGTGGAAAGAAATCAAAGCCCTGGAAACAGCTGTCTCTTTGTTCCAGGGTCTTGACCTGGCCAGCAGCTTGAATCCCATGGGCTCATACACATTATCTATCCCAGCAACTAGCCCTCTGTTTCTCTCCCTTCACCAGCCCTGAAGCAAAAGGCCAGCAGGAAACAGAAGTAGCCAGAACACCCTGCTGTTTCCAAGCACCTTGGAAGGTGCTATGAGGTCTGCTCAAGTCTCAGGGGACCCACACCTCTGCAGCTGGGCTGGAGGCTGACAGTAAGGACGGGGGCCCTATAATTGTCCCCAGGCTCAGACATCAGCTGGACAGCTTCACCGCTAATTGCCTGCAGCCCACTCTGCCCTCAGCTGTCTAAGATGAGAGCTTCCGATGTCTTATTTCAAAGCACGTCCCCTTGACTGCTTAATTATGCAAAGGAGTCTGTTTTGAAACCCTCACAGCCTGACAGTTTGGGCTGGGTGAACTCCTCAAGCATCGTCCAAATAATTCATATTGAAGTACAGCTGCCATTGATTTCATGTTGACTCCAAATACGACTGAGCTCCGCCAGGATTGGTCGATTGTGCCTGAATGGCACAGTATTCATTGCTGGGAGTAAACTGTTTTAATTTCTATTAAACCATTGCCCTGTTTGATTTTCCCAACAGACGATGACCAATATGATAACCAGTGCTGACCACAGGATTTTATTATGAAAGGAGACACCAGGAAGACATAGAGGTCTGTGGTGTCGGGTCTGACCTGTCTCTCCCTATCAGTCTGGAATACCTGAGGTTGGGAGACGAAAACGAGACAAGAATTGCCGGACACCTGAGGCTGTCCCCTGACCTCCATACACGTGTGCTCTGGCAGGCCCATGGGCACACACACTCACACACCTGTAGCCTCTTGGCGATCTTGGAGACAGGGTCACAGCATCTTCCCTTCCCGCGGACTCCTCGCACCCTGCCCCACCCGGTGTTCCCCCTCCCGACGCCTGAGTTCTAACAGCTTTCCATCTCGGCCGGGCACACCAGCATCTGCACAGCGCCCTCCAAGGCCTGGCCCATCTGCTCCGACCACAGCTCCACATCTGCAGCCTGCCCCCGAGGCCGGAAGAGTGAGAGCAGACACACTGACTACACATCACCTTACTGCCGGGAAACTGGAAATGGCACTGCTCCCAGTGATCGGTGAGGAAAGGGCGGGACGTGTGGAGGGGGAAAGCCGGTTCTGGTAGCCCTCGAGGCAAAGTTCCCGGACTGTCTTGCAGAGTGTGAACAGCACTTTTACCTCAGGGAACGTGAGAGGCTGAGTCCCTGCGGTCCTTCTCAGAGACACCCCCCGCAGTGCACAGGGTCTCCTGGGCACCACTCAGGGCAGGGCTGAAGACCAAGGTACAAGCAGTCAGCCCAAAATGGCTCTTCCAGCCTGCGTCCTCTGTCTGTCTCTCCAGACTGTGTGTGTCTGTGTGTACTGGTGTCACCGTACATATGTCGGTTGTGTGGATGTGGATGTGTGTTTCTACACATACATGATGAGTTTTGCTCATACTCACTCCAATACCACAGCCATTTGCTCAGTCCTGTGTGGAAATGGCACCAAGCTGTCGCCAGCAGGTGCAGTTCATATGGACAACAGGGCTGCCGTGTGGATCCTGGGCTTGCTGGGCACACTTCCTTCTCAGTGCCAGTCTATGGTGATGACTAAGAATGCCGAGGTCGCTGAGGGGAGGGATGGCCAGGGCAGGCATGCTAGGGTGCCGAGAGGATGAGGTGGGCCTTGAGGAGGGATCAGCTTTGGAAGAACAGCTGGAGAATGTTCAAAGACCAGATGCCCCGGGGAGTCTGCCCTAAAAGCCTGTCTCCTGCCCTCCAGAGATGGCAGCGAGGGTGCTTTCATCTGTGCTCATCAGCCTGTTGGATACTCCATGAGAGTCGCCTGTGCAGCTCTGGGTGAGCCTGTCGTAGGAGCTTATTTCACCATCATGGCCATTGCTGTTTAAACACACTTCCTCCACGGGTCTGGCATTGGCTGAGTACACACAGGGTACCAGACGCTGAGCCAAGCAGGGCTGGGAAACTGCAATGATGAAGACTGGCTGTTTTGCCCATCTCGGCAATAGGCCCACTCCTTGGTCAAGGTGAAAGTTGTTTAGTCCAGGATCTGTTTCCTATATGAGCTTGAGAAGTTCAATGGGGTTTGAGGAGACTCTCCTCATGTCCCTTTGGCTCTCAGGCGTGGCTTCCAAGTGCCTGGCTATGACTGTCTCTGGTTCATTCATGACCAGAGGGGGAAGCTTTATGAGAGGCTTCCATCCATCGGATCTTCATCACCCTGGAAGACTCCCACCCCTGGAGCTGTGGGGTGTGGGGCTTGGCCAGCCAGGTAAGGCAAAACAGAGGTGTGGAAGCAATGTGCATGCAGCCAAGTGCAGGGCTGTGACTGGGAGGGTTCTTAGGACAGCCCTGTGCCGGCTGGCTAGCAGATATTATCCAGCTGTGCACCGCAGCACAGCCCCACCACCTCCTGACTGAAACAGCATGTGGAATATGTCACTTTAACAGCTCGGGTGACAGTCAACCCCGCTAGCCTAGAGCTGTCCTGTCACTCAGGCAGTTGAAGATCTGAGTGTCTCTGCCGCAGCCACCCAGGACTCCTGGATGGGAGGCTGTCTCTGCACACGGGAGTCACCTTGCCAGGACCTCTCAGCACTCCTTGCCTGCTGACATCAGCAGAGAGCAGGAAGAAGGACGCAGAGTCTCCTCCCGGGTGGCTGGTGCGGAATAGCACCCTGGGTCCCCGGGAGATTGGATTCCTTAGCTTCCTTGCCCATGGCTGTGAGATCAGACCCTGGGCTTCCTTTGGAGAACTCCTTGCCATCCATCTGCTCACATTCCGACACTCCCCAACTGCTGGGACTACCTCAGCCAAGTCGAAATCAAAGCCATTAGCTGGATAATTGCTCTAATGAGAGCAGAGAGGAACCGCCCGGACAGCTCTCCTGCTAAAGAAGCCAAATGGACAAACTGCCCAGCCACTGCTCATGGGGATCCTGCCTCTCCCTGTGTCCCGTGTGAGTCTTGGAGGCACTGATCATATGACCTGAGAACTAAATGAAAAATAACCAGTACGGTTGGAAATACACCAGGGTGACAGCACCGTGAGCAGAGCGGCTGGGCTGGCTGCCCAGAAGAGAACCCCAGCCTTTGCAATGAGCGCATTGGAGTCTTTGATCTTTCCATAAAGCATAGTGTCTATCTCCTCAGGAGGCTTGGACGGTTAAGTGAGATAATGCATGAAAATAACTGTAGAATTCCTAGCATTCAGACATGCCCAGCACATGGTGACAGGCGCAGCTGCAAATGTAGTTAAATGCTTTAATTAATATACTGACCCATTGGCACGCTGGTAACCATGGGGCACACTCGAACGGTGAAGAACAAGGTAGGGTGGAGACGGTCTGCTCTGCTCTGCACTCATGGTGTTCACCTGTGGTGATGATCAGGAGAGTAAGGGCAAGTAAGGCTGCCACCTGGGGGACCGATGCTGGGGCATTGAAAAAAAGCCCACTGGGGAGGGTCCAGTCTTCATGTTTGCTGGGCAATGCTGAGGTTTTGACGGTTCAGAGGAGGGTAAATGCACACTTGGAAGTTGTTTGGGGATTTGGATGGCAGAGAGGCGGAAAGTGACGGAATGGGTAGCAGAGGATCTGGGATCAGCCTTGACTTTTCTTTGGAAAAGCTGGACACTGAGCCCAGTGCTGTGTGAAGATGCTGAGCAGTGAGCAGACAAGGAACAGCAGCTGCCCTGACTCCCATGGAGAAACTTCCTGTGGGGGTGGGGCTGAGGGCAGGTGTGGTAGTGCTGTGGCCTGGAGCAGAGATCGGACAGGCTGGGGCCGAGGCGGCTGGGAGGCACCAAAGCTTGTCCTGTTTCAGGGTCCCCGCTCTGCACAGGGTGGAAACCGCAAGGATAAACGGGGCAGCCACAAGCCCACATGAGGCTGGAAGTGTCCGGATTCCAACTGTTCAAAGCTGACCCTCGCTGACACCTGGGTCATTCAGAAGGCACAGGGGGGACAGAACCCAGAGCAAGCACGAGCCAGCCAAGAGGAGAGGCTCACCCAAAGCCCTCAAGAACATTGCAAGGAAGCATGGAGACCGTTTACCTTCCATGCCGTTAGCTGTCTTCTGAAACAAAGCCCAACAGTCTTTAAACAAATAAAGAATGCAAGAAACCCCAGCTCCAAGACACACAAAATTCACAAAGGCCAAAAACCCACCCAAGGCTACAACTCACAGCAAGAAGCAAAATTATGAGATATAATTGTGACTTTTTTAAGGTTGTGTACCTACTCCAACAAGTTGTAATTCTCCCAGAATTACAAAACAGGTTTAACATCAAGTGTGTGTGCCTAACGTGTAGGACAACCACAAACTGAACTCAGGACTCGGCACGCTCAGCATCTCAGCTCGGTACACGCGGCCCTTAGAAAATATGTCACCCTGTCAAGAGAAAAATCATCTGAGCGTCAGAAATCAGGGACAGCCTTCATCAGGACTCGGTTTAAGAACAAATCCCCAGGGCCAGGGGAAGCCTCAGTCAGTGAAGCGCTTACCATGCAAGCGCCCGAGCCTGACACAGACAGAAATCTACATGCTTGAGAGTAGAAAACTGAATTCTTTCATAGACTCATAAAACAACCGAGAGTGTGGGACGATCAGTACAAGAGCGCTCACTTCTCTCACAGAGGCCCCAGGGCTGGAGTTCCATTCCCAGCATCCACGTGGTTTCTCACAACGTCTGGAACTCCAGTTCCAAGAGATCTAATGCCCTCTTCTGGCCGCAGCGGGTACTGCAGTTATTTATAGGGCGCACCCAGAGGTGCGTGGGCAAAGCACTCGTGGGCATAAGTTTTTCTTATTAAAAGTCAAAGGTGTCAGCTCTCACCACCTCTATTCAGCATCCTCTCTGGGGGCCCTGACCTTGGTGCTTCTGCACGGAAGAGTAAGAAGGGGCACCCAGACTGGAGAGTAAGAAGCCAAACTGCCTCTGCTGGTCGCACGCCCCCCCCCCCCCCCCCCCGCCCAGGCGAGCCCCAGGCCCCCCGGGCCGCCCCCAGGGAGTTCAGCACTCTGCTCCGCAGCCGGGCTGGCCAAGGGAAAGCGACGGAAGACACGGAGGGAGGAGGGCACCTCCACATTCCCTCAGTGCTCATTTATGTCCTGCCGTGAACCCCCCGGTGGCACGCTGTGACCTGGCCAACCTCCTAATCTCCGCTCAGAAGCACCTTCTTTTGCTTCCCAGCTGGCCACAGCCCCGCCCCACGCATGCGCCCCAGTGGCCTGGTCAGACGCAGCTCCGGGAAGCGTGTGGGACGGCGCCTTCTTCTGTGTGTGTTTGCTTCACATCCTCAGACCATCTTGCCCCCTCCACACGCCCTGTCTTGAGATTCCGACTCTTCTGGACCCTGGGCCATGCTGTCTCTCCCCCTATGCCTGCTGGGTGGTCCGTGCGAGCTCAGCCCACACCAGGTGCCTCCGGGGCCTGTGAGTGCGGCAGCTGGTCGTTTCTATCTCGCGTCTTTCCTAATCATGAGGAGTGTTATCCGCTGGAAGGAACCCAGTTAAAACAGACCAGAAAGATTAGCACATAAATAACAGGGTAGAGCCCGAAGGCCTTAAAATAATCATAAGGAATAGGATGTGCCACGCTGTACAGTTAGTTCATAACCTGGACAAAATGGACCAAGTCCTCAAAAGACATAATCCGTGAAAACTCACAAAAAGAAAGACAAATGTGGGCTGGAGAGGTGGCTCAGCAGACAGGCTCACTTCCAGGGGACCCAGCACTCACAGCCACCTGTAATCCAGGCTCGGGGACCCGATGCCCTCTTCTGGCCTCCATGGAAAAGCACATGGCACACAGACATACATGCAGGAAGAACACGCATGCACATAGAGTAGCATAGTTTAGAAGACAGAAACAAGTGGCCTGCACAGAGCTGCTCTCACCAGCGAAGCTGGCCCACTGGTTAATGATGTTCTGAAGAGGAAAGCATGAGGCGTGGATGGCCTCATGGTAAATCAACAATTCAAGGGAGCGGGCCAGGGCTGAGGACACCATGGTGCCTAAGAACGCTCGCTGCTCTCCAAAGGACCAGGAGCCGGGTCATTAGTCACAAGTCTCGGAAGCTCCAGCTCTGTAACGAGCCAGTACTTGTTGCTTCCATGTACATATGGAAGCACACACACACACAATTTGAAATTTTTAAGGGAGACAGGATGCCAGTTTCCCACAATTTCCCCCAGAAAACAGATGTGAGTCCTTGTGGGAGTGCCCTTGTGTGTGGACTAGAAAGAGACATGACAGGAAGAGATGATGACAGACGGGTCTCTCATCCTCCACAAAATGACAAATGGAACCCAACAAGGTTAGAGTGAACTGAAACTGGCTCTCTGAGACGTTCTGGAAATTCCTGTCACATACAGACGAAAACTGCTTCACTCTCCTCAGTTTGAACACCTGCTGCTGCCGTCTTGTGGCGTTACCTCAGATTCTCAGCACAGCATATGATTGGAAATGCACATACTCCTTGCTCGCGGATAAGAAGACTCGATAGTGCAAAGATTTTATTCTTTCCAACTTGACTTTAAACTGACTACGATCTCAAGCAAAACTCATAAAGGCCCTGAGGCGTGATAAAATAGGCCTCAGATCTCAGCTGTCAGGAAGGAGAGCCAGGCCTCTTGGCTCTCTGGGCATTTGAAGCCAGCCTGGGCTACACAGTGAGTTCCAGATTAGCCAGGGCCAGGTACTGAGACCCTGTCTCAAAAACAAACACCAGGAAATTATTGTTTATTTTTTAAGAAAGGCTCTTGTTTCACACCGTAGACCATCCCAGAACTTGCTGTGGAGACGAGTGTTCTAGGTAGTGTCCTGTCAACTTGTTACAAACTAGGGTCATCTGGGAAGAAGGAATCTTAAATGAGAAACCGTCTCCGTAGAGTTGGCCTGCAGGCAATCCTGCAGGGCATTTTCTTGATTGGTGATTGACGGGGAAGGGCCCAGCCAACTGCGTTTGGCGCCTTCCCTGGGCTGGTGATCCTGGGTGCCATAAGAAAGCAGCTGAGAAAGCCACAGGAGCAAGCAGTAAGCAGTGCTCCTCCACAGCCTCTGCCTCAGCTGCTGCCTCCAGGCTCCTGCCCTGCTGGAGTTCCTCCCTGGCTTCCCTGTGAGGAAGTGTTACCTGGAAGTGTAAGATGAAACAAACCTTTCACCCTGAGTTGCTTTTGGTTCTTGTGCAAAGCTTACAGAAGGATGTTATTTAAGCAGAGGCACCGAAAGTATCTTGAATCAAGAATGGGAAACAACCTGATGCACACACACACGCTCACACACATGCACTCGCACACCGATGCACACGCATGCTGATGACAATAGTAACAAATAAGTTAAACTAAAAAGCATATATAGACTCAATTACAGAAACCACATGATCATCTCAATAGATAGTGACAAAATTTAGCATCAAAGAAACCAAAAATATAAGGCACATACCTCAACATATCAAAGGCTACCTATGACAAATCTACACCCAAGTTTAACCTACATGGTTAACAAAACTGAAAGCCTTGCCTCTAAAATCAGCAACAAGACAGGGACCACTCTCTGCTCTCTGTCAGTGTTGTGCTTGAACTCTTAGAGCAATAAGGTGAGAGAAAGAAATAAAGTGATGCAGATATTAAGGAAAAAGTTGAGGTATCTTTGTTTGGAGATGATTCAATTCTACACTTGAAACACGCTGAAGACTTCACCACAAAACTGGCAGATCTGATAAATGCTGTAAGGAGTGTAGCAAGACACAAACCCAAACGCAAACCTCGACGCAAACCTCAGCTTCTCTTCCACACCGATAAGCAGCACACCGAGAAAGAAGTCAGAAAACAATCCCAGCCACAATGGGCTTCAAAACCAGGAATAAACCTAACAAAGGAGATGAAAGTCTCCTACAGTGAGAACTCTGAACACCAAAGAAGATGATAGAAGATGAAAAGACTTCCTGTGTGCATGTTTTGGAAAAATTAGTATTATGAAAATGGCTACGTTTTCATAATATAAAAGCAGTTTGCAAATTCAATACATTGTCCCATCAAAATTCCAAAGACGTTCTCCAAAGAAATAGAAAAAGAAAAGCCTAAATTTCACATGGAAGCACAAAAGAATCTGGAATAACAAAGCAAGACAGAGCAGAAAGAGCAATGCTGGGGTGTCACAGTACCTGACATCAAATTACACCACGCAGCCACAGGAACAAAAGGAGAGCGGTGTGCCCCCTTGCACAAAAATGGGCACGCAGACGGATGGAACAGAATAGAGGACCCAGAAATAAACCCACGCCGCTATGGCCACCTGAGTTTTGACAAAGGTGCCAAAGACAGCTGCTCCAGGCGGGAGAATGTAAAAACTGAAAATCTCCATCACTCATGGTTCTAGTCTGCTTTCTGTTGCTGTGATAAAGCACTGATCGAAAACCAAAAGGCTTGTCTCATCTCACAACTGCCAGGTCAGGGTTCATCACTGAGGGAAAGCAGGAACTCAGCGCAGGAACTGAAGAGAGGCTGAAAGAGTGCTGCATCCCGGCTTGCTCTTCATGACTGGCTAGTGGATGTGCACTTTTCTTACCCAGCCCAGACCCAGACATAGCTACCAGGGAGTTCGGCCTTCCTGTGCCAACCAGCAATCAAGAAAATGCCCCACAGACATGGCAACGGGCCAATCTGAGGTAGGCAATTCCTCGGCTGATGGTCCCTCTACCCAGGTGGCTCCAGTCTGTGTTATATGGACAGCTGAATCTAACCATGACACCATCTTGTATAAAACCCAATTCAAAATCCATCAAAGATGTCGATGTAAGACCTGAACCTTTCTGATTGCTGGAGGAAAGCAAGAAATGGGCCTTAGACGGGATTCTAATAGCTCGAGAAACAATACCAATAACTGACGGGGGAGAGTGTGTTAAATTAAAAACTTTCTGCACAGCGAAAGAAATAATCAACAGAGCAAAGAGACAGAATGTGAAATGGGAGGAAATCACTGCCTGTTACACACCTGGCACGGGAGAAACATCTGGAATCTATAAAACACTCAAAACAAAGCAAAACAGCCCAACACTGTGAAACCAAATCATTCCATCAATAAATGGTCAAATGAATCAAAGGGACAGTTCACTGACGTCAGCACAGAAAACCACGTGGAGATTGCCTCTCACCCCAGTCAGAATGGTTGTCATCAAGAAAGTGAGTATCAAATGCTGATGAAGACCGGGGAATGTGTTGTGGCTTGAATGAGCGGTCTCCCATAGGCCCGGGTATGAGAACGCCTGGTCCCTAGCACTCTTTGGGAAGGTTTGGGAAGTGTGGCCTTCCTGGAAGAAGTGGCGCTGCTTTGAGGTTAAAAGCCTCCCACTCCCCTCTTTCTGCCTCATGCTTGTGGCTGAGACATAGCTCTCAGCTTCCTGCCACCTACTTCCGTGTTTCCGCCATGACGGACGCTAACACTCTGCAATCAAAAGTCTAAACAAACTTTTCCTTCTAAAGGCCGCCTCAGTCGCAGTGTTTTATCATAGTGACAGAAAACTCACTCAGAGAAAGGAACCTTACACCCTGATGGTTGAAGTGTAAATGGGTGAAACCACCATGGGAGTCCCCGTGGCTGATGCTCAGGACTCTAGGAGAGAAGTGATACAGCCACCCACTCCTGAGAACATACCCAAAGGCGTGTAAGTCAAGGTCACAAGGAGACGCCTGCACACCCGTGCTCACAACAGCCAAGTTACAGGAACAGCCTGGGTGGCCATGAGAAAGTGCATGGATAAGAAAATGTGGTTTGTAAGCAAAGCCAGAAGGTAGTTTTATCCCAGTGAGAAGAATGAAATTGTGTTGTTTGCAGGAGGACATTTAGAGGTCATGATGTTAAACAAAGTGAGCCAGACTCAGAAAGATGCCATCATGCTCGGTCTCATGCAGAAACATGAGTGTGCGTGTGTGCGTGTGTGCGTGCGTGCGTGTATGTGTGTGTGTGTGTGTGTGTGTGTGATAAAGCGCTGGACAAAAACAATTTGTGGGGGGGCAGGAAGGGTTTTTTTGGCTTACATGTTACAGTCCCTCCCCAGAGGACATTGGGGCAAGAACCAAAGGAGGAACCTAGAGGCAGGAGCTGATGCAGAGTCCACAGAGGGGTGCTGCTCACTGGCTTGCTCCCCATGGCCTGCTCAGCTGTGTTCTTATAGAGCCCAGGGCCACTTACCCACAATGGGCTGCCCCCCCAAAACACATCAATCAGCAACCACAAACAAACAGACCAGAAGCCAACAGAGGCGATTTGTCAGTTGAGGCTCCCTCTTCCCAGGTGAGAGGGCAGATGAGCAGGATACCCCATAAACATGCTGATAGCAAGTCCACAATTTTGTATTTAGATAAAATACTTTCAGAAGGAAAAAGAACACTGTGGCTGTCAGCCTCATACCAACCAGAAAAAAAGTGCCCACCTACAAATGGTAGATAGTAACAACAATAATAATCAGACTTAGTTTTGCTCAGGACACAGTAAGAGCAGGCTCTGCCACTGAGCAACACCCCGAGACTCACAACTGAACTCCCTATTTTGGCCAATGAGGTGGCTCAGTGGGTAAAAGCTTCTCCCAAGCAAACCCGATGACCTGAGTTCAATTCCCCAGTCCAGAGCTGACTCCAGAAAGTCTTCCTCTGACTTCCACACGGTCTGGCTTGTACACGCACATACACCACATAGACACAAGCATGCCAAGGCACGCAATACTTAAATTTAATCTTCACACGATTTTTGCTTTTGGATTCAAAATGTGAAGGAGCATCAGAGGAGATGGCTTGAAAGCACGAGAGCCTGAGCTCAATCTTCAGGACTCACACAAAAATAGCAGGCCTGGCAGCACATGCTCATTATCCAGTGTGAGGGGGCAGAGAGAGGAGGATCATGGGGACTCCCTGGCCAGCCAGTGAGGGACTCTGGCTTCCACATTCTCATGCACACACACACACACCTACAGACATACACACATACCTACAGACACACACACCTATACACACACACAACTACACACACACACTGAAAGAAAATGGACCAGCAGCAATATAATATTATAATAAATAAATATAATAAATAATATTATAATAAATAAATGAAAAACACTTAGGATTCTCTCAGTATTAAATTAAAGCCATCACTCAAAATGTTGACATAAAACACTCTATTAAGCATAAATGGTACTTATTTTCAAAAACATATGTGAACAAAATTAGCGGTAACAAGGTAAAAGGAAGATGTCCCTAGCCACTCATCACTGCTGTGGTTAGGAAAGCAGGAAGTCTGGGCTTCAAACTCTTATTGACCGTGTGCAGCATTCTTATTTTTTGCCTTTTAAAAAAGCTTAGTAAGTATCCATAGTATATAAGATTAGTAAGTAAGCACAATGTGTAAGATACTTTTTTCTATCAAAAGTTCTTAGGGAGTCAAGGGCCATATTCCCTGACCTCCTTGCTTCCTTTTGCACCAATTAGCCAACTGGGTCAGATTGTGAAGTTGGAGCCTCCACCAACGGGTTGAGACGCAGTCCCAACTTGCATCAGGGATAACAAAAAGAGGTCATCTTGGCTGAGCATGCTCACTAGCCCGGTGTAGGTTCCACTGTGCACTTTTTGTAAGGAGAAATTGCCTTGTTGAGTTGCTTTCAGCTCCTGTGTGACACGGAGACCCTCCTCTCCCGGCAGCTGTGACTGAAAGGCTACCCCGTGCTGAAGAGTCCACCGGGCAGATTCAGAGGCCGTGGAATCTCAGCCCACAGGGAAGATACACACATGTGAGGCGTGCTCACATTTAACTGGGTGATGTCGGCGTCTTTGAAGCTCTGTGATTTGCTGGGTAGTGAAGGAGTTAGAAACAGGAGCAGCAGCAATATAAATGTCTGTCAGGAGTTTTGACATGGGAGAAACAGCAGACACCTCGTACTTTGTTGTCCAGTTCTCATAGAACAGGGAGGAGAGACAGACACAGTGTGGCAGGAGCTGGTAACTCGTTTTCCATCTGTGATTCTGTCACATGGGAGCCTTGGACTCTAAGAATACCCATGGTCTGCCCGTTTCTAGTTGTTTCTATGATGACCCAAATGTCAAGATTTATTTGAAGGGTGTGTTTTTCTGTATGAATGGTTACTATTAACAGAAGCCAGAAGGGAATTTGGAACATGAGGATCCTGTAAAAGAAGCAAAAAGGAGAGAAAAACTTATGTCCTAACAAACAGAGATATAGAAATCGGCCGGATTTTAAAAACTGGATGAAGCAGAAATAAAATTAAAGATTCAAAAGTAGATCCACCCACTCAAGTGCAATAAACTGATCTTTGGCAGCGAACCAAGACAACCCGAGCGAGTAGAAAGTCCTCAGCACATGAAGTTGCAACGGCTGCACACGTCACATGTATGATCAGGGCGCCTGGAACATCTGCCTTTCACAAAACCAACCCAAAATGATGACATGCTTTTGTGCCATTTGGTTTTTCATCAGCTTGACACAAGCTCCAGTCATCTGGGAAGAAGGGACCTCAAGTGAGAAAATGCCTCTGTTAGATTGGCTGTATGCAAGGCTATGGATGGGATGTTGTCTTGATCGATGGTCAATCTGGGAGGACCCAGCCACTGTGTATGGTGCCACCCCAGGCAGGCGGTCTTTGGTTGTGTAAGAAAGCATGCTGAGAAAGCCATGGGAAGCAAGCCAGTAAGCAGCACCCCTGTATGGCTTCTGCTTCATCCCCTGCCTCTAGGTTCCTGCCTGGGGTTCCTGCCCTGGCTTCCCCGGCTTCCCCCAGTGAGGAACTGTGGCCTGGGACCCTTTCCTCTAGGGTCTGCTGCTGGTCACAGTGTTTATCATAGAAATACACAGCAACCAAGGTAACCTTAATGCAAAATCTAAAGTTATAAACTTGTGGTGTTTAGATACAAAGTAAAAACTGGGGGAGCAGCTCTTGAGGCTCCGCCCCCCCCCCCAGAGCCTCTGTAGCTCCTGTTTGCTAAGGGGTAGGGAGCAGTCCTTCAGAAACTCAGGTGAAAATAAACCCTGAAGTTGGGCCCATGTTGAGACCAGGCTTTCACTGTGGGATCTGATGCTGTCTCCAGGCAACGGTACAGGAGTTGAACTGGATTAGAGGACCCGCCTCCTATCACTGGTGCAGAGTAGCGTGTTTCCTGATGAGGAGGAGGCCCCATATATTTTAGGGTCTCAGAGTCTCCTATGATGTTGGGATGTGACAATATGGAGGAAACAGATGAGCTCCCCTGCCAACCCCAGCACAAAAAGATAAAGTAACCAGAAAGGAAAATAAGGCTGCCATACCAGGTGATATGACTTTCTTATAGAAAGTCCAAAGTAAGATCCGAGCCAACCACGGAAAAAGCAAATTGAAGAGTCTCTGTGTATGCAACCAGCATTTGAAAAGAAATCTAAGTTGTGAATTTAAGAGCTATCCAGGAGAAAAGCCAGGCCTTTACTAAAGCAGACTCTGGTGAAACAAAGACATGAATTCTTCAAAACAAAAGAGCTCATTGTCCCCGCAATCCTACAGCACAAAGGACTGTAGAAAGTGCATTATCATGTTCAGAGCGTGTGACAGTGAAAATAAAGATTTGCTCAAACAAACTAGCAAATTGCTGACGGACACAAAAAAGCAAACGTCAAGGAGCAGATATTAGGAAGCAAGAGTGGAAGAGAGGGAGGGGAGAGGAGAGGAAGCAATGGAGGGGAGGAGGGAGGAATGGGGAAGGGAAAGATGGTGGGCAAGGGACAAAGGAGAGAATGCGGGGGGGGGGGGGGGGAAGAGAGGAAGGTAAGAGACTGGAGGAAAATGGTAGAGTAGGGAGTAGAGAGAAAGGGGAAAAGGGAGAGGGAGGGTGGGGCTGATGTTACAAATAAAACTTCTTTTCCTTCATGGTCTGAAAAACTAAGTTATCAATTAACTTCCCTGAGAATCAGGCAAAATTAGGAAATAGTGGTTCACAGGCAAAGCAGTGGGACAGAGATGGTTCTTCAGTGTCTGGACACTCTCTACTTCATGTCTAACTGGAGAAAGGCCAGATGGACCTCCAGCAGGAAGCACGTCCCTTTTCCAGATGAGGCACAGTTAAAAGTCTGTGCCCTCAGGAATGCCAGGTGCAGTGGGGACCAGGCCATCCTCCATGCACGTCACTGGCCATGGAGCACGCACACCAACTAAACCAGAAGCCAACTTCTGGGTATTTTCCTCAGAGGAAAGAGCTTCAGTGCAGACACTGTCTCCCTCACTATCCTGCAAGACCACACTGAAACCTCTTCCTCTGTCCTGGCATGCTGGGTCCCCCAGAGGAATTCCTGGGTCCCCTTCCATATTTGGGAAGACTGAGAGGCAGAAAGAGCCCCAGAACTTGCTCAAAGAAATGAGTATGTGGGAAACCAGCCTTGAAAAGAAAATGATGTCCATGGAGTCCCAGCCCAGCCCAGATGACGGTGTCTGTGGCCAAACCCATCACCACAGAGGCTGGTGTGAAGAACCAAAGAAGAGCGTTATGGGGGATGAAGAAGATTACGAGGCCACCAAGAGGGTACAACCCTCATCTCTACAAATGGAACCTGTGTAGGGGCCAAGTCCAGGTCATAATGCACACAATTCTAATAAAATTTGACTAAAAATAAATGAATAACACAGCATTGTTTTTAAAGAGAAGAAAGAGCTCTGTATCAGTGCGTCTGGGCACCAGAACAGTGTACTGCAACCTTGGGCTGTGCTCAGCGGTTGATCATGCCTCACCTTTCTGGAGGCTGATGGCCAAGGCGCTGGCACGTTCAGTGTCTGGTTGGAGCCATTTTCAGAATCACAGATGTTACTTCAAGCTCTGTCCTCACATTGTAGGAGAGCCAAGGGTCTCTCAGGGTGTCTGTTCGTCAGCCTGTTCTTAGCTGTGCACCCTCCAAACCTAGACAATTCTCAAAGTCCTCTGGGTAGGGGAGACCCAGACCTACAGGCCATGTCACTCTGAAAGTCAGTAGCCTGCTAGCCCGGCTCTGGCCTTTGTCTGCGTCCCTCTCAGGAGGTGCGTGAGAGCCTGTTCCTCTATGTTTATTAGATGTCTATCTTATCTCTTCTCCACAGAGCCAAGGCCGCGGCTTAATGTGCAGCTAGAGAGATGTCTTCAGTGTGAGTTTCCAGGCGACGGGCCCAAGGGGGCGTTGCGATTGGGGGCAGCAAGGCTGAGCTCTGCCCTGTGTTTTCCTGACCTCCCCATTTAGGGGTTATTTTTTCTCTCTTGCTGCCAGCTATCACAGCTGAACAGAGCGGCAGCATCTTCCTCCCTGCAGCTATTTTCAAACAAGCAAATAGTCTGTGAAACACTGGAAATCGGCTCTGAATTCGAACAGCCGGCTACGCAGTCTGGTACCACAACAGCAGGCTTGATAGTGCAAGCCCCTAGAATGATAAACTCCTCAGCTGCAGACAGGGCTGCTTTGAAGGCGAAGAGGTAATTCTGCCAAGTTGTTCAGTCCAGCAAGGATTAGGCTTTGATGAGAAAGTGATCTCTCTTGATTCCAAGATGCCTTCTGCAATGACATTAAAATTCCATGAGCTCCGGGGAATATCCTGGGAAGGGCTGTAACGCGTTATTCTTGGGCATAAACTTTCTGTAATGGTACATTCGCATGTTAAAATCCTGGAAGCTTGGAGGAAATTCATGCAATTACAGTGGAAACAATCTGATGATTTGTAGAGAGATCGCAGCTGTCAGGTACAAGAGAACATTTCAAAACATCTCCTTCAACACCTGTGTTTATTTTTTAACGCATACATGTTTTCACTGGGGAATGAGGAAGCAAATGAAAACACGACAGACTGAGGGAACTTGGAGGGAATTCGAATCAGCTCCTGACAGCTGCCCACCACCCCAGACCCTGACACAAACACTAATTAAAGACTAATTACTTATTAAACCAAAAACTAATGGTGAACAGAGCAAAATGGCAAAACCAGAACTTCCAGGCAGGTGCACGGGAACGCCACTGATCCCGAGAAGTGAAAGATGACTGTGGCCTTTCTGCCGACCCACAGGGTGCAAGGACAGGAGGACACAGGGACAGATGGGGACTCATCTGGACATTGGGTCCACAATTATCCCACTGTCCGGGTGAGCAGGAAGCTCCTTTTCGGCTGGTTTTGGCAGCAGCAGACACGTGAGCTGTGTGTCTCGGCAGCAGCTGTGCGGAAGAGAGCCCCGCTCTCCGTGTCACTCACCCCATCCCGACTGCTTGCTCTCTCGTCAGGTGCTCGTTTCTAGCCAGCGATGACTGGGGTGCTCTGTCCTCAGAGCCTTCCAATCATCAGGAAAGGGGCTAGCAGACTGGCCTGCGCCTCGCTGCCCTCTGCCCCGGCTCATCAAAAGAAAATCCCCAAACCCTGGTGGACCATGGCTCCACCAGCACCTCCAGGGGGAGGGTGAGAGGCCACAGAATAAAGCTGGGCAAATGACCTGGCTGCTGCTGGGGTTGCTCCCATCCTTTACACTGTCTTACTTGGGCTCCTTACAAAGGTGGAGGGGAAACGCGGGCTGTGGAGCCCAGGACGTGGGTTCAAATCCTCACCTTGCCAAATTCCTGAACTTTAGGTTTCTTCATCTATTAAAAAAATAATAATAACTATGATGGGGGCTGGAGAGATGACTCAGAGGTTAAGAGCACCAGCTGCTCTTCCAGAGGCCCTGAGTTCAACTCAGCAACCACACGGTGGCTCACAACCATCTATACTGAGATCTGGTGCCCTCTTCTGGCCTGCAGGTGTACATGAAAAAAGAACATTGTACACATAATAAATAAATCTTTTGAAAAATAAATAATAGTAATAGGATTTTTTTTTAACAACATGGTTGTGGGACAGAGATGGCTGTATTCATTCTTGGGCTTTAAAGAGAATTTTCAGGCTGTATGGCTCAGCTGGTAGAATGTTTTTGTGTCAGATCCTCAAAGTCTTGGTTCTAACCCCGAACAGCATAAACTGGGCACAGAGGTGCCTGCCTGTAATCCAGCATTCCAGAGGTGGAGGCAGAAGAATCAAACTGAAGACCTTTCTCAGCAGCTAGCCCGGCTGTCTAGCA
Source organism: Psammomys obesus (assembly GCF_907164565.1). NCBI lineage: Eukaryota > Metazoa > Chordata > Mammalia > Rodentia > Muridae > Psammomys > Psammomys obesus. The sequence goes on along the minus strand of NW_026592710.1, from coordinate 2,257,485 downwards.
GAAGTCCACTCCTCAACAATGGGGTATGAATCACCACACCCTGACTTTTGTGTGGGTCCCCGAGATTCAAACTCAGGCCCTCAGAGTTGCACACCAAGGCCCTACCCACTGTGTCCTCTCCCCACCCTCGCATGGTTTGGAACTCTCACATGGCAGGTTCCGCTTTGCTTGCCTTGATTTTGGAGCTGAACACCCATCCTTCCTCTGCAGTGGCTATAGACACACGTAACGGGTGCAGACTGCAGCCTGCTCTCCGCTGCACTCACCAGGATTTGCCCTTTCCACCCACAGGCCTCTGTTTTGTTGTTGTTTCAGGGCAAACTGTGCGCCCTTAGCCTTTCCGCACATCGCTCCGCCTCGCTTTCCCTAGGAAGACAACATGCAAGTCCACACAGCTGTGCTTATTCCTGGATGCTGGTCGCCGTGCGACACTTCCGACTCCCTCAGTTGCCCTGGAGACAGCCTTGATGGCAGGTTTCCCTAGGGACCCCATCCAGTTCAGGGCTGTGCATCCCCTTTGTCTCCGCTGAAGTAACAGCTCCTGGGCCTCTCTTTCCACAGCGCCTACATCCTGGGGAAAGGAAGTAGGACTGACATTCTAGGGTGTTCCGGTGTAGACGGCTTTGTACAGTCTCGCACTCAGAGGCTGCAGAGCAGCTTCCTTACGCCCACCTACTTCTCTCCTTGTGTGTCCAGCTCAGCTGACCTGTCAAATGGCTTGTACGACTTCTCTGGTGGAATGTAGAATCATTCCCTCCCTGCCTCTCCACCCCCACATTACCGCCACTGATGACTCCCAACCAATTCTCCCATGGCTGTTACTAAACACTGATTTTTCTCCCAGCCGTGTTTACTTGGTTCTGGTTTTATTACAATAGAAATGTCATTCATCCCAAATTCCAAAATTTGAAATACCGCAAACTGTCAAACTATTTTGTAACAGAATCACAACCAGGAATTTTTGAACGTGACCCTGTGTGACAGACTACAGTCAAAACACACACACACTAAAAATCCTTCACAAAATTACCATCAGAGTACATACAAGTGGTGCATATCAAACATAACCTCACGCTGAGTCTTCAATCTCATACGGATTCATGTATAGATAAATATTGTGACCCCCAAATCTGTAACACTTCTGGTCCCAAGTATTTCAGAGAAGAGCCCCTCAGCCTGTGTGGGGAAGAGAGATCTCTATGTTCCCTTAATCAATTGCTGTTCTTTCTCATTCTCCTCTTTCTTTCTTTTAAAGATTTTGTTTATTTTCATTGTATGTATATGAGTGTTTGCCTATCTGTATGTGTCTAGGGTTTCATTGCTGGGAATAGACACCATGACCATGACAACTCTTATGAAGGAAAACTTTTAACTGGGACTGGCTTACAGTTCAGAGGTTTAGTCCATTATCATCATGGCAGGAAGCATGGCAGCCTGCAGGCAGACATGGTGCTGGAGAAGGGCTGGGAGTTCTACATCTTGATCCACAGGCAGCAGAAGGAGACTGTGTTCCACACTGGGCAGAGCTTGAGCATAAGCGACCTCAAAGCCCACCCCCACAGTGACACACTTCCTCCAACAAGCCACGCCTCCTTATCGTACCATTCCTTGTGGGCCAAGAGTTCACACACATGAGTCTATGGGGCCATTCCTATTCAGACCACCACCTTCCACTCCCTAGCACCCACAGGCTTGTAGCCACAACATGGTGAAAAATGCATTTAGTCCAACTTCAAAAGTCCCCATAGTCTATCAGTCTCAACAATGTTTGAGAGTCCAAAGTTCAAAGTCTCTTATGAGATTCATGCAATCTCTTAACTGCAATCCCCTATAAAATCAAGATCAAAAAGCAGAACACATACTTCCAACATCACAGGATATACATAACCATTCTAAAATGTCATAGCAAGGAAATACTGGACCAAAGCAAGACCAAAACCCAGCTGGGAAAACTCAAGTCTCTGCATCTCCGTGTCAGATCTCCAACTCCTTTCAGCTGTGTTGACGACAACACAATTCTTTCTCCTGGGCTGGTTCCACTCCTCGTTAGCAGCTTTCCTTGGCAGGTATCCCATGGCTCTGGCATCTCTAACATCTTGGGGTCTCCAAGGCAACGTTAACTTCACAGCTTCTTGTTCCAATGTCTGGGATATACACATGGATCTTCAGGGCTCCTCCAAAGGGCTTGGGTCACTTCTCCAGCTCTGCGCTCTGTAGCTCTCTAGGCTCTGGCTGCCTCCACTCCACTGCTGTTGTTGTTCTTGGTGGTCATCCCAGGGTGCTGGCATCTTTAATATTCTTGGGTCCTCTGCTGCAACTTTCACCAATAGCCTCTCTTCACGGTGCCAATCCTCAGCTTCTCTGCATGATCCCTTCAGTCCTGGGCCTTCAGCTGTCACTGAGGCTGCACCTTCACCAGTGGCCTTCCCTGGACTCTTACAGTGCCAAGCCTCAGCTGCTCTACAAGACCCCTTCCTGACTTCAAACCAGTACCATCTAGATGATTCTTACACATTACCAAGTCCGGCTGTCAGCACAAAGTCTGCCTTTGGAGCACAGCTTCTCTGTGCTCTCAGAACACACTTCCCAGAGGATTTCACCTCAGTGATGCTGCTCTCTTATTGATCAGTGCTACTTTTTTAGCTCCCACTGACCAACATCAATTGTCCCAGTAGCCCCTTCTCTTCATGACTCTAAAGCAAGAACCACATGGGTGCCAAGTTCTGCTGCTTGCTGGGGCTATAACCCAGGCCCCTCATTCAAATTCGTTTTCACCAACTTTCTGTTTTCAGTGGTTTCCTTCACTGCCTAAGCTTGGCCGTCCTGGAACTTGCTCTATAGACTGATTTGAACTCAGAGAGCTATATCGCCCTGACTCCTCAGTGCTGGAATTAAAGGTATGTACCAGCACACCTGGACCTAAGCTTTTCTTTACCTGGAACTTGCTCTGTACCAGGCTGGCCTTGAACTCAGAGATTTGCTTGCCTCAGTCTCCTGGAATTAAAGGTGTGTACAACAATGCCTGGTTCTAAGCTTTTCTTTAATTCCTTTTCACGAGACCTTTGTAAGTTCTGGATTGTAGTTCATTCCAGGTACAGTCAGGCTGACAACTGAGAATAACCATCACAATCCAGCCCTTGTCAATTTGACACACAATCATATCTCATTACATCCAGATGAAAACAATAACCATGTCTTATTATGTCCAGATGAAAACAATAACCTCAGACAACTGCAAATGCACAAACAGCAAGCTTAGCTGGGTAGGATCTGACTTAGAGCTCACCACCCCTTAACTCCATTTAATATCCTTCAACACAGGGTTTAGCTCTGTTTCACTTTCTGGTTCTCCTTTAATCTTTGAACCATACATTTTATATTTTTCTCAATTTGCTATGCTTAATCAGAATGCTCTTCATAAGAGCGAGCCGCAGGACAGAGTCTGTGCTAGGCTGTTTTGAGATTTCACTTGCCAATGCAATTAATCTAAATCTCTTCACCTTAGCCTCAGGCAGACTCTTCAGACAAGGGCAAAAAGCAGCCACATTCTTCATCAAAATAACACAAGAGCGATCTCTAGGCAATATACTAAAATTCTCTGAAAACTCTTGAGCCAGGCCTCCAAAGTTCAAATCACCCTCAGTACTACTGTCTTCCATTCTTCGACTAGAATGCCCCATTAACTCCCACTTAAAACATTCCACTGCTTTCCTAATCCAAAGTCCCAAAATCCACATTCCAACAAAATAAAAATAAAGAATCTCGGTTAGGTCCATCATAGCAACACGCCAGTCCCCTGAACCAACTTCTGTCTTAGTCAGAGTCTTCTTGTCATGAAGAGACACCATGACCAAGGTAACTCTTATAAACTGTAAGAGAAAACATTTAACTGGGGCTGGCTGACAGTTTCAGAGGCTTAGTCCACTATCATCACTGCAGGAAGCATGGCAGCACACAGGCAGACCTGGTGCTGGAGGAGGAGCTGAGAGTTCTACATCCTGATCCACAGGCAGCAGAAGGAGAATGCCTTCCGCAGGCAGCCAGGAGGAGGCTCTGATTCCTCACTGGGCAGGGCTTGAGCATAGACGACCCCAAAATCCAACCCCACAGTGACACATTTTCTCCAGCAAGGCCACACCTCCTAATAGTCCCATTTCCTGTGGGCCAAGCATTCAAACACATGAGTATGTGGGGGCCAAAACTATTCAAATCACCACATTACGTCTATCCACTGTGAGGCCAGAAGTGGGCGTCAGATCCCCCTGAAACTAGAGCTACAGAAGATATGAGTCACATTGTGGGTGCTGGGAATCAAACCCAAGTCCTCTGCAAAAGTGGCCAGTGCTCTTAACCCCGAGCCATCTCTCCAGCCCCCTAAGTCCGCCAGGGGGCAGAGGTTGATCAAAGCACCTGCATGCCTACCTTACACATGGAAGATGCCTCCATGTTCCACATGGAACGGATCCCTCTCTTCTTTTCACTGCCAACTCTTCTCTACTGGGAGAAGGGGGCCAAAACGAAGCTGCATAAAAGGTGGCCCCCTGCTCTCACAGTTGATGGGATGGACCCAAACTCCCTTAGGGCCCCTTTGACCCAGAGGAAGCTGGCATTTGGAATCTGATGACTACCCTCTGGCCACACAGAAAGAAGGGCTAAGTTCTCCCTGACTTGTAGGCCAGAGCTGGAGTGACAGCTCAGATTTCTGGGTGGCAGTAACGTTAGTCCCATAGCTATTGTCTGCATAGCCTTGGCAAGGTACTTAACCTCACTTTAAAAGTAAGTACATCTTCATACAAGTATGCGCTGCAGGTTGAGTGTTTTCTCTCTGTGCTCTCCTCCCCTCCCTTTGCACACCCTTCCCCTTCCCAGCATGGCTCTTCATCCTCCTAGACAGTTACTTTCACATTGTTGTTATGATCCACTTTGGTGTTCTTTTTGCCCCAGACATGGCCAGCAGGCACCTCACCATCGGCTCTCAACGTGCCCTGACCACACTCCAATGCGCATTATTGCACCTTCATTGTGTTGCTGTGACAGAACACCGACAACAGGCAATGAAGTGGAGAAAGGCTCGATTTGGGACACGATTCCCAGTGTCAGTTCCCCACTAAGGGAGGGCAGGGCAGGGACTGTGGAGGAACGCTGCCTCCCGGCTCCCCAGATAATGCTTAGCTGCCATTCTTCCGTAGCCCAGGGCCACTTGCCTAGGAATAGGGCCACCCATGGTGTGCTTGGCCTTCTTATTAAGAATTAGGACAATCTGATCTAGTCAGTTCCTCAGTGGAGTTTTTCCACTGAGATGACCCTAGACTGTCAGAGTAACAGTTAAGGCTACAGGGCATGATTTATTCAACTCAAAATTGCAGGTAACTGACCATCATTTGGGACATCAAAACAGAAACTCAAGAAGTTGGACACTTCAAATCTACAGTCAAGGCAGAGAGAGAAATGTGTGTGCCATCCGCCTGCTTGCTGCTTCTATTCAGCTAGCCTTCTTCCCTCAGACAGTACAAGGCTCCATCTAGAGAAGGTTCCACCCACATTCTTAGGGGTCCTCCAGCTCAGCTGACAGCCAGAGTCCCCTACACGCACATCCTTAGGCCAGCCTGATCAAGACAATTCCATGAACTGAGGCTCTCTTCCCAGGTGATCCTCAGTTGGCTCAAACTGACAGTTAAAACTGACCACCTGGCATTGTATCCCATTATCACAATGTGTGTGTCAAACTTTTAAAGCTGCGTGAGGAAGGCTCACAGCTGCCCACTGCAGCCCTCACCCAGCTAGCCAACTAGCTCTTTGGCATGTTCTGCTGTTGCACGTGGAAAGCTTTGCTGTGGGATGAGCACGCCTGCAGGTCAGAATCTCCGCTTTGCTGTACAGGCTACAGAGGTGCCCGTGATGAGAGGAGAAGGATGGGGCATCTCCCGGGGACCCTTGCGCTGATCGAGTCTACAGTTTTAGTGTGCCCTCAATCTGCTGGACTTCGAAGAGCCGTTTTCTTTTTCTTCCTTTATTTTTTATCTTGCCATCACAACCCTTTTTTCCCAGACACAGTTTCCCCTGCTCTGTTTTAATTTGTCCCAGTCTATAGAATCTCTAACATTCTAGTTTGCTTTCTACTGCTATCATAAACACCATGAAAAACTCAAGGAAGAAAGAATTTAGTCCAGCTTCATGCCCATCACTGAGAGGACTCACGACCGGAACTCAAGTTGAGAACCTAGAGGCAGGAACTGAAGCAGAGACCATTAAGGAACACTATTCACTGGTGTGCTGCCCATAGGTTGCTCAGCCTGCTTCCTTACACACCCAGGACCATCTGCCTAGGAGTGTCACTGACCACAGTGGGCTGGGCCCTCCTGCATTCATTACTAATTGAGAAAATGTCCCACAGGCTTGCCTACAGGCTGTTCTGAAGGAGGTACTCTCTGAGTTCAAGTTCCCAGGTGACCTGGCTTGTGTCAAGTTGACAAAAAGCTAACCAGCAAAATGAGAATCTACAATTTTAATGTAGCCAAATTTATCTGTATTTTCCTTTATAGCTGCCATTACTTTCACATATTGTTTAAGCCATTCTTCCCTTCTCCCAGGGCATGGAGATATTTTTCTCCTGCTGCCTTCTAAAGGTTTCATCAGTTTTCCAATACATTTGGAAAAATAAATAATTCTGAATGAAAACATTAACAGAAGTGACAGAAAAATCTGAGTGAGCTGGCACACACTGAAGAACTAAATCAATTGTCAGGGGCCTCCCCACCCCCCCAAAGGCTCCAAGGAGAATGGTTTATAGGCAATTTTAAACAAACCAAGCCAAGCTTTTTTTAAAAAAATAATAACAGAACTACTTCAGAGACTATAAAAGAAAAGGAAACTGTTCAGCTCACTGCACAAGAAAAGGAAAGCTGACAAAATGGGCGGGGGCGGGGATAAAACCCTTAGATGGCCGTGAGCATGAACAGAGATGTAGAAGCTGCTTCCATGTGCCAGCTGACTAAGTACTGCGTGTGATTCTGAAAAGGGATTGTACTTCCTGACACAGAAAAGCGATCCCCAAGGTGTGTGAGTATTGCAACAGCCAAAACCTTTTCATACATGCAAAGAAGGGAGACCATCCAGATATCTCAGGACACAGGCATGTTTAACCTCAGAACAACCAGGCAAACACACCATAGGACAAAACTAAACCCCACTCGTCCAATTAGAAAAAAAAATGTAAACAAATCATGACCCACTTTCACAGTTTCCATTAGTTCTTTGAGAATTTCGTAACATGTTTTGTTCACATTCAGCCCCTACTCCTCCCCAATCTACCCCACCCTAACTGCCCACCCCCTTTGTGTCTTTTTTTAACCCATCAAGTCCAGTTTGTACACCTGGGTGTGTGCCCTTCCACTGGAGCACGGCCTGACGGTCAGGGGCTGCACTCATAAAGAAAGCTGGCTTCCCGTCCCGGCAGCTCTCAGTAGCCAGGATCTCCTGGGCTAGGGTGGGACTTCCTGCCCACCGCCCCTCTCCGTGCTGGGATTTGGGCTGGCTTCAGTCTCCACTGGCCTTGTACATGTTGTCACAGCCACTGTGAACTCAAGTATTTGGCCGCCCTGTTTGACCAGCAGACACTGCTTCCTGTGCATTCACTGTCTCTCGCTCATCCACCCTTTCACACTCTCTTCTTCAATGACCCCTGAGCCTTGGAAGAGGGATCTGATAGAAATGTCCCATTTAAAGTTGAACATGCCACGATTTCTTTTACTATTATTTCCTGCACTCTGATAAGTTGCAGGTCCCTGTTAATCACTACCTACTGAAGAAGAAAGTTTGTCTGATGAGGCTTGAATAGGCAGTAACCTACAGTTCTAATGACAGTCATTAGAAGTTGGTTTAATGTGTCCACTTAGCAGAATAACAATAGGATTCTCTTTTCGGTCCCATGGTGTGTCTCGCCATAGGTTCTTGGCCCACTAATAGTACTAGCTAAGAATTTCAACTTGTGAAGCAGGCCCTAAAATCACTCATAAAGTGCTTGGTTGCCCCATTTTATTTATGCCACCATTGCATTACTATGGGATGTGTTATATCGGAGAGTGAGGGAATGAACACAAACTTCCATGCAGCTGCAGTCTCTCAAAATTTCCCCTAATGTCATGGAGAAACAATTTTTCAAGGGGTACAGAATACCATTTTATCAAACTTGAAGCATCCCCAAGCAGGACGGATTTCAAAAATGCAGAATTGGAAGTCCTGACAGCCAGTAGGTAAATCAGACGCAGGTGCAGCAGCAGAGACAGGAGCCTGAAACCTGCTCTCTGTGCCCACAGCTGTATTTAAATGTGTTAGAGGGGGCCAGTCCAGGCAGATTGGTGCTGGGAGCAGACACACCGTCCCGGGCTGTACTCCACACCACAGAGTGAGCACTGAAAATGTGGAAAGTGGAGCCTTGGGAGATGGCTTCAGTGTTCAGAGAGGACTGAGCTCAGATCCCAGAACCCACTTAGAAGCTGGGTGTAGGCAGTGTGTCTGTAACTCCAGCAGAGTACACAGATAGGCAACTCCCTGGAACACGTTGGCCAGTCATTCAGTCTAGGCAATCAGTAAACTTCAGGCTGAGTGGGCAATCATAGCTCAAAAAAAAAAAAAAATGCAGAAAGCAACAGAAGACACCCAACACCAGACACTAGCTTCCACACAGAAAACAAAATAATAGACTAGTGAAAGTGATCAGTTCTGTGCTGTGTGTAATTTGTCACAATTTAAATAAATTATTATTATTTATTATGATGATGATGCAGTGAGAGCCCACAAGCAGCCACTACAAACAAGGGAATTGAGAGACATTCAAAAGCAACTTTCAACCCTCACTTGTATGGCTGCCCAAATTAGGGGAACAGCCCAAACATGCACATCTCTGTTTCTAGACTCTCTTCCTGGGGGGAAGCTTTCTTGGACCTGGGACTCCTGATGGGACTGAAAATCAACCATGTCTGACATGAAGAAAAGCCCTCTGCCGGCGGTTTCCAACTTGTTGGAGACCCATACAGTGCCCGGTGCTCTTCAGCATTCTCCAGCTCCACTCTCAGCATCTCTCCAGAGGGCTCAGGGGCTTCCAGAATTATGGCAACCATGAGGTATACTCAATGGGATTTTGGCAAATAAGGGTAGCAGGTCACCATGATGGTCCAAAGGGAGGCGATGAAGATGAAGCAAGGCTCCATGGGGAGATCCAGGCAAGCCTGGCCTCCCAGAGTATTGCAGAGGATTGAAGTGAGGAGAAAGCTTCCCGTTAGTGGAGATGGCTCCGTCAGTAGAGCACTTGGGGTGCAAGCATGAGGACCTACATCCAGGTCCACAGAGCCCGTGTGAGAAGCCAGGTGTGGCGATGTGCGCCTGCAATCCCCATTGCTGGGGGAGCAGAGAGGTAGATGGATCCGTGGGACTCATTGGCCAGTTTATCTTAATCATCAGCTTCAGGACAGTGAGAGGCCTTGTCTCCAGAAACAAAGTTGGTATCAACAAAGGAATGACGTGAGTTGGCTTTTGGCTTGCACGTGACCTGTGCACACATGTGCTCACATGCACACACACATGAAACAAAGAAGCAAAAACAGATGCTCCACAAACCTTAGCAGCTGTGGTTGTCTGTGGCGTAGGAGCGCAGCACAGCGTGAAGGGGCAGCACCGGTGGCTGCTGCTGCGGCTCACAGTGCTGCCCGAGGCCCAGGCTAGAGGCCTACCCATGCTCAGTGCCTCTGCTCTGAGCGTCATCCGTGGAACACCACTGTGCACACAGTAAGACTGCACAGGACCTGGCCTCCAAGGTGGACACAGCTTCCACTCTGCAGAGCTGACAGCTCTAGCCATGAGGACCCCAAGCAAGCCTCCCCGCATATAGGGGACAGCTGTGCTGGTCTCCAGTAGACTATCCTCTGTCTCCCAAGCTCCCAAGCGGCATCTGAAGGGGGGAAAAGGCTATTACCAGTCAGGTTCCCCATCACCGTCATCCTTGATGCCCTCGCTCTGCCCCTGGGAACCTGTGCCTGCCACCATCTTCCCCACCGACGGTGCTGGACACTCCCACATGCTGCTAGGGTCAGGGAGGGGTTCCTGTCTCTAATTAAAAGATGCTGGCCTTGCACGTCGGAGCTGATAACCACAGTAATCCCTGGGCGTGTGTCATGAAAGTGCCCCACACGTGTGCCACACTTGGTGTGCACTTGCAAGCCGAAGCCAGAGGAGTGATGCCAGGAGTGCCAGGATCCAAGGCAGAGCGCCCAGCTGCCCCTGCCTGCCTGCAGGGCACTGGCAGCCGCTGCAGCCTTGTGGGAGCTCTGATGGAGAGGCCCGGGATTCCCTGGCATCAGCCCAGGTTTCTCCGGGGGCCCCTGCCCATTTCCACTCGTTAACTTCCATCCTCAAGGCCACGCCTGCTCTCGGTTCTCCTCCTCTCTATCTGTGGGGCACAAAGACATGAAATGTCACAGCGACACAAGTCCTGTTGGGGCCCTCTAAAGATGAATGGCAGAAGGGAATTAATCAGACTCTCTGCTGGGTTTGACAGCACAAGTACAAACTGTGCTTATGAAAACCAAATTCTACACTGTTGGAGCCTTCTTACAGCATTTATTCCAAGAGGTAAAGGGTTCGAATCACTCACATGCCAAGTTCATATTTGACCCTGGGCTCAAGGAATAATGTAAGACTGGGTGATTTTCTAAACAAAGATTATATAATGATGGTAGGTTAGGTGCAGTCACATGTCTGAGTGAAGACTGTAAGTACACTGGTGTCCTTACACGAAAGACAGCACCATCAATGGCGGCATGTCATTCTGCTCAAATGCCTGTGTGTGAACACCTACACACACACATCAGCCTGCCAAGGAGCCTGGGCTTGAGGAATCTCTTCAGCCTTATTCTGGTCCCCATTTGGCGTCATACATTGGCAAACTGAAATGCTACCACATGCAACACACAATCACACAAGTTTATTTCTGAGCCCTGTATGGCTTGGTCTCACCCCCCGGGGCCAGGAGTAAGGCTGATCCACAGCTTGTGCAAGGCCTAGGACAGGCTGGGCCAGAATTCTGTGGGGCACACAGCTTTCCTCAGCCTCAGCCAGGTGAAAGGGAAGATGCAATGACTTCCTGGGACTCCCACAGAATCACCACGAACGCTCTGACCAAGCGCTCTGGGGGCAGCAGTGAGGAGTGGCCAGGATGGGACCAAATGAGCCAGTTCAGCCTCTGGCTTCTTCCAGAGCCCCAGGCAGCCTCGTCCTGATGACCTTTCCCTCTGTCTCAGCTTCTGCTTCCCGTGCCATGCAGCCTCTTTCTGACTGCAACCTCCCTCCTTCCTGAGAAGACACCAGTGAAGGGATTCAGCCACGGATCATGAAGGACCATATTCTCAGCATCCTTTTCACTGTGAGAAGTCCCATGTCCATGTCTGGGATGAATGTGTGGCAGGAGCATCCTTCCCTGTCATGGAGCTCAGGCGGTACCCCTCCCTGGTGAGATAAGCACATGATATCTGTTTATAACGTTTCCCAGACTCTGTAGATTTGCCGCTTCTAGAAAACTGTATGAAGCTTGTGCATCTGTGTCCCCAGACTGGGCTGTCCCCAAATGTGGCCCTGCAAAGTTTACTGCCTGGGAAAATGGCTCGGCCAATGAGAAAAGCATGCCACTCCTGCGAAAGACGAAAGTTCAGTTCCTAGAACCCAACCCATGCTCATAACGACCCATAACTCCAGCTTCACAGGGTCTGGCATGCTCACCTGGCTTCCATAGGCACTGACACTCATGTGGCACATACAGATGATTAAAAAATAAACTAAAACGAGGGGCTGGAGAGCTCGCTCCCCGATTAAGAGCATTTGTTGCTTTTGCAGAGGACCTGGATTGGGTTCCCAGCACCTACATGGGTTTTACAGCCCCTGTAACTCCCGTGTCAGGCTGTCTCACACCCTCTCACACCCTCTCACACCCTCTCACACCCTCTCACACCCTCTTCTGACCCTCAGGGGCACCAGACACACATGTAGTGCACACGCAGATGAATACAAAAAATATATAAAAATGTTAAACATCTAAAAACAGACAATAACTTAAGTGATTTTTTTTTTCCTTAAGTTTATTTCTTACCCATGAGAACTCAGCTGCAGCCCTCAGGCTGTGTGTCCTCCAGAGCATCTGGCATCCAGGGTTACTGTCTTCCGGGAATTAGTTTAGTCAAGGTGGGACCAGCTCCATCAGCAGGAGCTGGGTGGGAGACAGTGGGGCCCCAGGCCAACGACGCTCAGGCTCTGTGTACTCGCTTCCTACGTGGGTGAGGAAGCGTCGGAGACGAGACTCCGGGGCATTGAATCCAGGTGCTCTGTGGGTCAGCACACACCCCGCCCTGGCTTGTCACAGACATGGCTGGCAGCACTGCTCGCCACTGGCCTGAGCTGGCGTGGCTGAGGGTGTGGCGGTTCCTTGAGATGGCTGAAGCACAGCTTGCTGTCCCCTTCGGGAGCAGCACACAGCTCCTGAGAGCTCCGGACAGGTCTGGAAGGGTGATGGCCATGAATATGAGAGCCTTGCCACGGGAGGCTTTCAGTATGCCTGGAGTAGGTGCTTCTCATGGGGGGAGAGGATTCGCACCCTATCTCAGGGCTGACATGCCTCTATCACAGCGCCTGCAGCAGAGCACAAGAAAATCAGACCAGCTGAGGGCACACCAGGGAGGCATGGCCCTAATCCAAGACAACTGGTGTCCTTACAAGAAGATACTTGCAGAGCTTGCCAAGTGGCACTGGAGAGAGATTGGAACTGCCTGGCTGTGAGCCAAGCTAGCCAGTTTCCCAGTAAAGGCCCCAGAAGCTGGAAGAGGCAGGACGAAGCCTGACCTCCTCTGTGTGCTCAGAGGGAGCAAGCCTTGACCCCAGACTGCAAGGATTGGGTTTCCATTCCAACAGCCTAACAGCCAAATGGGGCAGGGGGAGCACTTGACAGAGCAGCCCTAGGGACACCACTGACCTGAAGAGGAAAGGAGACCCAGGAAGGCTGTCCTATCCATGAGACAGCCAGTGCCTGCCCAGTCCTACCTCCTGCAGATCAACATCCATCCAGAGAGTAGGAAGCAGTCTGTCCCTGAGGAAGAGCCTGGACTCAAACCCACATCACCTCCAGGTGCTGGAAAATCAGAAACAGTCCCTGAGGCCAACACAGGCAGTGGGGAGACTCTGGCCCATACAGACTCTGAGGCAATTCATGTCCACACGCTGCCTAGCTGATGACCCCAGACTAGACCCCATGGTGCTCTGAGTTCCTCCAATCTGTGCACAAGAAGGATAGCACCACAGCCAACTCAAGAGCAATGTCCCACATGATGGACACACAGCTGAGCGGTGCAGACTGCTATTGTTCTCTATTCTTCAGGATGGATGTTGCTCTTCTGTGCCCTGGGATTTCCTTTTCCCTGTTTACAGAAGAAATAAGAGGTGAGAACTGATTTTCAGCCATGCATTAAATGACCAGGCAGAGCTCATTCCTCAGAATCCACGGAGGTAGATGTGCTTGCCTCAGACAGACTCCTGGGCTGCTCTTCTCACATCTGAGCAAGGTCAGGCTTGTCCCTCTGTTCAGCCCTCTGGCTCTCCCCAGGGACTGGAACAAGGTCACATTATGATGAGGCTCAGAAAGGACAGCATTGCTCCAGGAGGCCTGGCTTCACCAGAGGAATGCCAAGTGTGATTTACCTGGATCAAGGGAAGCATAGCACCTGCTTTTGCTGTGGGAATCTGGTGTGAAGCAGCAGGAGCCCTAGATGCTGTCTGTGTCTTAAGCAACAGCACAGTGACCTCATGAAGGATGGTGATCTCCAGAAGTTCCTGAGCTCTGTACAATGTCTTGTCCCCAGAACAGAGGAAAGCCTTCTGAAGCGGAGCCCCATCAGCCATCCCCACACTCATCTGTTGCCTTTTCTAATGTGACCTGACAGAGAGATGAAAGCAGAAATGTTGGACAGCATTCACCAGACACTGAGCTTCCAGAATCACACCCACCTTCCTAGAGACATGCAAATGCCCATGGTGCCCTCACTACCCAGTGTTCTCAAGCTTGTGAGTTCAGAAAATTCTTCCTCACACGGCCATTATGTAGTTAGCATGAGGGACATGCTTCTGTATCACAATTTGCTTTTGACTTGACATTTCCAGCGGATCAAGGATGAAAACCAGATGATGGTGGAAAAGGTTAAACCCCTAACCCTGAAGAACACTGGCCACTAGTGCTGTGTGAACAACCCAGGACAGGCTCTGAGAGCTGTGGTCTGTCACAAAGTACAGACCTCAGTTCTGGAGACACCTTTACTATAGACTGAGCCCCCAGCACACAAAGCAGTAGAGCTTGCACTGAGCGAGCCCATGGGTGCTCCTGAGGTAGACCGGGCATGTCAGAGAGCCAAGCCTATACTCACAGGAGAGCAAGCATCTTGTCTCATAACCTCAAAGTTGTCCTCTGACCTCCACATATGTCCTGGATAGATAGATGATAAATAGATAGATAGATAGATAGATAGATAGATAGATAGATAGATAGATAGA